>NC_071090.1:54511773-54868023 GCF_027358695.1 Spea bombifrons
TAGTGAATGGCAAAGTGTGAGTATGCGTGAGAGGCAGCGTGTAATTGTCCATATTAGTGGCAAAAATAGCATTTTTTATTTTTTTCTAGTAGGGTTGTCTACAGGCCTTTTACTTTTTTTTTTTCTTTCATTAAGATTCAACGTTAGGGGAGTTGTCTTCTAATCAGGATCATCTTATAATCAAGCATATATGATAAGTTGGATGTTGGACAAGACCCATTTTTGTATTATTCCTCCAGAGCACAAAACTCCTTAATCTGTCTTTGCTTGTTAGTTATGAGGAGGAGGGCACCAAAAAAGAACTACACCCAGATGCCACTAATGCTAAGTTTGCTCTCATAAAGGGGTTATGGGAGGATCATAAGGTGGGGTGATGGGTGGAACATGAGTGGGGTAAGTGGTGGGACAATGGGATGGACACTAGGTGGGCTGATGGTTGGCACATGGGGGCCCAGGTTTTAGCTCTGTACTGAGCCCCAAGGTTTTCTCAGAAATCTTTTAACATTTTGCAGAGCCCATTTAGGCATGAATCAGTATTTATGACCCACGGAGCTCTGGACATGTTGATGTTAGTTTAATAAAGTTATACAATAGATGCAAGCACTGATGCAGAATGAGAGCCTAAATTATCCTTTTTTAAATTAGAGGCCAGATATGTCCACTTCTATATACAAAAGAAAACATTTTTGCATGTATTTTTCTATTTCTTCAGGTTTTTTACTAGTCTTGGTTATATTGCCATATTCCTTTTTCTTAAACTATTTTTGTTTGTCACAGACAACCCAATTGTCCCTTTCTGTCCTCACTGTCTACGGGATCAAAATTTTAGCTGCAAAGCATATACACATCAATCAAATACAAATATAAAGAGTATGCATGACTCTTACATGATCCTTTCCATGTTTTTAAACCGTGAGTGAATATTGATACCATACAGTGAATCCAGAAACTAGTGTATGAATTTTGGATGAGCAGGTAATGTTCTTGAAAGTTATATGGAGGGAGTTGATGTATATTGTTATACGTTTCAATTAGAGGTAAAAATGAAACTACAAACTTGCTTTTAAAATGAATGTCAAGGCAATCAGTCAAACAAAGAGTCTGGAGGACAAAGATGACAGTTACATTTTCCTTTGAGCTATGGGAGAACACCGTAAGTAGCTGATCACCAAGAATTTTTAGCACCTAGCTATTGCAAGCTATAGTACATAGAGCAGTATGTTACTGGGCTGACAGTATTCAATACGACTACACAATGAAATATTGCTGCATGCAGGGAAGAACTAACGGAAAGAGAACAGCTGCTACTCTTAGAAAATGACAAAACAGTAAGCCTGACAAATGTACAAGTCTATAAAACCATTCTGTGCTGTAAAGTTATAACTGTGCTGAAACATGTTACCTTGAAACAGTGGGGTAAGCAAAATAGCCAGCAATTCTCAAACCTCAAATAATATGTGGAGATAAGTTAAAGGTACAATGACCTCTAATTCATTTTTGTCTGTTTATCATTTCTATTTATTATTTGTTTATTAACTTATTGAGGTTGCCTCAACGATCCGTGTGCTTTGTATAGTATTTCTTATTTGGGTCCAACTCTGCCTTTGCTACAATATTATCTGACTATAGTTACCCATCATCACCACAGCATTCTCCTGCTAAAGCCTAGTCCACCATAGCCTACTGTTGCCACTATCTGCTACGAGCTGTGGTATCTACACTCTGTCTCCTCAACTTTCCATGGCACTTGCTGGTGAGACTAGATTGTAAGCGTGTTTGAGCATATCTTCCTCACATGTTATTCTGTAAGTCAAATTGTTATGCTAAATATTACTTGTTATGTCATGCCTACCCATTATACAATGCTATGGAATATGGTGGAGATATACAGTATAAAACAATAAAAAATAACAATACTATTAGATTCACCTTTCTTGCAAAGTGTACCTTCTACAGCAACCTTCAGATTTGTGACACTAGCATTCAGCTGGCCAAAGGCTACCAAAGAATCCATATAGATAAGCAACTGGAAATATGTGTTTTATTAACCTTTGTTTAAAAGCCTTGAATATTCAAATAACACAATAAAAAAACCCAAAGTATTATAGTTATTATAATTGTACATTCGGACTTAATTCTTAACAAATATTGCCTAATTTGTACACTTGGAAGAATCTCTGGAAATGTAGAAAATGTTTGTTTTCTTCTCACCCTTAACTTCAACACATGGAAGAGGGCACATATTTTCTCAAAAAAAGAGTGCAAGTAAGAAGAAAGAAAAAATCAAAGAAAGGCTTAGTTTATTATTATCTGCATGTATTGTTTAAGATGTTTCAATAAAATTGAAGGGGTGACACAGCTCTCTTGGAACAACTTAAGCTGTCCTAAAATTCTGCTCCATGAAATACATCTTGCTTAAATGTGACTGTAGAAGGTGTCAGTGGCATCCCCTATTAAAAATATTGCACCCAATTTTGTTTTGAAATGAAAAACCTTCCAGATTTTCTCTGAACTGAGAGGTCCAAAAACGAATGCACCAAAAACAAAATGAAACATTTCTCTGTATCGATTTGCTTGCAGTGTACAAGTCTAATATTCATAACAAATAAACATTACAGCAGTAGTAATAAGAATCTGTTTAGTAATAGAAATGTAAATAAAAAATGTGATAGCTAGGAAGGTCCATATTTATAGGATTGTCTTTCTACTGTTGTGAACTGTCTGGACGGATCTGGCCTCTGATTGTAACATAGTGGTTGACCAAATACCTATTTGGTTTGTGTATATCTTTACTTGCCTTCATCACTTCTATTTAACCTCTAAAACTTGACATATCTAGGTTCTGGAAAAAAATATGCACTACAAAACTGTGAAAGTGCCAAATGCACAAGCCAGGTGCTCTTATATCCATACTCAGAAACGCTCCAAGTTGGAGCCCTGTGCCTCGGGGTGAGTTTATACTTTGTCTGGCAGGGAGTTTTGTGTGACCATGCCCACTCCCTACCAATGTTCCCTTTCTCCCTGCCTAGTCTATTGATGCTAAAGGCTGACTGTTATATTGACTGGGAAACTACTGGTTAATGACAAGGTGTTAAGGAGTTTATTTACTTTTCATGTTTCCATGGAGCACGTGAAAATACTGAAGGCACTATAACTTCTCTCAATAAAGAACTTAATCAATGCCTTTTGAGTCTGTTTTTCTATGTGACAGGCATGAAGTAAACTGTATTGTGAGAATCTCACTGGCAGACAGTGGGATAATATATCTCCAGTATTCTTCTTTGACATCCAAATTGCTACTGATGTCTTTGTTAGTTTCTACCTGACAGGGGACAATGTATTGCATGAATAACATGTTTATTTGTGACAGACCTTGCTTTTTGGATAACAAAAAAAGAGGGTGCAACTCCTAATGCAAATCAATAATTAAAAAAAAAAAAAAAACAACTTGCCTTTTGGGTGCCCAGTTTAAACATCTCAATAATCCCCGGCCTGTTGCTCTATAGTGTTGGAGCAGAAAATCACTGCTCTAGAAATTGCTCTTGGAGTAGAAATGTTAATTATAACCTGTATGTTTTTTTATTTTTTATTTCAGTTTGGAGTTTGGCATGAATTCTGTACTTGCATACAGGCAGAGGATATCTCTATCTCTTCTCTAAGAAAAAAAAGTAATGAAAGCCCATTTTCAATTGGAAGTTACATTGTTCAATCTTTTTATTTACTGGATTTGCCTTAACAATTATTTATTTATTTAATTTTTGTTCAGTTTTTAACAAAGATTTTGGGCCATTGACCTGGGATGATGGATAACTGGGGAAACTGGGACATTTGTTGACCATGACAATACTCAAGAGTTTTATTTGAATGCAATAAAAACAATCTGTAATATTATGCTTATATTTATTAAAAGTTGTTTTGTTTATGTATGACCCTTGACAGCAACCAAACACAAATATTAAAGAAGCAGGTTAATGGCAACCAGGTGCATTTTTGTCAATATAAGTAACTCATGTTAACATGTGTAACAAAGCAGAAACCTCAAACATAAATTCTAAGCTATGAGAAACAAACACCTACAATATTGGCATTAGCTTGTTGAACTTGTTTGTGTTATGGCAAACCATCAAACCATAACATAACATACAGTATATATGTATGTAGATATGTATATACAGTATATATATATATATATATATATATATATATATATATATATATATATATATGCATACATGTTCTGTAAGATAAAACATAAGTAAGTTCACCACTTTCACAGGCATACAAGTAAAACTAAACTGTAAAAAAATAAAATAATTATCGGTAATCTGGATGGATGGCTTTTCACCCGTGGCAACATTGTGTATTTGCTATAACTCATTTGTTTCCTGCACTTATGTAAGCCGAGTTATTTGGCTGGTTGCTATAGAATACGACTGCCAATAGTATGTTTATTTCATTTGAACATTGATTATAATTTGCAGCTTCTCTGAAAAGTTCTATACACATGCCCTGCAGGGGCAGTTTTCTTTTCAAATTCTGTAATGGCGAAATCTATTTAATGGGTAAGCATTAATCCATTCTTCTATACAAAAGCTGCTTGTGTACTGCCAACAGCTTGATATGTTATTTGCCACTTTTAGAGCTGAGTTGTTAACTAATAATGGATATAAGATTCTTAGTGAACTTTGTGATTGAACACTTCTTTGGCTGCTAATTTTAATGTTATATATATATATATATATATATATATATATATATATATATAAAAACAAAAAAACAAACAAAAGCAAAATAGAATAGTCTGTGCGCTTCTAATAAATGAAAAGTAATGGTCTAATTATTGAAGGCTGCATATTTAGAGTTTAATTTCTGAAACTCTACACTAATTAATTCCTTTTATATGATTAGTTATTAATGATTACCTTTTTTTAATGTTATCAATTAAAATAATTTTAAAATAAATAATGTTAATCCTTTAAAAAATATATCAGACACATACAGTGTGTCTAGATCATATTATTAAGTTTTTAATTATTATCAGTTCTTAATTTTTTAGAATCTATTATTATCTGGAATATTTTGACCTGTAATCATACACATCAGTCACCTAAAAAGACTTTAAGCCCAAAATCAATATTTAATCCTAATGGGTCTTGAGTACACAAATCATAAATCCAACATCTGTCCATGCTTTTTGTGTAGTTACTTCCTCGCCAATTATTTAAAACTTTTTTGATCTCAATAAACTTCAGGTCTGCTGTATTCATATTGTGCTCGAAACAAATATGGTTTAAAACATTATGCTTCCTAAAACATTTTTTATGTTATTAACATGTCGGTTGAGTCTTTCATAAAGTTTCCTGGATGTTGTCCCTATATACCTGGTTGATTTCATGGACCTCAACATTAATGTAAATGAAGGAAGACTGAAAATAAAAACTCTTAAGAAAACAATATAACAATTGTTATAGGCATAAATATTGTGGATACCAGCAGCAACCCAGGAATCTGAATTTTAATGCCACAGTCAGAAAAGTATCTGTGAGCATTAAATGTATAAGGTTGCATTCCTCATAGTCTCTCCAGGCTACATCATGATAAAGTTTTAGTTATGTTTCATTTACATGTAAAGGAAAATAGTTCCACTGTCATTAATTGTCACATAAATCAAGTTAGATCTGGTATATTTAGGAACCTTGCTTATTGTCAGCAAACATTATAAAACATGAATCTGATAAACTGAATTGTATGTTTATGTTCTTATTTCTGATTCTCACATTAACAAATAATATTATTTTCACATGTACTATTTCTCGACTTCAGCATTCAAGTGTAAATTGGCTTTTTATTCTGCTGGCACATATTGATTTTCTGTCTTACCAAGAATTTTGTTCAGGTATCCTTTATTGTATTTTGAAGTATTTAAACTTTGAACTAATTGTAACTGAAGTGTTAATGAAAACAAGGACAACTACAAACCACTCTAGTATATGAGTGTATGAATATTTATAGTCATTTTCATTATACCGTAGATGTTATATCTTATTCTGTATTATTAATATGAAGGGTAATCAGTGTACTGGTTGCAGATAAGGGCAACTTATTACTATGTCTTAAATATAGTACCTATAAGACCCATTTTTAACAACGATGCTCTATTATGATTCTTTTATAATTCTTAGTAAAGTGCTACCTCCACTTTTTATGTTCATACATTTTTGTCTGGCACTTAAGAAGAAGATTGTGCCTACCCTCTGTTGTGTAATTCCTTTTTTTCATCAATTTTAATCATTACTGCTGCTAATTGTTTATACTATAGTTTATACTATTTAAACCATTCCAGCATTTATACATTCCTTAACAAAATACATAATCATAACATAAAAACCTGTTTAAATGTACAACTGTGTATTATCCTAAAGTTAGTATGCTATAATAATGTACAAAATAAATGTATTTACACTAAAATGTAATATGATAACACTAACTCAGAGGTTGTAAATCAGAAATGGGCATTGTATTCTAAAATACTATATGGAAAGTTTTCTCTCTGGGGGAGAAACTTTTGAAACAGCAAAAGTATGAGTAACCACAAGGGCTAAATTGATAGCACCAAGCTGAATACAGAAAAAGAAATTCTGAATTGTTTTGTTTACATTTAATGATTAATTAAATGATCAAATATTCTACCATAATGTGTCATTTATTTTATCTTCAACTTGGTAACGGATATGATCTTGATTACTGGGGACCCCAATGGTACTAGCATATTACTGAGGAATCGTCAATTTCATGGGCCCCGGATATCCAATACCTTAACCCCCAAATAAACACACGGACACAAACTGTTTTGGTTAAAAAAAACTGGCCACAGATTTGAATATGTATGGAAAAGAACACATCAGTTATTAACATAATAAAGTCATTGTCAGAATTACCACAAGTAATACAGTGCATACATCCCCCCATTGTTTTGCAATCATCCCCCTGACAATGATACCCTCCTTCCCATACATATAAAAACACCATTAACCCCAACACCAAAACCAATTGGGAAAGAGCATACCGAGATGCACCCTTCCCACACCAAGTTCTGAGCCACCGACCAGCTTGAAACCACCAACCAAACCAGAAACACAATCTTTCCTATTAACCAACCATTGTTCCACCACCACGTTACACTGACCAGCCCCGCCACTGACAAGAAGACCCTCAATCAAGTGGGACCACTGCTTGTCACTCACCAGTGACCCAAAAACCAGTGCCCTAAAACTAATAACAGACTACATATAGTTAATGACCATTCCATGCACCATTATGCAGCCTTTACATCAATTCTTAAGTCCAGGGATGTTCCATAAAGATGTCCTGGTTTTGTTATTAGAAAATGGCCACAGTTGTGATAGTTAGAAATACGTTGGCTCCATTCAGTTGAATGTGAAAAAAGTAATAATAGATTAGCATGTTAATTTAACAAACCATTCGCTCTCTGTTCAAACTCTTCAGTATCAGTGTTTGCTCTTCTAGGCTTCACACATTTAAAGTGAGATCCGGCTGTGGGTATAATTAAGTACTCTTACATTACACTTCTCTGCACACCACTGGGATTTGTGAGAAATTATCCAATTATTGTTGTGTGGATTATTTACTCCAGCTAATTTAATTTAATGTAGATAACACTGCATATTGCATTATAAGATATACATTTATTAAGCAGCAAGAAAAACCTCAAATGTATGATTTACCAAAAATGTATCCAAACGACTATTTCTAATTTACCATGATACAGAAATTTTATGCTATGCTTAATCAAACAATATTGTTTGATTTTTCATATAGTTTTATGTTTAGGAGATTTTTGTTTAACATTTTTAACCTTTTCATTGTCAAAAGTTTTTAGAATCTATAAACTAAAATGTATAGGACCTAGACTTGTGAACTCGCACGCTCTCTCACACTCTCATTTACTCTCTGTCATGTTTTCTTGGAATGTCATCCTACCTTCTCTGCACACCGCTTCCGTGTCCTTGTCAATGTGACAAATCAGCTTCTTCTCTTGTATTTTCCTTATCTTTCTGTTCTTTCTTTGGTTGCTTCTCTGTGGACATCACCTCCCGTGACTTCCACAAAATGTAGGAGTTTCCAAGAACACTCTCTCCTGATTGGTGGAACAATGGGCAGGGTATGTGGGGAGGCTCCACCCTTTTTCCTGATGTAACCTCACAGTGAACATCAGTAAAAAGGTGGAACTTACAGGCACAGTCTCAAACCCAGATTGGAGGAACAGGAGAGAGGATGTGCCGGAAGTACTGCCCTCTTACCTGAAGTAACATCACTGTGAACATCCGCAAAAGGGCTAAGCTCCCGGGCACATCATCTCCCCTGATTGGATCAACAGGGGAGAGAATTTAGGTCAAATGTTAGAGTTTCCACCATTTTGCAGAACTTCAGTGGGAGTTTTTTTCCTTTTAGTGAATAGACACTTTGTGTATGAAAGATTGTGCTCCTGCTGAACTTCTGCAAAATGTCAATACTTCCGCCACACCATCTCCTCCCTTGCAGGAACGGTTGACAGGGTGTGCTCACAGGTTGCGCTCTTTTGCAGAGGCTCAACTGAGAAACCAGAATAATGAAGACGGATTCACTGAGAAAGAGAAGTGTTTCTGTGCCTCTTTCTCAACAAATCTGCCTGCATTATTCTGGCCTCTAACTTTTGCAAAAGGGGGGAGTTATTGGGACATCTTTTGTGCATTTGCACAAGTCTAATCTTTATTCTCTCAGCTGTCTAAAAGCACAAGACCCTCCAGTGCACTGGAAAGCAGGAGTGACCATCCCACATGGGTTGGGGGGACCTCCTCCGAGGTATGTTACAACTACATATAATAACAGCCCTAAAACTGAATGAAGTCTGCCCTATGTCACTTTTACAAAATATTACTAGTGGTTTAGGTGCATGTTTGATGTGCCTTAGGTGCTTCTGCTTTAACTAGCAATAATGAAGAGGAAATAAGACTAAGTCAAAATTGTTTGTTATCACGGTCACCAACCCAAGAGTAGCCTGGGTTTTCCCCAAGTATGAGACAGTACTTTGCCACAGCCCTTTTCTCCTATTTATAAAGTAAAGTTACTACTTACTGCCTAATACAAGAACAATTTAAATCCTACACAATATAGGACAATGTTTGATAAAGTTACTGTAAGAAATTATAGTTAAAGTAATTAAAAGGATCCTGGTATGAAGCTTATTACTGAAGAAACTGAGCATATTCATATTCAAACCAACACCGCAAGAAATGTATTATTCTTGACATTACAGATTACAATAAGTCACATATGATTTACACATTATAAATTGTTAATGCTGGACAATAAAGTTGTGGTGTTGAGGCTTTTTAATAAGAAATCAATTTTAGAAGTAATCATTTTCTGATTGTCCAAAAGCTGTACTCCCATATATTTGTCCTTCCAAAGGTTCAATGATTAAAGTGCCACTTATAACTGTGGCACGATGTTTATCGAAGCATGCTTTGAATAGAAAAGTTTATAACTGACATTTTCTTTGTTAAAACTCCCACAGTGACTCAGATTTATGTATTCTCATTAAGTATGCTGAGAATACTTAAACTAAAAGAAATTAAAAACTAATGTCATTAGTACAACAGAAAAAAGAAAAGCTCCCATGATGATTTTTAAGGTAATTTGATACTTAAAAATAAAGTCAGCACTTATGAACCACATTATTATAATGCAAATTTTTATAATCATTCACAATACAGAAAAGACAAAGTGAAAATTTGCCTAATTGTAAGTGTTACTGGAATAGTATTTGTATACATTACACAGCATTGGACTAGCATTTTTCAGAGTTTCCACATATTAGCAGTATGTTAACTGATGGATCAGAGATCCAGTTCATGAAAGAAACAAACAACGATGAACTGTTAACATCATAAAAATTTTTTTAAAAGAAACTATCCAGTCAGATTTCATATAAAACTGCTGTCTAACTATAGCATTACTCATTTTAGCATTGAGGCAAATATGTTGCTCGGCAATGCATAATCATAATTGTAGGAAATATTTTCAAAATAAAAAATGAGAAAATTAAAGAGCAAGTTTTAGAGGTAGAGAAATGAACATATATGCTTGCACTTCCATTCTCTATTTTCTGTTTATACTGCATTGAATTTGGCTTAGATTTTGCATAAAGATACAAGGATATGAACAAACAAAACTTTTTATATACAAGATATCTCATACCCCTTACCTGAACAAACCCTTATTAAGATGTGCTATCCATCTGTAAATATACATAGATACACCTTGGCATAGATATACTCTGCTTAGCTTCCCTACTTCCAGCCTGCAGCATCCTGCACATGATTCCAGTGCTATGTCTCATGCCTGCTCCAGGGTGCCTGCAGGTTATCTCCAAGTTCTGCTATGTTCTGTCATCATCCGCTGCTATGTCAGGGCGCTGGTATGTGGCTGCTCAACCCTAGATGCCCACCAGGCGAGTGCTGTCGCCCTGCACCAGGCCCTGTCCAACTCCGCCACTGCACCGTAACTCCTGAACACAATCTTTGGGCGCACTGGGTCTTTACAGTCGTCTGTATGGACCTAGTTCCTGACAACTGTACCATAAAAGATATTAAGTTTTAATACAGTACATATCATACATAAGCCATACTAGAACACAGCACCAAACACAAACATGAACAGCTTAAGCAAGTATTTACATGTAAAACAGTATACCTAAACCATTAAATGTACATTGACAGAAGACATAGTACCTACAAGCAACAGTTAAACTGTTGCAAGAGAGTGGAGAGTGTGGAGTTGCAGCCGTAATGAACCATAAGATTGAGTGAGTAGGTGAAAGAGGAAGGGGGTTCACAAAAGTTCTAGGACAAAGGGGCAGGAGATGGTACTTGGGATTTTTCCTCCTTCTGAATTCTCTCAAATATAGAATAGTCTGTAAGTAAGATGAGGATCCGGTAGCTTCATTTCTGAACAATGACCTGTTCTCTCCTCAGGATTAGGCATTTATAACAAATCACATTAGGTGCCATGTTTCAGTAGCACCCTTCCTACAAATTCCTGGAGAAGCTGGAGACTTTGTGTTCACTTTATCATGTCTCCTCCACCATAATTCATTGTGGGTATTTGCAGAGCTCCATAGTTGAGAAGAAAATTCACTCCTCTAGACCTGCCTCTTCACCTGTGATGGTCCATTTCCCCCCACAGGATTAGCCCATGGGAATGTTTAGTTGTTGGGACGGTATCAAATAACTGGAGTAACTCAAAACTGAAGACAACCTAAATGGCCAGGAAAACCAGAGAACGATTATAAGTCTGGGACAGAGCCCAGCTCTGATGCTTAAGATGGGAATCAAGAAAGCACTAGACTAACATTCATTGTCGATTTGCCAAGGACGGTTTGTTACAAACCTATGAGATGGTCAATAAAGTCTGAGGTTTTAGTGGATAACCAAACATCTTTGTAAAATAAGAGACTATTTTTTTCAGATGCACATTAGCAGCAGGGACAGGGGAGGAGGGAAACAAATGCCAAATAATCTTTGGATCATATTCAAGCTGCCAAACGGGTAAAATAATTAATGTATGAATAGTAGGTTGCATTATAAGATAATCCTTCAAGTGATAATAAAGGTGCCCAGTTTGTTTAGAGTTGACATATATGACTGTTCCAAGGTCTCGGTCTGTCATTTTGACTTGGGGTAATGGATGAACAAGTTGTTAAAGATTTCCAAAACAGTGGAATGAACTGAGAACCTTTGTTTATCACTATGATGTCTATTCACTAAAGTCTTGAGTACTCAAACAACGTAACCAGTGGAAAATAAAATGATCACTTACCTTTTCAAGGTCTATCCAAGTGATGAGTCTCATTTTCTGCCCAGAGTAAAAGGAAAAACCAACTTAAAAAATATCAGAGTAAGAAATCCATTCCCAATGGAAGCAGATTGTAATGTGGCCTCTGGTAGTGTAGGTGCATGTATTTATACTCCCAAACATCAGTTTTTAAGATTGGATACATGTGTTTCTGAGAGTATAGCAAAAGAATGCACCTAGAAAGACATATACAAAAACATTTATTTGCCCAAGATACCAATTTGAGTTCTGTCCAATTAACCTGAAGATTCTAATGACATAACCAGGGAAAGCCTAAAATTACATACCTGTATAATATATATAATATATACTATATATTAAATAAATGATATTAAATATAATTTGTCTGGCAGGGTGGGCAATCAGATGGATGACTGAGTGCATCCTGGTGGCTAATAGCATAACTAGTTACAATTATTATAGTCACATCCCTTACCTTTCTGTTTGTAGAAGATCTTGATCATACACCCTTGCAGTGTAGGGGGTACCTTGCCTGTTGTCACCATGCCCTCATATAGCTCAGGCAGGTCTGGGCCAATGGGGTCCTACAGATTTACATATAACTTTTGGGGTGAACTATGCTACCCTTCAAGAAGGCTTTGGCAGCTTCCACAGCATCAAGGTCCAACAAAGACTGCAAAGAGACTAGTGCTGCAAATTGTGTTTTCTGAAGCCCATCTGTTCCTGGCTTGCTTCCTATCTTTTACCTGAAGAAAGCTGTGAAGCTTGACTTTGGGGTACTCTTACTGTTGAGATACAGTGGGCAATATACCCTTCTCACCTATATTATATTATACAATGCACATTTCTCCAGAATGATAAGGTAATGAACCAGAGTTTTGTGGGAATGAGTGAATGTGAGAGATGTTTTTTAGGTGCAAAAGGCGGGGGACTAAATGTGAGGCATAAAGGAGAGGTTTGAGTCAAAGAAGTTACAGAAATCTAGATTCTGACTATTTTCATTTATATTAGGTATATGCAAATGTCTATGCATTTTCTTATATTTAAATGTATGGTAGGGTATTAAAAAATGACTTTTGTATCATTATTCTAAAGGCTGTTGTGAAATTGATATACAGATTTGGGATTAAGAAGCGCTAGCAGTGAGGATTAAAACATAATTACACTTTGCATAAAGATATTATTACTATGTCCAACATCCATGATGTGTTATGGTGTCAGTTATCCTTAATTAGTTAGAGATTAACAATGCATATTTTACTATCTGTGAACAATGATCCAATACCTACTGTACAACAAAGACAAGTTAAAAAAAGAGAACACATCTAATACATATACTTGCAAACATTTTATATGCACCTTGATTTTTTTTTTAAATCGATGGGTTGCTTTTAACCAGGGTTGGTTATGAAAGTACCACCTCTTTCTGGTTTAAGAACTCAGAGGGAACTTGATAGAAATTTTTAAACAATATTCCTGTTGAGATTGAGTAACTAAAACAATAATCTTGCCTACCATTGCCGGGAGTTGACTGTGGAGGTGAAGGGCCTTTAGATGGCACTTATGGAGTTGGAGGACTGGTCATATAGAAATAATTAAAAAATTAGATGTATACTGGAGAATATCTAACCTCAAACATTCTTCCTTTTTCTCCAAGAATACTTTGTAGGTCTCCTAAAGGATGTACTAACAAAAGTCATGCTCCTTGACAGGAAACAGCACATTCCCAAAACTAAACATACAAACAAAGCCTGACTATAAGACTACCCTATAAGAAATAAGTTTTACTAGTAAATATTAATTCACACGTAAATTTTTTTTCATATTTATTAAAAACTACGATTGAGAAAAATGCAGTTTTTTTCCAACCTGCCCCCAGCTATGCACATCTGCCCCTCAGATATGCCTTATACACCACTATATGCCACTCTCCCTCCCAGATATGCCACTTTGCCTCCAAATATGCCTTATACTCCCTATATGCCAGTCTGCCTTCCTGATATTCCTATTAACCCCCCATATGCCACTCTGCCTCCAGAAAGCCCTTATACCCCCATATGCCACTCTTACCCTCCCCGACTTACCAGTGCTTCCCTAGACTTCTCCCCGTGCTTCAGATTCTTGGTGTGTAATGGGGGCAGCCTGTGGAGGTCTCTACTGCTGCTGCTGGCACTTCCGCTGGGGCTTCTATGAATGAGCACTGAAAGGTCATGTGACACCAGTGCTCCGTCATAGAAGCCCCATCAGAAGTGCCGGCAACAGCAGAGGTTGTCTGCGCGCATCGCACAGACCTCCACTGGCTGCCAGAGAGGAGGATCCAGGTCCCCTGCAGCACTGCGGGGGATCTGGATCTTAGTCTTGTAGTCAGACCTCTATTTGAGGTCTGATTAGAAGACGACCTTGAATATAAGATGATGGTTATTTTTCAGAGCATTTGCTCTGAAAATGGTACATTGTCAATATAGTTAAATAATGTTCATGATTAATTAACAATTAACCACAAGCAAAAAAAAAATCTAAACCCTCCTCCAATCCAATGATAACATATCCAAGATATCTGATTCAATCAATAAATAATTAATAAAAGCATGGATTAAAAACAGGTATAGTAGTATAGGAAACTAGCATTTTTTTTTTGCTTGTGGTTAATTGTTAATTAAACATGTGGACCCCGACAATTGTGCTTCTAACTTTATGAATATATATTTGAATGCATATTTATTTATTATATATAATTGTGATAGTCCAATCAATGCCGGCGACCAATAGAGTCTCTCTTACGGACCTTTAAATCCTGGCACCAGGGCTGGGTATTCCGCTTAGTGATTCCCTCCGCTGACGAAGCCGAGGTGCCTCTCGGCGAAACAAGCATCAGGTTAGAGAGTGTTAGGGATTTATTTTTCTCATGCTGTTAGTTTTTTTAGGGTTAGAGTGCTAGGGATCTATTTTTCTCACATTATTAGCTTTTTCTCCTTTGTGGATTCCCATATTAACCCCTGTACTATAAAAGACTTAAGAAAACCAGCAAAAAATGAATACAAAGAACCGATAGGAATATTCACCCGAAATGAACATAGGAAGAGTTTAAACCTACTTGAGGGTTACACCCCAGCCCTCACTTCATGCACACAGTCATAAAAAGGCCTCGTTCCACTCCTAACTCACATGCCCTGAGCAGCTCTCCACCTGCTTGAATGACACAAGTCAAATTCACTGGATATGTTTTTTTATTATTCATACAAACTCAGATGTAAACATTCCTTATTGTAGATGGAATCATTTGTATATTATTATTTAATCCAGATGTGATACTTCAAAAATGTGAGTAGCCATTTTGTTTATTATAATCAGCTATTGTAGTTGACATACATGCTAATGGCATTACTGATGAAAAAATTGTAAAAATAATCCTGGTGAACTTCCTCCAAAATGGTGGAGCTTCTAGAGATCTGTCACTAGAAGCTATGTCATTTTTGCTGAAGTTCGCCAGGAGGTCATGTCCGCGGAGATGTGGATGAAGAGAGAAGAGACAAAAGAGACAAATTACTGAATTCAGACTATACAGTCTGGCACAGTGCCCAAGAAAATGTCGGAGGGTCCGCTCCGGGAGGTCCGCTGCCGTCGTGGGTCCGTCGGGTGTCCACTTCCTCGGGTTGGGGGGTCCTTGGTGGTGCCTGCCGTCGGGTTGTCCCGTGCTACTTCTCGTCAGGGGTCACGCTCTTCGCCGTCCTCGGTCGCCGTGGCATCAGTCTTTCCCACGAGGGATCTGCTGGGGGGGGTCCTGGGGGGCTCTTGTCCTGCCCCTTGTGCTGCTGGTCTGCTGGTCATGCACGCACGAGCACGCTGTCATGGTGGCTGGAAGTCCAGGACACACAGAGACTGTGACATCACTCTAGGGGGCGGATCTTCGCTCAGTCATACCTGATTGGCTAATTAGCAGCTTCAGCTTCAGCTGTTTGGCACCAAATTTTAACCCTCTGTTCACTCTATTCTGAGCCCTTGTGTGGTACATACGTTATCACTTATCAGTGTGTTATATTCTGACTTACTGGTTTCCTAACTCCTGCTTCGTTCCTGACTACTCTCTTTGATCGCCACCTGGATTGACTTCGGATTGCTTTTTGTACTTTGCCTGTTTTGCTGCCTGCATCGACCTCGGGCTGTGACCTGTTTATTCTATTGGCCCTTTCTTTCTGTGGTTCCACTATACGTGACTTTAGCCCCAGAGTCTCCATTCGGGAATATGGGCCGGTTGGGGAAATCATAGATCTCATCTGTGGCATCAAGGTGTACGTGTGTACGTGCTTAACATCATGAAGTGACACATGCAGTATTGTGGAGATGATGACCAGGATGTCTTCCTTGGCAACAGGAGATGGAGCAGAGTATTAGAAGCTGTACACAGCACAGCCAGCAAAATACACATATGCCAATACAGCATACCCAACAATTGTCCTGTATATACAGTAACTATATATTGGTTGAATCATTATTCAATAATACTAAAACTCATTAAGCATTTCAGTGTTCACCATTGAAATAATGATCAGCTCTAAAAAGGATTTTCACATTTTATAGATCATGGGAATTATTTATTTTGTGAGGGTTAAAGAAGCAGATGGTAGGTTTCATTTGCTCATACCTGATAACATAAAAAAAAAACAGACCAGATGGACATGCAGATTTCTGCACCAAAACTGTATGTTAACCATATGGACTCTGACTTGTGTTGTGAAAAGAACATTGTATACAATTCTACATCCGAAAATATATATTCATAATAATGCATCTGTGTAAATGGTATTTATGTTTTATTTGATGATTTATTTAAGTAATGTTAACAGTAGGGATATCCTTGCTCACTAAAAATATGAAACTATAAATACAGTATATTCAAAGACATTAAGATGTTGTTGTCACGTGTAAATTATAAAATGCATGTAAGACCCTTTTATGAAAGCACAATATCCTAAGATAGAAGCTTCTCTCCCCCTGGACTAACATTAAGAATTTTAAGGCCTTGTATCAACTTACAGCCATATCACGTCTCATTATCATACCTGGGAACTCTTTGAGTTTCACCTGGAGACTCCTGGTGAAGTACCGCTTATCCGGGTCACCACAGAAAACCTCTGGGTTGAGCAGCGCTGAGGCACACCTTCTTTAAATTTTTCAGTGTGCTGGGCTAGCCCCAGACACAACTTCAGCACACTGCCCAATGACATAATTGGACAGCCCACTGACATTGGGGGAAATGCCCACCAGTATTCCAAAAATGGGGGCATGTTTATCACCCAAGATGCACCCTGTCACGGTTCTATGCTGATTTAAAAAATGAAGCCTTTCCTCCCTGTGCGAAGGCTGACTCAGCTGATTGCTAACGAGCAGTCTTGCATTCCGTGCGTCAAGACTGACTCAGCTGATGTCTAACTAACTGCCTCCTAATTACCATAGTTACCCTCCTGGCTGCTATTAGGCAATTCCTTTCTGGCTATCAAGACAGACAGTCCCATTTCCTCTTTGTCTTTGTGTCTGTTCCAGCTTCCAAGTGTATCCTGTGTTCTTGTGTGTGACCTGGGTTTGTCTGACTTCTCTCTAGGCTCCCGTTCCCTGGCTATTGTATACTGACTTTGCTGATCTTCATATCCCTGAACCCGGCTCCTCTGACTACTTGTCCTGGCTACCGAACCTGGCTTGTCTTTTGATTACGTTTTGGACTACGATTCTGTACTTTTCATTTGCCTAATTAAAGGTGTTATTCTTTGTGTCTGTCTGGTTCCTGGTTCCTTACACAGCCATATTAAAAAATCCTATCCCTCAAATTCTTATTTTTTTTATTGATTTAAACAACAGTATATTCTACAGTACTGTATAATGGGTAAACGGAACAGAACAAGCAGTGCACCTCATAGGAATTTGGACTTGCAGCAACAAAATGATTTAGAATCTAGAAGATTTTTCCCATCTCAAAAAAAAAAGACTGGCCCCTATTTCCTCCAATTTAAAGAAAAAGCCAATCTCTCTTGCCCAAGGCTCACTTGTTTAAAACAAGAACACTCTTCGTTCCTCATGTTTAAAGCCTTAACTTCTTCATGACAATGGCTGATTTTGTTTTGTGTACCCTTTGTGACAATGCTGTTTTAACATTTCTGCGGTGCTCGTGTTTAGCTGTAATTTTCTTCTTTCTCATTTACTGTACCCACACAAGTTAGTTATTGTTTCTTCAGTACAAGAGAGGCTTTCATTAGATACCATTTGATTGTGTCATATAATTTACTATAAAAAGTATTAAATATGGTGAAAAATTGAGAAAAAAATGACTTTTTCTGACTTGAAAAATATTTTACTTATCTATAAAAGCTGCTGAAAAAAATAAATATAATATTTGTCCTGAGTTTAGCAGTACCGAATGTTTTTTATGTTTTTTCTTCTTCCTTTTTTATGTGTTATATGGCAATAAATACAAGTAGCATATTACTATTTCAAAACCTTTTTTTTTAAAAAAATATTGTCATTCTGCCCTCATGTCCTATTTGGGGCATCTTTGAACCTGGTAAATTAAATTTACCCCCATCAAACCATATATTTAAAAAAAAACAAAAAAACTAGACACCTCAGGTTATTTCAAATACTAGTATTTTAGTATACATTAATTATACTACCAGCCTTTGTCAAACATTGTGGTAATAATTTATGGTGTTGTTATCACACATATTGTGCTTTAGGTATGAATATACAGCTCCTAAGTACAGTGATATCACTCAGGTAATAGTTTGTCAAATTGTTGTGGGCCAAAGGGCAACATTTGGGAGGTGTGCATTTTTGTTCGTGCCTTATTTGCTCATATTTATCAATGGTGCCAATATATGTGAAGGGCACTATACATACACACAATTTGGTTTTACAAAATATTTAAAAATTAATGAAACTCAGATCTCTTTATTTCCAGCAACCAAGTCTATCTGCTTTAGAAATCCCATTTAAATCTATAATATGTACACAAGGACTTGCCTCACTCGCACGACCCTTTAACTCCTGATGGCGCAACTCCAAGAGTTAAAGGTCCGTACAAGCAACTCTATTGGTCGTTCGTACAGATCTTTAACTCTTGGAACCAAGTTGCCGCACCAGGATTTTAAAAGTCTATGTGTTGCCTGCAGGGGCCTCCTCTGGCATCAACCAATTGGTTAATGCCAGAGGAGGCCCCTGCAGGCGACCAATAGGCTCACTTGCATGGCCCTTTAACGCCTGACAGCACAACTCTTGGAACCAAGTTGCCGCACCAGGATTTTAAAAGTCTATGTGTTGCCTGCAGGGGCCTCCTCTGACATCAACCAATTGGTTAATGCCAGAGGAGGCCCCTGCAGGCGACCAATAGGCTCACTTGCATGGCCCTTTAACGCCTGACAGCACAACTTGGCCTGGGGAGACCAGCTCCAATAGTACAAGGTCCGTACAATCGACTCAATTGGTCGTTCGTATGGACCTTTAAATCTTGGAGCCAAGTTGCGGCACCAGGATTTTAAAAGTCTGTACAAGCGACTATTGGTCGCCAGCAGGGGGCTCACCCAATGGCAGAGGAGCTCCCTGCCGGCGACCAATAGAGTCGCTCGTACAGACCTTTAACTCTTGGAGCGGGGAGACCAATGGTCTCCCCAGGCCAAGTTCCGAATCAGGAGTTAAAGAGCCATGCAACCGACTCTAGTGGTCGCCCGCAGGGTCCCTGCCAGCGACAAATAGAGTGGTTCTTATGGCCCTTTAACTCCTGATGGTTAACCTATGGATTTCAGCTACTGTAGGTTCGCTATCAGGAATTAAAGACCTTTAACTCTTGTAGAGGGAAGACATGCCAAGTTTCCCATCAGGAGTTAAAGGGACGTGCAAGCAACTCTATTGGTCGCCTGCAGGGAGCTCCTCTGCCATTGCCTTCAGGAGACCAATAGACTTGCTCGCACGGCCCTTTAACACCTGATGGCGCAACTTGGCCTGGGGAGGTCCGTACAAGTAACTTTATTGGTCGTTCGCACGGACCTTTAACTTTTGGAGAGGGGAGACCAGTAGTCTCTGCCGGCCAAGTTGCAGCGACTCTATTGGTCGCCAGCAGGGGCCTCATCTGCCATCAACCAATGAAGTACAGGTGATAAGGTAAAATACAGGGGCGGTGGGCCGGACGGACGACATTCAATGCGGCTGCGGCCGCAAAGTTAAAAACTAAGCGGCCGTCATGCGTACCTGGCGGGGGGGGGAGGGGGCGGTCCGCCCCGGCTGCCGCTCATCTGAGGGGTGCCACCATGCCGGCACGCCTTCAGAAACGATGCGCGCAGCAACTGTGGCTGTGCGCTGGGACTTGATGTCAAATCCCGGCGCACAACACTGAAGCCATGCCCACCGTCTTCCGCGCTCAGTGCACAGGACAGGAAGAAGAAGAAGAAGAAGAAGAGGAGGAAAAGTGAGAGTGAAAGAAGAAAAGGTAGGAGAGAGTGGATTAGTAAGTGTGTGAGAGTGATGGGTGTTATGCTGAATGTAAGTGTGTGAGAGTGATGGGTGTTATGCTGAATGTAAGTGTGTGAGAGTGATGGGTGTTATGCTGAATGTAAGTGTGTGAGAGTGATGGGTGTTATGCTGAATGTTTGTGAATGAGGGTTTCAGATAGCATGGATGTGTAAGTTTTGGGGGATAGCTTGGCATAGGGAGTCCGTAATCACATTCCTTTCATGCCCAGATTCCAGCATGTAGTGGCTGCCTAGGCATGATAGGAGTGTGATTGCTGTTATAAATTATTTTTTGGTCCAACTTCGGTGTGTTAACACTTTTATTGGACAGAATAATTCAATGACAGTATTAATATATATATATATATATATATATATATATATATATATATATATATATATATATATATATATATATATATAATTGCAAACAGCATTCACACTCCTATCATGCTAAGTCAGCCAGCACATGCTAGAACCTGGGCATGATAGGATTGTGATTGTTGTTATATATATGTATGTGATTTTTTTGTCTAATTTTGGTGTTACTTTTAATAAAGTATTTTAAAGTTTTTTTTTTTTTTTTTTTTTTTTTCAGTTTTGGCCAAGTGAATGCTGAATTTTTAGTTCCAGTCCAGAATTTTCATTTCGGTGCATCCCTACTATATACTATGCCAGTCACTAAAGTGGTAAGCCTACACCACATCAATGTTTGGCTTAGTATATAGTGATAGGGGTTGTCAGTGTCTGGCTCAATGTATAGGCACACATTGACGGTGGTGCTGCGTAATCCCTAAGTATATAATGATAACAATTTTGCTGTACCCCTGTCAATGTTTGCCTAACCATAGAAACTATGCAGTTTTAAAGTGTGTGTGTGTGTGTGGGGGGTGCCACATACAGGGTCTGCCACAGGTGCCAAATACTCTAGGTACGCCCCTGCATCATGCGGCTGTCAGACCCAACGGCCATGCCTCAGCTCCTCTTCCCACGTATTAAAAGGGGTGTGATGAAGAGCTGAGACATGCGGTGCATGCACGCCGGCCACTTTAATTTCATTAGGCGCTGGTGCAGTGACTGCCGCACGACGGCCACTTTCAATGTCGCTCGCAGCTGCTTTGATGGTGCAATGGGCCAGTTGACTAGACTTGCCCCCCAGGCCTTAGGCTGCCAGCCCTCCCCTGGTAAAATATATCCCCGGCTGTTGTTGCCGCCTTTCTCATACACAACACTGGGATTACCAAAACCAATATCTCCGTTCCTCTGATGTACTGCACTCCTGTAGTGTGCTTTCTTATTAATATTTTCCCACAGTATCTCCAAATGCTCCTGTGGATTAGGCTCTGGCACCCTGCATTCTGGTCAGCTTCTGTTAAACAAGCCAAGGACAATCTGAGTACACATGCTAAATTTGGCAGGGACATATTATGGCTCTACCACACAGCTGCATAAAGGACTTTATATATTTCTTGTGTTGCACTGACTCTAACCCTGACAAATATGCCTGGTGTTTTATTTCACGAAAAATCATAGTGACCTTTTCATCAGAGGCATTGTACTACAAGAAAAAACACATTAATCAGTTTCATAATAACACACTTTGAAGTAAAATTAATCTCCTATGAGATTTATCAACTTTTGATAAATATATGTAATTGACCCATTAGTACAAAGCAAAATATTTTTGTTTTTTAAAGCTTTGTTCTTTCTATTTTTACACAAAATATTTTTTTGTAATTATGCAATAGGTAGAATTAAGATTACATATTGTATCACCAGTCATATGGGAGCAGCCTTATACTGATCACAATTTGTTTTAAAGCATTCTGACCTTGACTGTAGGTTTAATTCAGTCTAAAAAAAAGTGGAAAAACCTCTCTAATGAATGGCTGCTAAAAAGGTATATCTCAAACTGAACTACAATTCCTGTCATTATTAGAAGAAACATATTTGAAAGCAGATAGGAAACATTCAGCCCATCTAGTCTGTTTGGTTTTTTTTTCTGATGTAAAGACCATAGTCTTGTCTTGTTCAAATTCTTGATGTTTAAATTCCCTCATCATGTTTTAGTAAAATAAAACTTCCTTATATTATATCTTAGCCCTTGACTCTTTCATTTTAGATTATGAACTTTTTTGACATGTACAAATGAGACACTTTTTTGGTTCATTTTTGGCCCATTCATTTCAGCGGAAAATTAAAGGGCTTTTTAAATTCAGAAAACCAAGTTCAACCTGGAGATAGCGCCTGTACTGTAGGTGAGGTCTGATCAGATGCCTCTGCTACAACCACATGTCCAGCTATACAACCAAACACCCTTCTTGATTTTACCATTGCTTTATTACACTGCCTGCTTACCTTTAAGTCCTCAGAAATAATTACATTCCTACTTGCTTGTCCAAGTCTCTCACTTCTAATGTCACTGACAGAAGAGTTCGATCAAATACTATACATTGCCTTGTGATTTGAATGCCCCAAGTGTATTATTTAGCATCAACCAACAATAGACTTCAGCTGACATACTCTTGAACATTCATCAAATTTACTTAAATCACTTTGGCTTAACTTTGCATCCCATACAAAAAGACACACCTTATTCTTGAGACCTTTTGTAATATTATTCATAAAAATACTAAAATATATGAGTCCCAGTACCACTGCCACTGCCACTCAGCTATTGTGTTATCCATTCAACTATTTTAAATTCAAAACCCAAACACTGCAATTTATTTTCAAGTCTCCAGTGAGGTTAAACAAATCTCAATATTCTATATCTACTGCACCTCCCTAGTCTAATATTTTAGTTACCTGGTCTAAACAAATAAGTTGGGTTCATTTCACAAAATCACCCTGTAGTGAACCTATGCAGTTTCAAAGTTACATCCAGATATTTCACAGTGGTATTTATTAGTTGTGCCAATGGGCCAAAAACCATTTGGAAGATATTTTGGCCCATTTGTTCCCAGCCAATTTGTTTTGGCCAAAAATTAGGGGGCATTTTTGATTCAGGAGCAAAATTTGTTGGCTGGTGCCCACACTTACTCTCTCTGAGTCCTGAGGCTGCTGTCGGGTTATGTTCGCTGAGATGTGGACAAAGAAAGAAGATAGCAGATTAAGGATTGAACATAAAACAGAGAAGGGAGAAGATAGATGACAGAAGATAAAGAAGAACAGAAGAAGATGCGGAAGTGGTCGGCAGAAGCGAAAGTGGTCGGCAGAAGCGAAAGTGGTCAGCATAAAAAGGTAGGGAAACATTTAGAGAGTGTGAAAGAGAATGAAAATGGGAGTGTGAGAGAGTGAGTGAGAATGTGAGTGAATATGATCCACAAATTTTGTATGAAAATTGATAGTGAGTGTACAGCCTGTATAACAGTGTAAATTTGCTGTCCCCTTAAATATAACTCAATACACAGCCATTAATGTCTAAACCTTGGCAACAAAAGTGAGTACACCCCCTAAGTGGAAATGTCCAAATTGGGCCCAAAGTGTTAATATTTTGTGTGGCCACCAGTATCTTCCAGCACTGCCTTAACCCTCTTGGGCATGGAGTTCACCAGAGCTTCACAGGTTGCCACTGGAGTCCTCTTCCACTCCTCCATGACGACATCACGGAGCTGGTGGATGTTAGAGACCTTGCGCTCCCCCACAAAGGCTCAATAGGGTTTAGGTCTGGAGACATGCTTGGCCAGTCCATCACCTTTACCCTCAGCTTCTTTAGCAAGGCAGTGGTCGTCTTGGAGGTGTGTTTGGGGTCGTTTTCATGTTGGAATACTGCCCTGCTGCCCAGTCTCCGAAGGGAGGGGATCATGCACTGCTTCAGTATGTCACAGAACATGTTGGCATTCATGGCTCCCTCAATGAACTGTAGCTCCCTAGTGCCGGCAGCACTCATGCAGGATCAGACAATGACACTCCCACCACCATGCTTGACTGTAGGTACACACGCTTGACACCATCTGGACCAAATAAGTTCATCAGACCACAGGACATGGACAGCAAATTGACACTGTTATACAGACTGTACAATCACTACTTTACATTGTAGCAGAGTGTCATTTCTTAAGTGTTGTCACACAAAAAGATCTAATAAAATATTTACAAAAATGTGAGAAGTCTTCTCACTTTTGTGAGATACTGTAATTACGAACATATTGGGTATCACTTAAAAATTAGTGTGACAGAATGCTAACTAAAGGTTTTAAATGTTTTTTTCAGAATAAGACCTTTTATGTCAAGGTTATGTGCAGAGACCTGTCAGCTGGAGCTGAATTAATTACAAGAGTCTAATTTTAGAAAATCAGTATGAAATGACATGTCAGTCTGTTTTCAAATCAGGACAGGGTTAAATATGGAAGCTCAAAATATAAGTTTTTTAAACATGTTTTTAAAGGGCAGTCAATAAAAGTGAAATAGAAACCTGATGCTTCAAGACTAACTCATATATTTATGGGATTTTGAGGTCAATGATTACCATGTTGGATGTGTATAGGGAAACTATGGTGGTACATTTTGGTAAAATTGTTATACAGTGTTCCTCTTTGAGTAAACTAAAATTTAGTTTATTATGACATTAGTAGGTTATGGTTATTTAGTAGGGAGTTTTAGCAGGTTACTGAGAACAGAATTTTAGGGTTACTTTAGCTAGTAAGTAAATTGCTTGGGTGATTTGAGTCATAACATCTGAATTTACTAAATAGGGAATTTGATTTTCAAATGTTAATAGGGTTGTTAGGTGGACATTAGTTAATAAGTCTGTTTATTCTGCTTAATTATAGTTAGTCAGTGGGGAATAATTTGTTTTCTGATTTTCCCTAAAATGTATTTGTGAAATTGATATATAATATGATATATTTTTAAATGTATTTCTATAATTTTCATGAATTAATTACGATTTTCATATCTGATTCAATAGTTATTTAATTTTTATTTCATTGATGTCACAAAATAATTAAATTTAGATTTGTGTTAGACATATCCAAAATGTGTGTAGTAGTATCAGTAAATAATCACTTTATAAGTATCAATTATACTCTATTGCATGCTATTCACTTTACGCTTATGAGTAAGTGCCAAGTGAGGTCCGAAATGCGTTACGCCTTAAAGAGTCAATTGTTTGCTGTGATTTCCTTACAATGTTTTTTCCCCCCCAAAATAAATACTTTTACAAATTGAAGTGTCTCTCTTTTCTTTTTGCTGAATACGCTGGGCCTATGATATGAGAAATGAGAACATAGAAAATATTATCTGTTTATGCATAGTATGAGTAGACACTGTAGATTGAGAGACTTCAGGCTCCCTGGCTGGTTTCAAACACAACTATTTTTCTCCTTGCCAATGACATGTCTATGGACGTGGGACATGGCTATATCCAAGTAATGTTGCTCAGTGGCGACTCTAGAAACAATATATAGGGGGGGCACACAAGATACCACAGTCAAACTGGGGGGGCATTAATAATTTCCACCATTAAATCATACCACTGAAAAAACACACACACACACACACACACACATATATATATATATATATATATATATTGACAAAAGTAATGTGCTATGGAATGATACTTTTGTTATTGGACAATACAATACTTGATCATTCAACATGGGAAGCCTGAAGGCACAATTTAGTAATTATAGCTTGAAATCCTTTAAACAACACAATACCTTAACTTTTGTACTAAATGATTTAAGGGCCTAATATTAGATCCTGCTGCTGATATATATATATATATTAGCCCCTGCTGCCCAAATATATTAATATTAGCCCCAGTTGCCGATTTATATATTAATATTAGTCCCTGCTGCCGATATATATATATAAATATTAGACCCTGCTGCTGATAGCAGGTATAGATCAACACATTAACACACAAACCCAGCTTTGTATGTATAGATCAATTGAAATTCACTTGCGATCTCAGCACTGAAGGTATACATCAAATAAACAGAATCAGACATACAAGTCCTGTATTTGCAGGTATACAATAATAATATATGAAACGTAGCATCGCAGGTATAGATCAAATAAATACATGGAAACAGCATTGCAGGTATTAATCAACTGAACAAGACATACAAACCCTGTATTTGCAGGTATACATAAATAATGTATGGAAGCATAGCATAGCAGATATGGATCTACAGAATAACACAAAAACCCAGCTTTGCAGGTATAGATCAATTGGAATTCACATAAAAACACGGCATTAATGGTATATTTAAAACCCCCTAAATTACAGGGATAGATCACAGGTTGCACACCCAGATAACACACATACGATTTGCCATCCTTGTCCCATATACACCCTGCCTGTGCCATCTTGGTCCCCAACGCTCAAACATCCTGCTAGTGCCATCTTTGCCCTTCCACAATTATACATCTATGATACGCACAATCACATTAACTCATGCTCTCCCTCATTCAGACAAATCATCCACACATTAACTCATGCTCTCCCTCATTCCGACAATTCATCCACACATTAACTCATGCTCTCCCTCATTCAGACAATTCATCCACATATTAACTCATGCTCTCCCTCATTCAGACAATTCATCCATTTTAAGAAACTACACCCCTTGGAGCTTCAAATGAGGGGCTACATGTATTTCTAGGACAAAAGTTGAGTGCACAAATAATGATGGAATATGTCGCTTTGGCTAGAAAATATGTTTTTTCTATCCATAGCGACATGTTCATTTGTGTCCTGCGCACTCCAGGTTTGTACTAGAAACACATGCAGCCCCTCATTTGATGCGTCAAGGGATGTCGTTTTTGCAAATGTGTACTTTTTGTGCCATAATTTAACTTCCTACGTGAGCAGTAATGCCACGTCAAGGCTTCAACCCTAATTACTGATCATTCACACGCCTTTCATATCTCCATTCACTCGCAGAAGCACACACCATACTTTAAATACATTCACTCACAGAAGCACACACCATTCTTTCCCCTTACAATCCCAAAGAAATGATGGTAAAGGGAGAAAAAAAATCACTTTTACAGCAAAAATAAGTTTTGCAGTAAAAATGCAAGGCACTCCAGGGATGATATGGTTACTCACGTACCGCACAGGCTAAATGGCTGATTTTAATAATATTTGCAGTTCATCAGGATTTCAAAAATTGCCTCCCTCTACCGTTGGCTAAATTTAACCCCATGATCAAAGGGATCATGGGATTAAAAATGAGTATCGGCTGTTTTTAAAAAGGGAATGTGACTTTTTATAGCTATATGATCGCTGTGGTAACATTGGCTACCACAGTGATCATTTAGCTAGAATACTTAAACTTTTTTTTTTTTTTTTAAAGTTAAACTACTTTGTTTAAATAAATTATTTTGGGGGTCTCTAGGCAATTTTGATCTTTTTTATCTTCCTTTAGAGACCCCCAAATAATTTTTTTTACATTTTTATTTTTTTTAACTTGATATTTTTTATTCTTTATTTACAATCTATATACCGTTGGAAAGGTGAGGCGATTACCTTTCAAACGGTATATGTTGGGGGTATGTAGCTGCTTAGATGCCTGAGATACAGGCATCTAAGCAGCATGCCCCCATACCTCTTTAACTGACAATTGTCAGTTGTTAATAAAGTTGCGCGGTGACGTCATCGCGTCATTGCGCGAGACGTCACCGGGCAGATCGGGTGGCTCCGGTGATGCCCTTCAGTGTGAGGGGCAGATCGCCGGGGTAGGTGTTGATGGAGGTCCACAGACCTCCATCAAGGTAAGGTAGTGCTAGTGACGGCATGGTGCCGTCGTTAGCACCTGACTGGGACTGCTAGCGACGGCACCATGCCGTCGTTAGCAGTCAAGGGGTTACAAATTCGGCGGGGGGGCAACAGGGGGGGCAAGGAATAACGTAGGGGGGGCAATTGCCCCCCCTTGCCCCCCTGTAGCGACGCCACTGATGTTGCTGAATACAAATTTGGGATTATTTTTTCTGTATTTTCACAAATTCTGTGAATACATCCATTATTATATTGCAAAGTGTGTTTATAAAATGGAAAAAAAAGAAAATGTTACAATCAGTGAAATGGCTACATAAAAAATGTCAAAACGCACCTAGCGGTTACCTTGAGTAACCTTCTTTGAAAAAAATATATACCTTGTTGGCTAGTTTTGAAGTCTGTGACTGCTATCAAGACTCCACAGACAGCATTTAAAATCAAATTGCAGCACTTTCTTTGCTAGAAGATAACTTACTTTATAAAGTGGTTTCACATTTTATATGTGGCAGTATTTAATTTACAGATCTTTTGGGGCTGTAATAACACATAATTCAATTACTCAAGCATATATGTGGCTCAGAGCAAAGATTTAGAGCTATCAGGATGGGTTTGCTGAATTAATATTAATATGTATGCCCAAAGTATAAATAAATATACATTTATTGGTTTCTAGGATTTTGTACAGTTTTGCATTAAAGTTACAATTTTTGTTTCCTCACAAAAAATTGGCGTAACTTCGTTTAGGATAGTTTTTGACATATACACATTACCATTCAAACGTTTGGGGTTACTTAGCTGTTTTAATGGAAATTTCTAGCTGCGCTAACATAATTGCAAACACATTTTCTAATGATTCATTAGCCTTTTAAACTTAAACTTGGATTAGCTAGCACAACGTGCCATTGGAACACAGGAGTGATGATTGCTGATAAAGGCCCTCTGTTGTTTTCAGCTACAATAATCATTAACAGTAATCAATTTACAATAATAAATTAACAATGTCTATACTTTATAAAAGAAAATATCTGAGTAGCCCCAAACCTTTCAGCGGTAGTGTATATATTACACAAACCGTTAGACAAGTTACATAGTATAGGCTTAAGGCCTGTATAAAATCCAAACTTTTCCAGAAAAACCAGACTTCACACAAGTAAAAAAAATTCAACAATTCCCAAAAATGAACATGGAATCTTGGTACAGCGTGAGCTGATTCCCAGTCTAATAAGATCAAAGCAAAGCTCTCCACATCCAATCAGATCAATTTAAGTGATGAAATTAGGCTCAATCATGTTAAAATGTACAGAGATAGATAAACTAGTCATTTTGCAAAGACTAAATGTATAACCTGGACAATTTTCCCATGTGAAAATTTTCTCCTTGAGCATAAAATATAGATCTGTATACAGCGATAGTCATGGACATGGTTCATGGCGGACATTTTCACCGTTACTAGACTCAAAGAAGGACACAGGAATTCTTTTTTATTTAGAAATAAAAATTTTTAGAGTAAATAATGTCTTTAATATTAAGGTCCAAAATGCAAAATAATGGATTTTTTGCATTATAATGGATAATGTGAAAATACGCGCATGTACATTGCCCTTTCAAATGCCTGCCCATACACATGCACATTTACACTTGCCCTTACATACAAATATCCTGGCTAACACTTGCCTTTGTATCCACACACATACTTGCCCTAACATACAAGCACTTTTAATTAAAACACACACATTCTCTCTCCCTTTCCCAGAACCCCCTATTGCATTATCTCTCCCCTTTCTGTCCATCTCTCCCATTTCTCATAGTACCCCTTTATCTCTTCTATTTCTTATGATCTCTACTATTTCTCTGTATCTTTCCCCTTTCTCTTTATCGTTCCGCTTTTTCATTATCTCATCTCTTCCTGTTCTCTTTATGTCTCCTACCCTTTCTCTCTATCTCTCCTTTTCCTCTTTATCTCTCTTCTTTCGCTTTGCCTCTCTTCCTCTATGTGTGGAGCTGCATGGAATGCTTGTATGAAATCTATACAAATTCCAATCCACTAAAAAATGATCTATATTTCATTTCATATTCCATATTTCAAGTCAGTCCGACATAATCTGTCCTTCATAAAACCCTGCTGACTATTACTGATGTTGTCAGATAAAACACGTTCACGAAGATTCTCCCTTTATAAGGATTCAAATAACTTTACCACCACTGATGCCTAGCTAAGAGTTCTTTAATTACCTGACTGAGGTTTTGAACTATTTTTAAATCTTTGTACCACTTTATGTCAGACAAGAGAATCAATGAAGGTCAAAACAGCGGCTATTTCTTGGCTAAGTTCTTTAAGTACCCAAGAATGTATACCTTCTGGCCCTGGGGTGTTACCCATTTTAATGGGTACCTGTGTATCCTGATCTCTGCCACCATCAACTCTGGGACCCTCAGGTTTAGCTTTGGAAACCATGGATGCTGTCCTCTGGCACTCCAACATTTAGCCCTGGTACCCATGTATTCTGACCTCTGGTACGCTAAACTTTGGCTCTGGCAACTATGTACCCTGACTTCTGGCACGCAAACTGTGGCTTAGGCAATCATGTAGGCTGACCCACACACCTTTGCATCATTCATGCTTGTGACTACTCCCAAAGGATTCTGTTCTCACTCCAGATCTCTAGCAGTGTGTAATCATCATAGTAGGTCTGATTATCTGATTATCAGCAAAGCGTGAGTATGAGTTAGTAACCTGACATATAATAGTGACTGAATCCCTAATGTTTATGCCTTAGATAGATAATTTTGAGTGGTATTCAATGGGTATGCTTTGTTCTGTAATTTGAAGACAGACATTTTATTACTTTAAGTTTTGGAAGAGAAATTACAGTGTAAATCCTGGTGCGACCCAGTGACTGGTGTCTCACAACCCAGTAATGGGTCTCGATCCTTTGTTTGAAGACCACTTATCTAAATCTATAAGCCAATCCAACCGCAGTTATTACAACTCACTCAAGTAAGCAACTTTAATAAACATTTGTATTGTGCCATAGTTGGAAAAGCAAATTATTATCAGTTTCTGTAAAGTTACCGATCTGTTTTTATCAAACAGCCTCCGTGCTATGACTTTTACTAAGTAGGATATAAATCAGTCTTCCTACTTTTTAATGTTGCATAAATCAATTGTGCCTGTCCAAAAAATGTCCCAGGCATTAATCACTTAATGTAAACTGCATGCTTGGACAGCTTCAAGATCCTCTCACTGTAATAAAAAAATAATTTATATGTCTGACACATCTAAAGGGCTTTCAATTTCAAAGTTTTAGAGACAAATGGTTGATGAATATGTTCATTTCCATATGTAGGTACCTGCATCAATTCATGTCATTCATATTAAAAACTTTGGACAGTTGGTACAAAAATGTGTCACTGCAAAATACACAAAAAGTACACAATCACTGATCATGTTGGGGTATAGGCAGTGAAAAAAAAAATATAACAAATATTTGGTTTAAAGGAACCAAAAGCTCAAGGTATGTATGTTGGGTACGCACTAACACAGCTGCCTCTGAAACATGTATGGAAAGCCCCCAAATATTCACAATACACAACATTTTATTTCAAGAGTACTTACACAAATCAAGATGATCTAAATCACTTTTAAAAATAATACTTGAATATAAATATGGAAGTTGCTTCACCAAAGAGGTTGCCTCCACAGTTTTTGCTCTATAAGATAAAGGCCAGAAAATACTAGTATCCATGTTAATGCGGATGATGAGAGGTAATAAAGTTGATTATGTGGTATATGGCCGTGTGTTTAAGTCTCACCATGTCTGAGAGTGAGCAATGTGAGTTTCTGTTTAGCTGAAGGTGGTCAGTATGTTTGAGTTTTGCCAGTCCAATTGCGCCTGAGCGCGGACTGATTTGGTTGAGGGTAGTAAGTGTGTTTGAGTTTGCGTAATTTTGGCTTGAGTTGGTCAATGTGTTGTTGAGAATAGTGAATTTTTAGACCTTTACACTATTTTTACAGGGGATGGCAGAAAAAACATTAAGTTTGGAAGAAAATAAAACCCAAATGTCCTACTAAATAAAGGAACGGGAAAAAAAATAATTCTGTTGCACAATATGCTCCTTGTGGATATACACAAACATACTTTAAACCAAAAAGTATACTAAAATGTATTTGGTTACTGTCTACTATCTCTTTTACATCTAATGTTAAAGTGACATAATACAGCTAAATATGTTTAATACTTAACAGTTTTCCATTCTTCCTTTAAATTTCACACAAAATACACTTACTTGCTTTTTCAAATTGATAAAATCACTAAACAAAGAAAAAAACGGTCGCCGAAATTCCACAGAAAAACACCATGAATTTTGTTTCTCCAACATTTACCCATTAATAAAATAAAATTAGATCTTTCCTAAATCAAAATTCAAATTTTATTTTAAGTTCTGGAAAATATTACTCTGGTTGGGTTTATAAATATGATCTCTAACTATGAAAAGCATAACCCATCCTTTCCAAGCAAGATGCTAGGAACTGAGTAGGAATGGAGACAGACTATGTGGACCTATTGTTTTCTACCAACTGTAAATCTGCAAGCCATACTGGGTCCTTGGCTGTGCAAGCCCTATGGATCACATGCATGGGTAAACTCCCTCGAACCAAATAATAATGGGGCGCAGATACATATGAGGAAAAAAACAAATAAAACCAATGTTGTATGTGAATTAAATGTTGCACTCACAAAAATAATGGATGATTCAGACCCATCTATGTTGAATGCAAAGTGTCTTTAATATTCTTTAATATTCTTTGTAGGTTCTAAAAGATAAACTTAAAATAGTGTAGTATCCGAGAGAATGTTAAAATAGCCAGCAGAAAATCCACTCACATTTAGTTCATGCACCAAAGTGCTTGGAGAGTGTCAGTAAAAAGTCCACCAGTTTGTAGATGTAGAGTAGTCCAAGAAATGTTTTACACTCTACACTATTGTTTTAATTATTTTTTTCCTCATATGTATATGCGCCCCATTATTGTTTGGTTCGTTGGAATTTTCACACCCTGAGGAAGAGTGTTCTTTTTTTTGGGCTGCTGCAGTCTTATCAGAGAAGTATTATATCACCTGTTTATTATATACACAACACGTGACTTTAGGTTTATCCACGTCTTTTTATATGGGTAAACTCCCTAACTGTTTTACCTTAGCCCGGAGAACTTTGGGGGTGTTTCCCGTGATGTCAGCAGGAACACCCCCACTGTCAGCAGGATCACCTACTGACATCAGTGAGCAATGCTGGCCGCATGCCACAAGGGTAGGCTCCAGGTAGCCGGAACCCACAAGTTCCCAGGTATGCATATTACACATTTGCCCAGAGGTTACTCATCTAGCTCCTATTCTTTAATTTATAAACAGTTTTCTCACGTTATAGCCCATAACCTTTTGACGTGTACACTGACCTAACACTTTTTGCTATGTAGCTACAGTACATGAATAGCAGACCCTATACTGAAAGATGGCCCCAAAATGAAACATTGATTTTAAGAGTTGACCTGAGATTTAATTTCACAAATGCCAAAGGAGATAAGAGATTATGTGAACATTTAAAAGTATCATGATTTAGGGTCAGTGTCTTTTAAACATTAAGACTTGTCTAAGTATCTAGAGATTGGCAAACAGAAAGATATTTTGCAAGAGTATAGCAACATACAATGTTGTTCTTGTCTTGGCAAAGAGAAAGAGTAGTGTACAGTGTTATTTCTGTTTGTACAAAGCAGTATCTACACCGGCATTGATGTTATGAGTCCCATCCATTACAGGGATCTGTTTTAAGTGATCTTTATGGTTGGATATTTCAATATGGAATCCATGAGCCTACTTCTAAATATCCAATAAAAATTGTACTGTGAACATATGTTTTGGGAAACTTATTAAAGCTCTAAAATCACTTTCCACTATTTATATTTCATGGCAAAAACTGTGATATTTATTTTTGAATTCTATTCTTGTTGAAAATAAAGGCTTTGGAGTTGGACTTTAATAATGTAAGGTTAAATAGGGGTGATGACATTTTGTATTCACTGCAGCTCACGTGGCAAACTCAATCTGCTTTTCCTAAACTCGAGTGGCCGCTAAAATAAGCAAATAGAATATTTTAATGTTACCAGATAAATGAGCAACTAAAATGCTTAGAATCATTATTTTTCAGAGGCCAGATACAATGTCAACTCATATGTTCAATAAGAAATGTCAATATGCTTATCATTCTTCCACGAAATTGGCAGGCCAAATGTGAAGTCATTAGAATTCAGATTGCAAATAAGAAGTCAGCATCTTAATTAGTTGTTTGCATTGTTTTTTTTAAGATCAGAGCATAGATCAAATAGTGTTAAAGAGCGGAAACAGAAGGTTGAAGCAAGGTCAGTTCTTGACAGTGTCTGGATTTTAGGGCAATAGGTTAGTGCAAGTAAATTAGCGATGCTAAATGCATACACAGCAGGCATCTGCTCAAACATTATTGAGTAAATCACTGAATATAACTAAGTCATTTTATATGCAGTTAAATCTTACCATCCTAAAGTAAGGGTGCAATAACAAGTGCACTTTTTCCCATAACGTATATCAATATTAGATGAAAAATCCTACTGGCCTATTAGGTTAAATACACATAAGTACTGTATGATTAAGTGTTACCTTAAATTTTTATTAAACTTACCATCGCCCTAAGAACTAAGTTTACATGATGACCAGTGGACTAAAAAAATGGGCTCGTCTAGAGTTACATTATCAATTTAACATTCTACCTGATATTTACAGAAATCTCTAGGAGTCTTGGGCACAAGTAAAAAAACATTGTTTATAGGAAAGGGATGGGACCTGAGTGTAGTAAGGATTGCCACTAGTGATGGTAAAACCTTTGAAATTGTCAGATGAGATGGCAATTGATTTTCTATGACATGGGCGTCCAACGTGCAGCCCGCCGGACTCCGAGGTGTGGTTCACGTGAGTGAGCAGGACCGGACTGGCCGGTCCTGCTCACTCACGTGGTGGTCTGCCGCCTGGCTGCGAAGTTCAAAGCAGACGTTGTGCGGCTTTGAACACGTGATGCTCGAGGGGGCGGGCCCACAGAAGGTGTTTTTTGTGGCAAGGAGAGGGTCATCAGATCGGAGGAGAGCAGGAAAAAAAAATGTAAGGAGTGTGATTGCTGTTAGTAATCATATATATATTTAACATAGCAATGAGACTCCTATCATGCACAAGCAGCCAATACATGCACATAACCTACAGCCTCCCTGTGCCCTGCCCCCTATCCATGCTATCACATGCATATTCATTCATCACAAACATTCGTTCCTTCATTCACGTATACTCATTCATACACCCTCCCCCACCATGAACTGCAGATCTTCTGGTGCCACTCGCAGAGTTACGTAGGGGTGCTGTCTCCATCTGTGTTGCGCGCAGTCTGTTTGAACTTCTCTTGACCTGCCCAGGGGAACAGGAATGGAGGGGAGTCACGTGAGGTGACACACTTTCACGTGACTCCGCTGGGTTCCTGCTTGCCCTCGATGGAGCAAGAGACGCTGCTGAGCAACACAGAGGGAAGCGGCACGGCCCCTGCGGATGATTATTTTCGGTGTTTTTTTTTTTGTTAACCCTGTATTAATATGCAGTATAAAGCGAAAAGGCCATATTTTCTCTCAGTGAAAAATGAGTGCGGCCCACGCACACATACATTTCTGATGAAGTGGCCCAGTGCAGAAAAAACTTGGACACCCCTGTTCTATGACAAAATAAATGTTGCTTCTATGCTTTGATTATGTTTTTGATTATTTCATAAATACCTAATTTGAACCCTTAATTTATTTTATGCGTTTTCTATTCAAAATACAACACATACTAGAAAATGCTTTATTGCAATGCAATATAGTAAAAAAAATATTTCATTTTATTTATTTATTAACTTAGCAGAAAGAACAGCCCCGTAGGGAAAGAATTGGACGGAGGGGCCCCATGAATGAAGTGCCGGACGAGGTACCCCCGTGGAAAGCCTAGTGTTAAGGGTTAAGGCATGACTAGGCAAAATTTTAGCACCTAAAGTGTTAAGCCTTTCAGGCACGTGCAAGACCAGACGGGAGGGGGTAATTGCCCTCCCTGAGGGGGTATATAAAGGGGGGGTTTATGCTATAGGGTCAGCATTTTAAAAAATATTTTACCTTTTCTGTTGCAGGTCTTTGATGGCGTCCAGCATGGAGTCCTTGTTCCAGGAGCTGCAGGATGCTGCCGGGGGCGACGTTGAATGGCTCCGGGAGCGTCTGTCTGGTGTCCTGTCTGCTGCTCCTACTCCTGGCCCGTCTTCTGACCCGGGGACAGCGCGTTCGGGCCGATCCAGGGTCTCCCGGCCGCCCAACAGGCTGAGCCCAGAGGTATCTGGCCGGAGGGTGACCGCCGCATCTCCTGCCCGTTCCGCGCCCCGCTCGGGGCCTACGAAACGCCGCAGTTCCCGCCCGGCGAGGTCCGGTAGGGCGGGCAGGCCTCGGCCTGACGTTCGGCCCCTCCATGTCTCCCCGCCGCAGTCTCGATCCAGCTCCGGGGAGGAGCTGGGCGGCGTTGTTGGTGAGTCCGGTGCTGATGCGCCCGGAGCTGCCGGTGCGGACCGGCCTCCTGTTAGTCCCGGCGGTACAGGCCGCGACCGGGACCTCGATTTGGAGCGCTCCGGTGCCCGCGCCCGGGTGCCTTTGCCGCGGAGGGCTGCTACACGGAGGAGAGATCCGGCTCCAACGCAGGCTGTGTCGCTGCCTAGCCTCCGGTCCGGCCGCAGGGAGGGTCCTGATGCTCCTGCTGCTCGGCGCTCTGCTGTTTCACGCCCTGAGCTTGTTGATGAACTCCTGGATACTCCTGCTGTGTTTCGGCCCAGTGATTCTCCTGCACATCCTTCTGAGGCTATGCCTTCCACATCCACCGCTGGGGGCGCTGCATCTCAGGGTGAGCATTCTGTTCCTTTATTTTCTCCACTTGCTTTACACTCTACGCCTGTTGGTGGGTTGGCTGGGAGTAGTGGGAGTTCTTCTGTTTTGATGGGTAGCACGCCTGTGGGTTCTGGTGATGGCTCTGCGATTGCACTTCAATTGCTTTCGGTCTTTCGGGACCTGGTGGCCACGTGTGGGTTGGGTGGTCCGGGTTCGTCGCCGGCACGGGTGTGGGGGTCGTGTGGTACGCCTGGGGCTGGTGGTCTCAGTGCAGCTGGGGTTGGTAGCGGATCGCCTGTTCCTGCTGGGGTGCCGTCTGGGGCAGTGGGGCAGGTGGAGCCAAGCCCTGTGGTGGCTGCTAGCTCTGGTGGTGTTTCGGCTGAACCAGCTGCTGCAGGTTCGCGGGCAGAGGTTGATCCTGTGCGGTTGGCGGATGCTGCCCGGGGGGAGATTTATGTGTGTTTTGAGGCTCCCTTGGGTACTCATTTGAAACAGGAGGTGCGGGAAAAGATTTGGAAAGGGGAATATGTTGAAATTTTTTCCCTCCTTCCCCTTGAAAAGTTTAATCTGGATCGGCCGTCTAAGAATGAGGCCACTAAAAAAGAGGATGAGGAGAAGCGGCGATACAGGTTGATTCCTCGCACTTTTACCAATTGGCTGCAGGCTTTTGCGATTCTGGCTAGCGTGATTGGTCAGAAGGCGCCTGAGCATTGCTCGGGTTTGTTCTGCTACCTTGACTCTATTGGGGAGGCGTACCGGGTGTACGGAGGTCAGTCTTGGTTGCGTTATGACGAGCAGTTCCGTCAGCGCATGGCCGTGCGCCCTGGGGTGCGTTGGGACCATAAGGATATTGCCTTGTGGCTGCGTGTCATGACGCCTGGTCGGTCTGTTTCTCAGCCTTTTCCAGCGGGTGCCGGCGCTTCCGGTGCGGGGGTGTCGGCCAGTCAGCAAAAGGGATTCTGCTGGAAGTTTAATGAGGGGCAGTGCAAGTGGGGCTCGCTGTGTCGTTTCAGGCATGAATGCTCCGGCTGCAGTGGTCCCCACCCGCTTACCAAGTGCCTTAAGCGCCAGAAGGGGAGTAAGGCCGGTGCTGGCAAAAGGGGCGACTCCGGTGCTGCTGGAGATGATGCAGCCGTGGCTGACTAAATATACGGATCGGGATGCTGCCCGGCTCCTGGAGGAGGGTTTTCGGGATGGGTTCCGCATTCCTTCCAGGGTTGAGGGGGTGGTTGGTCGGTTTCGTAATTTGAAGTCTGCTTTGGCCAATCCGGCCGTTGTTAGCGAGAAGCTGCAGAAGGAGGTTGGGTTGGGGAGGATGGCGGGTCCTTTTCCTTCTTCACCTATTCCTGATTTGCGGGTGTCCCCGCTTGGGCTGGTTCCAAAAAAGGAGCCGGGGAAATTTCGGTTGATCCACCATTTGTCTTATCCGAAGGGGCATTCGGTTAATGATGGTATTGACCCGGCGGTGTGTTCGGTTTCGTACGCTTCCTTTGACAGGGCGGCCCATTGGGTGCGGGTGTCTGGGAGAGGGGCGTTGTTGGCAAAAGTTGATGTTGAGGCGGCGTTTCGTCTTCCTCCGGTACATCCTGACAGTTTCTCGTTGTTGGGGTGTTTTTGGGATGGTTGTTTCTATGTGGACAGGTGCCTTCCTATGGGCTGCTCTATTTCGTGCGCTTATTTCGAAACGTTTAGCACTTTCCTTGAGTGGGTGGTTAGGGAGGTTTCGGGGCTGTCTTCCATTGTCCACTATTTGGACGATTTCTTATGTGTTGGTCCGGCAGGTTCGTCCAGGTGTGCTGTTTTGCTGGCTACAGTTCAGCAGGTGGCTCGGCTCTTTGGTGTCCCGTTGGCACCTGATAAAACTGAGGGGCCGTGTTGTTCTTTGAGTTTCTTGGGTATCGAAATTGATTCTCTTGATATGTCTTACCGGCTTCCCGAGGCGAAAGTGGTGGAGCTTCGTTTTTTGGTTGCGAGTTTCCGGCGGCTGCGAAAGGTTCCTTTGCGGCAATTGCAGTCTTTGTTGGGCAAGTTGAATTTTGCCTCTAGGATTATGCCTATGGGTAGGGTTTTTTCCAGGCGTCTGTCGTTGGCTACCGCTGGTGTGTCTGCCCCCCACCATTATGTGCGGCTGACCAGGTCTCTGAAGGCCGATCTTGCGGTTTGGGACATGTTTTTGTGTGACTACAATGGCCGGTCTTTGTGGATGGAGGAGGCAGTGTCTAATGTGGATTTGGAGTTGTGGACGGATTCCGCTGGAGCGGTGGGGTTTGGTGCTTATTTCGGGGGAAGTTGGTGTGTTGGGAGCTGGCCGGACGGCTGGGCTCAGGTGGGTTTGACAAAAAATTTGACTTTTTTGGAGTTGTTTCCCATTTTGGTTGCGGTTGAGATTTGGGGCGAGCGGCTGGCTAATCGCCATGTTCGTTTTTGGTGTGATAACCTTGCGGTGGTGCAGGCCCTTACTAATCTTACCTCTTCCTCGGTTCCGGTTCTGCGTTTGTTGCGGAGATTGGTGTTGCGTTGTTTACAGCTTAATATGTGTCTCAGGGCCTCTCATGTTCCGGGTGTTGATAATTGTATAGCGGATTCCCTTTCTCGTTTACAGTGGGAGCGGTTCTTCACTCTGGCGCCCGGGGCGGACAAGGTGGGCGCGGAATTTCCGCTGTGGATGTGGAGTCTGGGCGATCCGGAGTAGAGTTCCTTCTTCAGCGTTCACTGGTCCCTGCTACACGTCAGTTTTACGACAAGGTTTGGCAGGAATGGTCTATGTTTTGGGAGGAGGCGGCCGTTTTGGGACGGGGTCTTGGTAGGGCTGAGGGTCTTCTTTGGCTCGTTGGCTACTGGTTCGGTAGTGGGGTTTCCGTGTCTGGGTTAGATCGCCGGATGGCGGCTTTGGCTTTTCATTTTAAGGCGGGGGGGGAGCCTGATTTCACGAAACATTTTATGGTGCGTCAGGCTCTACGGGGTTATCGTAGGGGTGCTGTGCGGCGGGACACGAGGCGCCCGGTTTCCTATCCTTTGCTTCTGGATTTGGTGGTGTTTCTGGAAGGGGCATGTGTGTCCAGGGAGGAGTTTCTGTTGTTTCGTTTGGCTTTCACTTTGGCCTTCTTCGGCGCGTTCCGGATTGGGGAATTGGTGAGCCCTAGCAAGGTCGTCCTTGGGGGTATTCAGTTCGAGGACGTGCTAGTTGTTAGTGGGGGTGTTCGGTTGTCTATTCGTAGGTCCAAGACGGATCAGGAGGGTAGGGGTCGTTTTATAGTCTTGCAGGATCTCCCTGGTTCTCCTGTTTGCCCTCATGGCTGTTTGGTGGAGTATCTTGCTGTGCGTCCTAGGGGTGGGGGTCCTTTGCTGTTGCATGTGGACGGGTCTCCTTTGTCTCGTTTCCAGTTTATCGCTTTGTTCAAGCGGGGTCTTGTGGGCCTTGGTCTGTCGGTTGCTGATTATGGGTCCCATTCCTTTCGGATTGGGGCTGCCACGGAGGCTGCCCGGTGGGGGTTGCGTCAGGAGGTGATCATGCGGATGGGGAGATGGGAGTCTAGTCGTTTTCGGTCTTATGTTCGTCCTCATTTGCTGTGATGTTTTTCTATTTGTGGTTGATTTTCTTTGTTTGTCTCTTGCAGGTGCGGTCTGGATCCTGGGGCACTCCTATGTATTTTGGGCGGCGAGGCGTGCTGCTGTGCGGCCGAACGGGAGGCAGCTGGGTCTTGATCCCGCGCTGTTAAGAATCCGCTGGCTCGGTTTTCGTGGTCTGCGTTGGGATCGTGTCTCCCGGGAGGTGTCTCGCCACGTTCAGGTTCATGGTGTGCCTCGGATCCTGCTCCTGCATGCTGGTGGTAATGACTTGTGTTCCGTTCCTATTAGGGTGTTGATTGCTGATATTAAGGCAGATTTGCTGCAGCTTTGGGCTGCTTATCCGGAGACGGTGTTTGTCTGGTCGGAGATTGTGCGCCGATTGCGTTGGCGTGGGGCCAACTCGTTGGCCGGTATTGAGCGGGCTCGGAAGCAGGTTAACAGGTCTGTCTCTCGTTTTGTGGCCTTTCGGGGTGGGGTTGTAGTGAAGCATAGGGACCTGGAGGGTGATGTGGATGGGTTGTTTCGGGAGGATGGGGTTCATCTGACGGATATCGGTTTGGATATCTGGTTGCTTGACGTTCGGTCAGGTTTGGAGAGGGCCGCGGCTGTGTTGGGGAGCCGGTGAAGCGCAAGGGGGTCGCGTTCACCGGCCTTGGCCGGGGGCTCAGGTTTTTACGCTGGTACGGTGCAGGAGTTAACCATCTAGGTGTGGTTACTTGTGGTGCACAGAGGTATAAGTGCAGAACACTCCAGGGGCAGCTGCCCCTGTGAATCGTATGGTCGTGTGACTGCCGCGCTGGGGGACGCCGGCAGTTCCAGCAGGGATACAGGTGGATACGCCCATACCAGCAGGTTACTTCATGGTTATGATTGGTTAGCATTGTGGTTGTTATTTTGACGGTGAAATGTTTATATACTTGGCCAAAATATATTTGGCTATAAAGTTATCAATGTTGTAAACATTTAATAAAGGTTGAGTGTCGCGGTGCTGTGTTATATGCGGTCCGCACCGCGGACAAATAAAATCCATAGTTGACAATTAATAAAGTTTTGAAATAAAGAATTGTCTCTTGTTTTATTTAGAAGGTGGGGGGGGGACCGAAACTGGACGCTACTTCATTCAAGAACAGCCCCGTAGGGAAAGAATTGGACGGAGGGGCCCCATGAATGAAGTGCCGGACGAGGTACCCCGTGGAAAGCCTAGTGTTAAGGGTTAAGGCATGACTAGGCAAAATTTTAGCACCTAAAGTGTTAAGCCTTTCAGGCACGTGCAAGACCAGACGGGAGGGGGTAATTGCCCTCCCTGAGGGGGTATATAAAGGGGGGGTTTATGCTATAGGGTCAGCATTTTAAAAAATATTTTCCCGCCCATCCCTCCCTGATTTTTGCATTAGCCGGGGGCTCAGGTTTTTACGCTGGTACGGTGCAGGAGTTAACCATCTAGGTGTGGTTACTTGTGGTGCACAGAGGTATAAGTGCAGAACACTCCAGGGGCAGCTGCCCCTGTGAATCGTATGGTCGTGTGACTGCCGCGCTGGGGGACGCCGGCAGTTCCAGCAGGGATACAGGTGGATACGCCCATACCAGCAGGTTACTTCATGGTTATGATTGGTTAGCATTGTGGTTGTTATTTTGACGGTGAAATGTTTATATACTTGGCCAAAATATATTTGGCTATAAAGTTATCAATGTTGTAAACATTTAATAAAGGTTGAGTGTCGCGGTGCTGTGTTATATGCGGTCCGCACCGCGGACAAATAAAATCCATAGTTGACAATTAATAAAGTTTTGAAATAAAGAATTGTCTCTTGTTTTATTTAGAAGGTGGGGGGGGGACCGAAACTGGACGCTACTTCATTCAAGGATTTATCCTTCTAAAGGCTCCATATTACCTTGTGGTGAATTCCAAGTGTAAAAACAGAATAAGGCAGTGATTTATGATGTATTATACACTACGTTTACAAACTATATTTTGATGTATTAGTTCTAAATTTTAATAAGTTCAAATGTTCAATCACATATTTGTCCTTTATCTGTTTTAATCAGATGTCTGCCATGTGGACTTAAGAAAAATGTAACGTGCACATGATGGGCTTATGTACCTTCAGCAATCCTGCATACAACAGAATATTTGCAAATTCAGTATGCAGACACACAGAACTGATCACCTTCATAACATGCTACAATTAAATTAAAGCTGCCCGACCTCTTGCATTTTTCTATTTGCATAGTGCTGAGATAATGTAATGACTTTTCCAGGATGACCTTCCTTTTATGTTAATTATTTTCTATGTTAATAATCTCCTGTATGCTGTTCACCTCTGCTGTCACTTTATGGTTTAAAGGGTGGCTTTGAACAGTTATGCTGTCGTCTACCCCTTCGTATCTTTTTTTTTTTTAATTTTCACATCTCATCTACATGAGGTTGCCAAATTATTCTGATGACTCAGCTGTCAATGGTGGTAATGAGAAGATCTCTTTCGGAAAATGGAGGAAATGAATTAGTCTAATCATTCTGTGTGCCAGGAATCAGGAATATCATTAAAACATTCTTTGCCTACTGTTCATCTCTAACAGTTACAAATATAGAACAAGCACAGTTTATAGTTGAATCTTTGGAGACATATATTTAACTACAATTAGTGTGTATGCCGTTTGCTATCGAATTGGCTACAGGCAGATTACACTGGTTGACATTTTAGTAGCAACATATGTTAAATACTGCTCTAGAGCAAATTAGGAAAATATTTCTTAAACATGCCATTTAAGGACACGTTTCCTAATGCACTGTTTATATACTAATGAAACATGAGAAATCATCAAAATAATAATTACATGGGTGTTTGATGTTGATATTAGCACAGATGTGATCCTAGAATATATATATAGCTATCACATATAAATCTACTATGTAAGTGCATAAATTGTACAATATCACTACTGTTTGTGAATTGCTGCAAAATATTTGGCACTAAGGCTGCAGCACAGTGTGTGTTTTATACGGTTTTATGTATTGGTGGCTTATTAAATGTTCCTGTATAAATGTATTCCATAGTTTTTTGTTTTGTGTTTTTGCTGAACACTGGTTACTGAAAGAAAATCATTTCAGGTCTGTGTGATCAAGATCCACGTGTATGAATATTTCATTCCGGGTCCCAAGGCTTTAACTCTGTGAAGTATTTTCTATTTCATATTAACTTTTGCTGAGCACTTGCCAAGCTTCCTATAGCATATATTGGTATACAGCACCTTAGGTGTTTTAATCTTGCGGTAGGAGCTGTCAGAAACAAGAATATAGTACCATAGACAAAAACCTCAAGAGGAAATCTTTGAATAGAAAAATTGCACATTTTCCCAGAAAGAATTGTATACTAGAATTGTTATATTCTATAATGTAAATTCTGTAATTGTAAAATTAAATTCAAAATTAAATATTAACCATGGTTTAGGCTTGAGGTTATTCGCAGTCAGTGTCAACTACATGCTCTGTATGCAGTTTTACATTTACAGTTTAAGAAAATGATTGGTTTCTTACTATACACCTAAAAATAAGAATGAAATACTTTTTCATAGGGTGTCTCGCTTGAAGTAATTAGCAGCCACAGCTTTCCCGATTCTCTACCTGACCAGAAGTTCCTGGTTTGGACATAAAAAAGCTGAACAAGTTGCACTTACAATTAAAAATGGAACTTCATTCCAAATTGTGAAATCATGACAAAGATATGGGCATACCTGGGAACATCAGGAATCCGGCTACCTGGAGCCTTCCCTTGCGGGACGTGGCCAGGACTGCCCAGTGGCCAGTCCTGCTGACGTCAGTGGGCGGCCCCGCTGATGACGGTGGGCGGCCCTGCCGTCGTTATTAAGAGCTCCTGCTGACATCAGAGGCGTTCCCGCTGACTTCAGGGGAGTTCCCGCTGATGTCAGGGAAATTCCTGCTGACGGCAGCGGGAAACACCCCCATTTAAAGGAAAATGGGTGGGGAGCGGGGACGTGTCAAGACCTCGCTCCTGCGACCCAGAGGATTCGGGTCTTGACCCAGAGAGCCAGAGAAGCAGTGCTCACCTGTGGTTAAACCCGGAGAGTTCCCACTTATGGATATGGGGTAGGAAAACACCTGATGCAACGGTAGCTATAACAGTTTCTTAGTCATAAGCAAACTGATTATTTAGTGCAGAATTTACAAATCTAACAGTTAGCATAACAGAAATACAAATAATAAAATGGTAGTACTTTATAATACAGTATAAATATAATAAAATGTATCTTAAAATACACAAAAATATGTACAATACTGTGCAGATGTTTTAGGCAGGTGTGAAACATGCTGTAGCTTAAGAATCAAAAGTATATATGTTAATAGTTTATATAATTTAACAAAATGCAAAGTGAATAGAAGAAAAATCTAAATCCAAATCAATAGTTTGTGTGACCAACCTTTGCTTTGATAACACCATCAATTTTTCTAGGTACACTTGCACACAGGTAGGTTGTTCCTACCAGTTGTCTCTCTCTCTTTGTGTAATCCATGACAGACTCGATGTTGAGGGCTCTGTGGGGGCCATACCATCACTTCCAGGACTCCATGTTCTTCTCAATGCTGAAGATCTAAATGACTGTTGCTGTATGTCTGGGGTCAGGGCCGGCCCAAGACTTAATGCCGCCTGGGGCGAAGTTTAAAATGCCGCCCCCCCGCCGACGCCATTATCTACCCTAATCCCCCCCCCGGTACTTACCTTTACACAGTCCTGCGGCGAGTCTCCCTGCTCTGCCACGGTGCCGGCTTGTAATGCTGAGCGCCGTAAATTGACGTCACTTCCGGCGCTCAGCATTACAAGCCGGCACCGTGGCAGAGCACGGAGACTCGCCGCAGAGGAGAGAGAGAGGGGCGCCGAACGGGTAAGCGAAAACCACTCGGCGCCCCTCTCTCTCCTCCGCTTAAAAAAAAAAGCGCTTGGGGCGGCAATTGCCCCAGTCGGCTCCATTGTAGGGCCGGCCCTGTCTGGGGTTGTTGTCATGCTGCAGAATAAATTTAGGGCCAATCAGAATTTTGCAAGGAACCTTTAAATGCAAACACTTATTCTTGTACTACTCTCCGACCTTTTGGTGAACCAACTGCCATCTTCTATAGCCAAATATATCAAGTAATATTTTGACTCATCAATGCAGAGCACCTTCTGCCATTTCTTTGCACCCAAGTTCTTGTGTTTTAGTTATTAGTTGAATTGCTTGACCTTGTTTCTATGTTGGAGGTATGACTTTTTGCCCTGACCACTTCTGGCCAGACTTCTCTGAACAGTAGATGGGCGTACCAGGGTCCTACTGTTTTCTGCCAATGCTGAGCTGGGGCACTGATGGTCATCTTCCAATAGTGAAGGGAAGTAAGCATGATGTGTCTTTCCTCTGCTACACTAAGTTTCCTTGGCTTCACTGCCTCTACGGTCCTCAACATTGCTCTGTGCTTCTTCAAAAAAACTTTGGCAGAATATCTGGAAACCCCTCTATGCCTTGAAATTACTGCTTATGAGAGACCTTGCAGATGCAATATAAGCACCTTGTTAGTGAGTTTGGCTGTTTGTCACCCAGTTTTATTATTGTTTGGTATAATGATTTAATCAAACATCTGAATATATGTCTACAACTTTGTGTTCACTTACTTTGCATTTTGGTTAACATGTTTATTTTTAACCCCTTAATGACAAAGCCCGTACATGTACGGGCTCAAAATGCATTGTTTTCAATGGGTTTAGGAACCACCCATTGTCTTTAAGGGGTTAAAAACAGCATAAATAAACATAACTTCAAAATAAATTAAAATTATGTATTTGTTTGCATACAGCAAATGCACTGAATTTTACCAAAAAAAAATATATAGTTAGGTAACTGCAATATTTGTTGCATTACTACAGTGCCAGTAAGGGGGTAACATTGCATACGTATGAACTCACAGTGCACTGTAAAATGTATGCTTGAAATTGCAGAGGTTATCTAAAAAGAACCTTTTTCTTTGATGTTTGTCAGTTGATATGCTTTGCAAAACTTTAATCTTCTTCTTTCTTTGGTATGCCATGCAGTTCACGAGTAATGCAAGTATAATTACTTATTTGTGAAGTAAAAATAAAATTACTTTGAAGAGCAATTTTTCTTCACCTGCATTTCTAAAGTAAAAATTGATGGTGAAAAACATATTTAAAATCCAACTATTTTCTAAAACGAAGATGACAGACTTATATCTAATTTGCCGTAACCAGAAGCGCATTACGTGTAGATTAATCAGTGGTAAGCACAAACTTCAATCAATACATGCTCTAAGCCCACTTGCATGAGCCGGCATTTGTTACTGACAATATACTTGTATTATTATGGGATCTCACTGTAGCAAAATTACCTTGAAAATCATTTTAAAACTATAGTATTACATTGCTCACAAAAGACATGAAGCAATTGTTATTGTGACAAGTACAATTTTTCATGCAATGGCATTACCACTGAATATGCAATATAATAAAGGCCAATAAAATAAAAAAATAAAAAGAAAGTCTTTCTGAAAAAGCATCCAAGCATAGTTTATACAATGTATCAACTGTATTAGATTTTTTTTTCATAGACCTCAAATTAACATTCTCATTATTATATCTAATTACGTAAGTTGCAGACATTTCTTTTCAGGTATCCACCGATACGTTCATTACCAGTTAAACGCTGCAGGAGTGTGAAAGAAAAACAGGAGGTGGTTTTCAAATTAAGCTGTTCCATATGCTGCTACTTTTACTTTAGAGATTCATCAGGAAGGCCAGATGCTGTATACTGGCTATATATCTGGTATTGTTCCAACATGAAATTTAAAATGTTAATGATATCAGAAAGATAAAAATGGAAAAAGCGAACTGAACGTACTTGCTCGTTAGCAAAATGGAAACATTTCTTTCAAAGAAAATTATTAAAACAATAAAAGAGCGCAAAACAGCTTATATGTCAGACAGAAATATTATATTTTTATAATTAATAAAATGTATTTTAATTTTATAATAGGGCACATTTAAGCACATATGTTAACAAATGCCAAAATAATTAGTTTTTTGGGCTCACATGTTTTATGGGCATCTTAGGAAACAGTATATAAACAGTATATAATCATATACCGTATTTGCCTAATTTATGAATCTATAGAGCAGCTGTGCCATGGCCGAACTTACTTGAGTACCTACAACCTTTGCTCATGCAAGAATTCCTGCCTTTCAGTTTCTGAAAGCCCCCTAAGCATCATTTGGCATCCTCACAAACAGCAATGTTTAATTTGGCTTATGCAGTATTAATATGGTTATTAAATTATATGAACTTAAAGAGGTATAGGCATGGAGATATAAGACCACCTTTTTTGTTAGCATAAATTCGCTGGCTACTGAGATCTTGATGACTGGTTGGGGTCCTATCCTGGTTGGGGTACATCCGAAGCATGTTGTACATATTCCTTGCCACTTACCAGAGACCCAGAACAAGCCATACACCTAGCTCACACAGCTAACTTCCTCACTGATGCCAGTGCTCAGGGACCCAAACCAATGCTGATAATCTTGACCTTTATAAACAAATTTTATAAAGGGGCAAATCAACCCTACATTGCTGTGCGTTCATACGGAATTTTATTAGTGCCTACCAGACTTGGGTGCCAGCCAACTCTTCGTGTTCGTCTTTGTGGGGGGAAAAATCTTCGTATTCCACGAATATTCGCCCGTTGCTGTGTTCGGCTTGGGTGAATATTCGTGTACATTCTTCGTGTTCATTTTTTTCTTAGTTTTTCTTAGTTTTTTGTAGAAGGGGTTAATACGGGGTTAACACGATAGGTACTACGCAGCAGCTTTCGCACCGGGATAATAAAGGTCCGTACGAGCGACTCTATTGGTCATTGGTTGATGGCAGACGAGCCCCCTGCTGGGGACCAATAGAGTCGCTCAAACAGACTTTTAAAATCCTGGTAACGCAACTTGGCCAGGTAACGCAACCAGTGGTCTCCCCGCTGCAAGAGTTAAAGGTCTGTACGAACGACCAATAGAGTCCATGATAGAGACCATGGTCTCCCCAGGCCAAGTTCTGCCATCAGGAATTAAAGGGCCATGCAAGCGATCATGCTCTCTCGTCCATGCTCTCATTCACTCTCTCTCAATGTCTCCCTTTATCTGCCCCTGTCTCCTCTGCAGCTTTGCTTCTTTGCCATGCCTCTTTTTGGTACCAGCTATGTTAACAAGGCCTCCCAGAGCACTTCCACAAAAGGGCAGAACCCTCTTCCCATATTGGAGAAACGTGGGAGAGGCTGTCCTCTGCCCTTTTGCGGAAGTACTCCAAGAGGCCAGAATAATGCAGACAGATCCTCTACGAAACAGAAATGTTTCTGCATCTCTCTCTCTGTGAATCCCTTTGCATTATTCTGGCCTCTCAGAGTACTTATGTAAAAGGGCGGAGCCACAGGGACAGCCTCTTCCCTGTCACTCCATTCAGGGGAGAGGGTGTGCGTGGAAACTCCGCTGGTTGCAGAAGTTAACAGAGCTGAAACTAGGGAGAAGCCAGCAAACAAAGAAGACAGAAAAAGAAGAAGATGCAAGAGAAGAACCAGAGCTGCACAAAAGTAGATGGGGACACTGAAGCGGTCGGTGGAGAAGGAAGGGAGATGTTGAGAGAGAGCATGAGAAAGTGTGAGAGAGTGAAAAAGAAATTCCTCCATTTATGCAGATTCCTGGCCTTTAACAAATACTATCTGAGGGTTTATGCAGTGTCCTTTATCTCTTTCTTCCTGACAGATTAGTGTAAATTACAGTGTGCCATTAGTCTTTTATGTTAGGGGCTAGTGTGAGTAGGTAGCAATGGGTATAAAAAAAATGGTCATTAAAAAATAGCCATTAGCCCTATCCGTCTGACTGCCAAACTCCCCTTTTGCATTCCATATAGGACTTTTAAAACATGAATGCTATAATAAACAATATCAATGTATCCAAATAACTAAGTCCTTTGACTTATTGTTTTTAAACCTTTATTTTCCCATACTGGTATAGACAGATGTTGCAAGGCAAATTCTGGTTGAGAAAAATTCTTACTTGTACATAGTAAAAGTAGTAAATACATGTTAAATGAATTGAATGTAGCTGGACACATCCAGGTGATTTTCTAAAGACATCAGAGACAACATGAAAAATGTCATCATCAATGCCATATTGAAGACAGCAAGCCAGAAAATAATAATCAGTAATTTCATACATGAAATTATTGATTACTTCACAAAACCACACTGTTTTATTACAAAATAAAAATAAGCCAAATTGTTTTCTCTGCACCCTAGGCAGCCTTCTATGTCACCTCCATTGTACAGTCATGTCAAGTTTAAACCACTTAGAGTACTTTATAATAGATTTGCATATTTTTATAATTTTATTTTCTATGCTTGCATTATTATCGGCCTTCTCTGGTATACCTGAAGCTTTACAAAAATGTTATGTTGCCAATTTAACAAACCTCCAGGAAGCTGTGGAAAGTGGTGACATGAATAAGAAACAGGAGATAAACGCAACAGGAAATTTATTGCTTAAAACTAGAAACCAAACTACTAAAACGTTTTTTTCTTAAATTGACTATATTAAAGTATTAAAGTGAGTTAACACAAACTGTGTTTTGTAAGGTTGATATATGATTGCAGAAGAACTGTTATCAAAATGTAAATCATATTGAACTGATGTTGTATGCCATTTCAGTTGTTAATATTTTTAGATCCATAAAGCTGAGCTGGCATGAAAGATTATACAGCCTTTTAGGTCCACATTGTTTATCAGCTTACGGGTTTTGTGTTATTGAATACTATGCGTATTCAATAACACAAAACCCGTAAGCTGGTAAGCACTGTGAGAGACAGCATGTGGCCGTTTTCTCGAATAATCTTACCCAAGAATGTAAAGTAGAATGCTTTTTAAATGTGATGTATATTTTAACACACAATAAAGATACTTAAGTGTATTTTAGTAGTATTTTTTTTACCCAATTCATTGCCATGCAGAAAAAAAGACATGCTGTTAAACTTTGATACATCTTGGTGTCTTCTACCAGGGTCCTTCTTTTTCTTTGGATCATATTCTTTGCATCCTGCACCACAGGAGTTCCTAAGCTTTTCTACTGCCAAGAAGATGCATATTGGCTGCAGGAAGCTCATTGACTGAAGGATGCCTGGACCCAATTACAATTAAAAAAGAAAAAAAATGGTTCTGCACTCAACTCCCAGGAAGCCGGGTGCTAGCAGGAAAAAAGGGACAGCATAAACCCTCTTGAAGCACACGAACATAGAAAAGGAATCCCAGCACTCCAAACAGCTTCCAATCTTTAGGATACTTTACGTAGAGAAAGCCAAAGGCCCTGTTTGGCCGAAACATTGCTTTTTTTGCATTCTCTAAATAAAGTATCCGAAAGATTGGAAGCTGATTGGAGTGCTTTTCTTTGTTCCAATGACTTCATTAGTCAGGCAAATAACCTTGTTCTTCTTCCCATCTTGAGATCAAATCATTCAAGTTCCTTGTGTGGCTCGATCTAATACCGCCGTGTGTTCCCTTGCTACATTGTCCTTTGTTTGTATCTTTTTTTTGCCAACCTTTGGACAGGCATTAAGCAAGAAATGTATCACAACCTACAACACAACAGAGTCCTGTCTGGGCTCAAGCATCTGAGCCTATTTACCACAGACTGCTAATTTAGAAGATGCTGTAGCTATTAACACTGTCTGTTATATGTGAGGATTCTCCTCATTTGAGGGGACAGCAAATTTACACTGTTATACAGGCTGTACACTCACGACTTTACATTGTAGCAAAGTGTCATTTCTTCAGTGATGTCACATGAAAAGATATAATAACATATTTACAAAAATGTGAGGGGTGTAGTTACTTTTGTGAGATACTGTATATATACAATGCATCACACTCTACCATCTGCTATGTTTACCCAACTGTAACATTAACGTGTTTTAATGGAGAATATGTAATTTATATCTGATCCATCTCTTCTGCATTAATGAAAAATGTGAATATTTTTTTTTAAATGTCAGTTATTTGAAGAATATGTTGTAATTACAAGACCTATTGTAAGAGAAATATACTCCGATTGTAGCCCTTGCTGCTGTAATTATTTCACAGTGCTGATAAAACTGACTGAGGCTTAATTTTATTCTTTTCTGATGTACACAGGAGGGTCTCGGAAAAGAGCTAGGATACGGATATAGACTGATGAAAGTGCATCTCAAATGAGTATTTCTGCAGAGGATTACAAATCGCTTGTCTGAGCAAAGTACAGGTAACAATGATGAACTTGAAATGATTAATTGCATTCTAAGCAGCACTGCGACAAAACCATATATTTTAATGAGAGTCGCACTAACATCTATGAACCTGCTTTTAACACCAAGTATGCTTAGATTTGGAGTATATTTCATCACCACATAATATACTGTAGCAGGAAACAGTAAGATGTAAAAGTGTTAATTGTGATCCATTATATTTAAGATTACAAGAAAAAAAGGAATCAAACTTTTACATTATTTAAACTGTTTTCATTTAAAATTACACATGAAAGACATAAAATGATAGAGATTTAACATCTTACAGAGAGAATAACACACACACACACACACACACACACACACACACACACATATATATATATATATATATATATACAAAAGCTAAACCTTTTATAATGAAATGTTATATATACAACATAACATTACCAAGTTTTCTTGTCGAGATACACAAAAAGAACTTTGTGAATTGTATGCCTTTTTCTCAACATTTTTTGATACACGGATGGGAAAACTGCAAGCTCTTGCCCTGGGCAGAAGAAGTTCTGGTCATGGCAATAACGTTCAGCAGTGATAGTTTTGTAATCAGATCACTGTGTACCACGGATAATGAAATAAACCCCTGGTTATCTGGTAAATTTAACCCATAATTAATTATCTTTTTTCAACCTTACCTGAAACTGTGTCCTGGTTATTTTAAACTAAACAGAAACATTGTAGTAGAACAAAATATTTACCCTTACATGGTTAACACATTTTGCAAACTGTAGTTTATTTTGCATGATGGTTATATGTAAACCAAACTGAGGGATTCTCAGTTTGATCCATTGCGCTGTAGTGTTAGCATAAATGTGTATATGTAAGTGTGCAAGCATGAATGTTGTATGGACTTTGCAAGTTGTTTGGGGAACACATTTTTATGACTAGTGCACCTTATTTTTATGTATGCTCTTTATATTAATTTATTTCAAGGGGTGTAGTTTATTAATACTACAGTTAGAATATAGTTTCACTAGAATGTGTTTATGGAATAGTATATACGAGACCTCATCTACCATTCTATACTGCATTCTGATTTTTATTTGCAGATATTTCATAGACTTATTGTTTTGGATAACACATTGCAAGAGGTAAAGGTAAGGGTTTGAGAACATCATTTGACCTTTCTTTATGGGCCTTAAATAACAAGTAAGGGAGATCACCCAAATGATGCCTCTGATGGCCCTTCCCTATCTATACCCAGGCTAGTTAGATGCGTGATGTTATGTGGTTTAATATACTATGAGAAGGATGAGCATCTCTTGGTCCAAATATATTGTATGTTGGCAGAGAAAATTTAGCAGACCCCACCCTTGTTATGGTAATTTACCTACTTTTTCACACCATATGTGGTGGATTAAGAGGAAGGAATGTCTGCAGGCTTCCTTTAGTTATTAGGAAGTCATAGAGCAGTAAGGAGAAAAAGGCAACAGCTCTTCTTGAGCTACCAAGAAGTATTACTGAAAGAGAGGGGGTTGATCTCTCTACTGTACAACAGAAAAGTATGATTCTTTCAGCAGAAAAAAAACATTTATCACATATATGTAGACTACTAACGTCCTTGCTGTTATCAGTTATACCTACTGATTAAGCATACAACCCATTGGATTTGAAGAAAAATCATCCTAGAGAAAATTGGGTTTCTGGGATTGGAAATAATAATGTATTTAGAATTTTTCACTCCCATGGTTATTGTAAGCACTAAATAATAAATTACTATCCTTGCTGTTTTTCTTCTAGCTTTGTTTAGGACATATGAAATACTATTGAGATTTCAAAATGCGCACAAAAATGGAATCTCATTTTACATATGCTGTACGACAATTATAGCATCATCAACCTAATTAGGTTGCATAAGGCTCTCAAACTGTATAGTATGGTTCACAGTTATATGCTTGTATGTATAAAATATCTATATATAAGTTAAAGAATTTTAGCTAATGAATATATGCTAAACAATCAGTATGTTCATATAGTAGATAGATATGTAAATATGTTAATAACAAAACATTTAGCAACACATGTTTTTAAATAACCAATAAACCTGGTAGGCCTGGAACAGGATTGAATTTGGCAATGGATCAATGTAAAATGTACTCAGGAAACCTTTTTTAATATTAGTATTGATTTGTCTTTTGATGAGTGAACAAGGCTATAAAATATCATATAAGTAGTGACATAGACCTTAAAACTAAATGGAGACAATAATGCTTCTGAATAAAGTGCTCCCCTTTAGTATTATTAATGGCTGACAGTCTAGTTGCAGAACATCAAACATGTCGTTGGCATGGCAATTAAAATAATTTTGAGTTTTACAACAATCTAAGTAATGGAAAAATCACAACTATTGTTTGGCAAAGTTAGACTCCAAATGTAAGTATATAGATTAGATGTGTGCAGACGAGCCACAAAATAATAGCATTGTCTAAACTGTCTTGGTATTCATAGTTCAAAGAGTTTTTAGGCAGTAATGTTTATTGCCAAATATTTCAGCTTTTCTCAAAAACATTTGGGAAAACAATACAAACTACGGGTATATGAAAGTTTGTTGAAGAAATATAGTAATTCTAGAAGCTGTTTGGGTAACGATAGGACTCAATTCAGTTGTATTAACCTATATATAATGAGGATGTACATATGCCATGCAACAATTAGTGTATAACTCTACTATTAATATATTTGAGCTATATGTTGGCTGAGGTTTGCATTCCTCCATTCATAATATGTAACAATATGTAGCACTCTGTAGTACCCTTATGGAAATCAACGTAATAGTAGCTGCCAAGAACATGCTTACTAGCTGATGTTACCTTAAGCATGTTCAGTATCCAGTATCGTCATATATGATGATTGCAGATAAAGACACACACAAGATGGGAGTTTTATGCCATTATAATACCAAAAATGCAGACAACTTTATTGTTTTCCAAAGGTCACAGTGGAAATCGACAGCTACACTAACCCAGTTCAATAATTGTTTTGTTATAAGAGGGGAGGAAGTGCTGCCAATTGGATGAGCATCTCATTGACAGCCCAGTAAACACAAAAAAGGTATGTGTAGTGATGGGAACATGGCTTTTGACACTCATATCTACAACCAGTCTAAAACACTGTCCCCACCAAACATATACCAATGATCTGTCAGGTTAGTATGCCTAAGAAAATCAACAGAGCCTAATTGCAACATTCCTTCTTGTGGTGTGGGGTTCAGTTTTCTTTCCTTATTCATATATTTCTATATCTATGATTAAACCTGCTCTGCATGGCTGTACTTGATGCCCATCTTCTATTTCTTTCGTTTTGTACTTTATTTAAACTTTCACCATTAGTGGCTACGCAATCCCTGGGGACCGATATCAATGTCAGGTTTCTGTGTGGGGCACAAAAAACAGTCTTATAAGCCCTCCTTTAAGAACTTAGCTTTATTTATTTAGTCTTTTTTATTTATTGTGTCCTTCCACATACTTGTTCTTTTTTGTTTATATTGTCAAACACATTTTTTTCACTTTCTCTTGCGGGAGATATTTTTTAAATCCAAATTTCAATTTGCCTTGAGGACACTAGAGTCATTATTATCTATCAAGTCCCTTACATAGTTATTTTCTGGGCCTACCTGAAAATTCATCATTATTGTAAAATATTCCAGTGGCATTGAACTGCTTCATCATGGCTCACCATGTCAGTTTTTTTTTATATAAAAAATACATACAATGGAAAGCAGCAATTACACTAAACGTCTGGTTCCATGCTCTGTTCTCTGCTTGCTTATTTTATCTGTAGAATAAGTTGCTGATTGGATCAGCAGAAAGCTTCTGTGTGCAACAAAAATCTTTTGTTAACATTACGATAATGCAAGACCTTTGACAGAGGTAAAAAGAAAGTTGTTTATTGTTTCCTAATAATCTGCCGTCTCGCTGCCATTAGGAAGGATGTATTTAACATTTTTTTGCCAACGACATATAAATTTCACATATTACTGACCGGCTCGATTAAACTTCTATAATGCAATATGTGAACTTTATAGGCTCACATAGTGGAGGACACAGAGCACTTCTCAATATGCAGTCACGAGTCAGTTCACGGGGGGCAGGAACAGAGCCTGGTCACACTGTGAGTGGCACCCACGGCAGACCGTCTACAGCTCTATGTACGCCATTGGTGTTGAGTGCCGGGAGGTGGCGTTATATCTCGGCGCTCACCATTAATTTAGGGCTGATTAGAGGGCCTATTATGATTCCCTCAGCTGGCCTTTAGCCCCAGAGTCTCATTCAGGGCTATAAAGTTGAGACTCAGGGCTTCAGCCTTAGTAGCCCCCAAGCGATGCCCCTGAGGCTAAGGCAGAGTAGAAATTAGAGGATGAAAAACATAAAAGGCAGACAAAATAGAAGTGAGAAGTGAGGTAGAAAAAATAAATAAATTGCCAAAGAGAGAGGAAATAATAGAACAGAAGGAGAAAGACCACAAGGCAGAAAGCAGATACAAAAGGCAAAAAAGCTTGCTAAAGACAGGAAATCTAGAGTAATGGTCAGTGGCGGAACTACCGGGGTCACAGGGGTCGCGACTGCGACCGGGCCCTGGAGTTCTGCCAGTCAGGGGGGCCCAAGCAGTTGCTGAAAACGACCGCTCGGCAACTCTTAGGCCCCCATGACTGACAGAAATCCAGGATGCCTCTGCTCCCCGCCGCTGCTGCCGCCGCCGCTGCTGCCGCCGTCACCGCCGCCGCCTGCCTCAGCGCTGCCCAGAGTGCAGTGTTGGAAGCGTGAGGCGTTTGTCTAGGGTGCCGGCGCTTCACGCTGAGCGCCGTCATAGGGGGGCCCAAGTCAGGGGGGCCCAAGGGGTGCCGAGCGGTTGCTGAAAACGACCGCTCGGCAACTCTTGGGCCCCCTTGACTGACAGAAATCCAGGATGCCTCTGCTCCCCGCCGCTGCTGCCGCCGCCGTCGCCTGCCTCAGCGCTGCCCAGAGTGCAGTGTTGGGAGCGTGAGGCGTTTGTCTCGGGTGCCGGCACCCGAGACAAACGCCTCACGCTCCCAACACAGGAGTTGACGGTAAGTGACCTACAAAGGGGGGGAAGGGAGGGAGAGGGTAGATCGTGAGAAGGGGGGGTAGGGAGGGAGAGGGTAGATCTTGAGAAGGGGGGTAGGGAGGGAGAGGGTAGATTGTGAGAAGGGGGGTAGGGAGGGAGAGGGGAGATAGTGAGAAAGGGATAGATGGGGGTGGGGGGGGCCTTAACAGATTCTTGAACCGGGGCCCTGAGGTTTCTAGTTACGCCCCTGGTAATGGTCCTTCCTGTGTTGTTGCTCCAGACCCTAAAGCTCCTTAATTTGGCCTTGCATGTTTGTCTCATTGTAAGAAATCCTCTGACCACTACCAAGTTGGTAGTTGTAATATCTTAACACTATCTCTGTAAGGGCATATAATTGTAATTACTAACTAAATTATATACCACGCTTGCTAGTACTTATCCCAGTTCCATGTGTGTGCAAATGTTTTAGCATTTATCATATGCTATTTTACATTTGGAATAATTTATAAACTACCTTGCTTTATATCGCATTTGTACTTTGCAAATCAATCAACTGCATTCTGCGAAATTGCAGTATTTTGTAATTATGCATTCTGGCGTATGCATGGTAAGTCATTTTGTAACTATGGCTCATTTCACACTATGTATGTTTTCTGCTCCCTCCAAAGTTCTGGTAATTATTTTTCCTGGTATCTATAAATCATGTGCACTCAAAGACTTTGTGCAAAGCTAACTTGATTTATGTGCATATAAACCGTTTATTAAACAGAGCAATTAATAGCTAGAATCCTCTGGTGTTTATTTCCGAAAACAACACACCTTATGCCCACATCTCAATACAACAAATGGAAGTTGGAACAATAAATCTATCACATCTTGTACTTAAAGGATCTATTCTCATGCAGAAGCACACGCTTACTGTCTTTATTGTTAATGGATATATTTTTAATAGAACGTCTAGAAATGATTAGCCTCTTGGTAGGAAGGTGATGCAATTATTTTACTGTACCTGTGTGAGACATTTTGGTAAGTATAAAGTGACCTCATTGATCTTCATTATTACTTATGCACAGGCACATGGTACAGTGTCTAGACTGTTTTATATGACAAACAACCAGAATACTGATTTTAGAGTATTATGAAAGGTTGCTATTATATAGAACATGAGTTAGCAGTTTTTTTTAGCAAAGTGTTTTTCATCTAACATGATGTTTTTGTAATGTTTCTAATTTCATTGTTAATTAAGGAGTTACTCCCCCGCCCCAATATGTTGTACATTGTTGTTTTTCTAGGCTATTTGCCAACAAGATGTTTAATTTTTACTACATTTTCTTTGTTTTTACAATTTTTAAACACAATAATACTTGCAAAGCTACTATGCTCTTATCTCCATTTTGGCAACCTCCCAATGTATGAACTTTAGTCCTTGTTTGGTGTTTTGGTTAGGCTTGCTGTTTAAGTTAGATCTGTTTAAATCCCATTATGCTAAAAGCATCAGTGGTTATAGCCAAATCAAAGCCAGGCTCTCCACAGGCATGCTGCATCCATACTGTGAATGTTATCTCCTAAACATCACCTGTCTGCTAGGCAGCCTGTCTTGCTAAATAATGTGAGAAATATACTTGTAAAATGAGAACAGTGCTTTAGCTTTGATCTTTGTAAAATTACTAGAACTAAATGAATTGGATTATAACATCAGTGGACAAAGTTGAACAAAAATCTCCGAAGGCTTCTTGCTCTGGTTTACATGCAATAGTGCTTGACACCATTAGAAACATAAAATCCGATAGCAGATAATAACCATTTGACCTATCTAGCATGCCCATTCCAGCTGTTAACAGCATCTAGGTAAACAGAAACACGTACCTCCCAAATACCTGTCTTTAGAGAATACCCTTCCTCTCCCTCTTTTTCTGTGTGTTCAGAATGTTTGATTGCTGTCAATGTATCACAGTGAAAATCACAATGATGAAAAAGTAAACAACAGGAAATTGTTTATTATCTATTCTAAAAACCTTACTCATAAAACGCATATAACTTGTCACAGTCAGCTCAAAGGTTTTTTTTTTTAAAAAACCCTGCCTCCAACCTTATACCCTAAAATAAGTGTCTCCCATTTGGCCAATTTGTATATTGCAAGGGGACATCACTTACAAGATTTTTTTTTTTTTTAGTTTGCAATTGGCTAAAAAATTTCCAATAACACAAAATATACCTTATGAATGTCTTTACAGGAGGAGTTTCTACTAAATAAGTCAATTAACCCAAACCAAAACATAGTTAACAGTATGAGATTTCTACTGTAAAATCCCACCAATTTAACTATGAGTTATACAGTCACAGCTACCCCACGTCAAGAAAAGTCCCTTAATGGATAGATAACAAGGCATACATTGTTTTACAGAGGTGGTAAGGTGGGTCACACATGCTTATAGTAGGGGGCACTGCCCAGGGACAGGCATATCATTATGGATTGGAGTCCTTAAATATTTAATTACATTGTGTGGTTGCAATAAAAAAAACCTGTTTTTACACTTCATATGATCAGCAAAGTTTTAAGAATGCGCATGTGTGTAAAAAAACTGCCACCTTTCTTCTTCTTAAACTAAGTGATGTGGAACAATTATGTTTCCTCTCAAAACCTGTGTTTAGTAATAACTGGACTTAAGTTTGGCATTTGAAGTATAATTGCTGTGATTCTTAAAGATAGCAAGATAGCCCTTATTGTCATAAATAAATGTGTAAAATCAATCTCATTTAAAATTTTATCTCCCAACAGTGTAAAACCATATATCACAATGTTTTATGTATTAAATCCTTATTGTTAATGGATATGACCTGAATAAATCAATTATCTCTAATAAGCCATTTGCCTCATATAAAACCCATCTTCTGGCATGCTGCTGCTGCTGGAGAAATAAATAGTTGAGCGGGAGGAAAAGAAAGAGACAGATAACGCAGAAAGATACCTAGAGTTACCTTGCTTTAGATAAGGAGACATAACTTTGTTCCTAGGTGATAAGTGGACACAGTTGGATTTGTTTTTACCCAGTCTGCCTCTACTACTTTTTTCAAGTCACCAAATTCTTAACAATTCTGCCAAATTCATATAGGCACCTAGCTTCGCATCTGCTGCCAGGCTTTTTACTGGCTACCTAAAACCCTAAATCAATATCAAAGCATTGAAAGATTTCCAAGGCTGTGCTTTAACAAAAAAGAAAAAAGAAGCAGATCTCCCAGAACTACATATTAAATTAGCTCACCTAGAAAGTAGAAATAATATATCACTGGATCCTAATTTAGTGACAGAGATTATAGAGATTAGAAATAATATAAAAGGAAAAAAAAACGTTTGAGAAGGTTAATAAAACAATCCATTTATGAAAACAAAAATGGTACCATGGAAATAATAGAACGGATTTTTTTTTTAAAAAGAAAAAATTGCAATATAATTTAAAAAAAAATCATAAATAAAATAAAAGTGGGTTACAACATATTTATGACTCCTAAGACTAAAGCAAAAACCTTTGCAGATTATTACGGATCTTTATATAACTTAAAAGGAAATACTTCTTCCTCATTAAAAATTGCTAATTTCTTGAAAAAAACTACACTTACCTAAAGTATCTAAAGAAACACAATTTAAATTAAATACTCTCTTGTTCTTGAGGAAATAAGTAATGCAATAAAAGTTTCAAAATTAGCAAAACCACCAGGTCCAGATGGATTCTCACCAATTGTTTATAAATCACTTGAGAGAAGTAATAGCTTACAACCAGGGAAAGATCCAGATCTATGGAATAATGACAGACTTATTTCTTTTAATCTGGAGCTGAAACTTAAAACAAAAATACTAGCATGACATTTTTAGAACAGTTCGTATTGAATTTTGGTATCGATGGTTTAAAATCAATATAATGCTGCTTTATTCAAATCCTACAGCTAGAGTTTTTGGATCATTTTTTTCAATTAAGAATGGAACACGACTAGGATGTCCTTTGGCGCCTTTATTATATATCCCTTCAATAGAACCTCTTGTGATCATGACCAGAAATAATTGTGATATTAGTGGAATTTGAGTCGGTAATTCATTCCTAAGATTATTTTGATTGTGATGAATTTGATTCTGCATTGTATTTATTAGAAGGTGAGGATCTATTACGGTAATATCTAGATTAATTTCAATTGTCAAAATTATTTTGGTCAATCTTAAAAAATACCATATATCATATATATAATGAATTGTTGACCACTGGATTAAATTAAATATATATTTTTTTAATTAAAATAACTCCTTAGCAGTACCCATTGAGGTACTTCAATACGATATTGGAGATCTTAAAGTGTCAGATTGTTCTAAAGCTGGAAAAAATCAATTGGAGATTTTAAATGAACGAAATAAAGAATATAAATTTAAAAAAAGAAAAAGTAGAATCACTACAAATGTATCTGTTTTGTGTTAACAGCTGCTGACAACCCTGTAAACCAAGTTTCATAGACCCAACACAGAATTTTACTAGCATTTCATTCCAAATAGACTTCTTGATCAATGAGATCAGACAAGCCTTATCTCTTGTCCATTTTCTTGCCATTCCTTTATCAGTAGGGTTATTTTTGAGAGTGAGTAAAAAGGTATAACATCTTTGAAAAAGTAGACATCAATGACATATGATGGATTTGTTAACAACCTTTCTGGACCTCATTTCATACCAGTAATGCACAGAGGTGAAAAGATCTCTAGTAATAACACTATTTTTATGACTTGCATTAACCACACTAGTCAGGGTGACTTCCATATGTTCCTTTCTCATTTCTTTTTCACATCCTCAAGATGTTTCTCATGCTGCCCACTATTTATTATTCCCTACATAGTTCCATTAGACTCACCATCAACATTTGATCCTTAATTGATGACACAATGTAGGAAAGTTATCAATAACTTACTAGCAAGCGGAGATACAATAAGTGTAAAAAATGTCCATCATTGAGAGTGGGCAGAATGTAGCACATTCCCCTCCAAGGCTACTTTTGAGAAAGAGTGTTTCGCTGATGTATACATCACCAGTGTTTTGACATATGTGTCATGTAAATGATTGTGATGTCCTGCAGCACATGTAATTGCAGAAAATATTGCATGCCACATGATGTTACCTACTTTTATGCTCAACATTGCTTCCTTAGGAATTACCTCAGAAGCGAGTAAAAAAAAAAAAGCCATGATGAAGCAATTTTCAATATTTCACCCAACTCTACTAGCAAACCCTGACTAATATTAAGCGTAACATATATCCATAATTCCATAGAGCTTTCCTGATTTGGCAGTCCTTCCACCCCAGTATACTCCATTAGCTTTCAGATTCACTGGGAAACTAGAGACTTGGAGGGTATCCAACTACCACAGAATACATAAAGCATAAAGCTTACAAGGACATGTTGTGCACAGTTTACCAGTGCTTTGTGCTTGACTAACCATCAAAGCTGTACTCCCACAAAATCCCCATATCCTATGACACAGTCCTTGAACATTGGACAGTGAAGTATCTATATGCACAAACCATGTGGTCACTTAATCATACCTTTTACAATTGCTTTAAAATGTTATAGAATAAAGAGCAGGGTGTTGCTTCTGTTCACAGTATTTATCCGCTTGCTTGGAACCCCATGCTCGTGTAGAAAGCTGTTATTCGTTTTAGAGTTAATAACAGACCTATTGCTAAATGCACAATGGTTCTTAAAATGTTCTGCAAATGCAGACAGTAATTTGCAAAGATTACTGCCAATTGTATTACACCTACAAAATCACATTAAACAAGCAAGGCAAAGAATCTGAACGACTATTAAAACAAGAAATCAGCAGAGTATACGGTGTGTTTAGGATAAGCTGTTGCAACATAGCAGATAACGTGCATACCAGCAGCATAACATCCCACCATCAGCTTTTACTTTATTTCTTTTAAAAATTTACAGCCAACATATTAGTAAAAAAAATACCAAATATGCAGTATATGTTTCACTAGTGTGTTTTTTTTCTTAAATAGAAATTCCTTAAGCATGTACTGAACTGAATCTCAACAACCCGCATCTAACTTTTTTATAATTAAGGAAATAGTTAATTCGATATTTAATGTAAAAACCAAGCAAGCATATTTTACATAACTGTTGCTGTCTGAGAGCTGAATAACATGCATCTGAAGTACCAAAGGCTTTGCTTGTATCGATAATAAGTATTCTGCTAATACCGGATATAGGTCAAAGCTCCCTAAATAGCAGGCTCGCTTCCAACAACCTTTATTTTATGTTGCTGCTTTGCATTTCAATTAACTTATTTTAAAGTCTAATTATCTATTGTATCTCCCACTGACTTCTTAATTGGCTAGAAAACGAAGTTATAATAATGATGAAATGATAGAGGTTTAACAAGTCTGGCTGAAGAATTCTAATTTCTGAAAGTGCAGATATGCATCAAAATTGTGATTGTTTTATAATAGTATACAAGTGTCTTGAGATTTATTTTATTTTGTAGCGACCATGAAATATCACATCCATTTAATAGTCAGTACACACAGGGGAAGTCTATTCAATATTTTTTTACAGCAACTTTCAATGCCTCACTGCATTCTCTTACAACTGACTTTCCAGTGCTTCTTTTTGATATAATGATCCAGGCTACATTCTTTAATTTGAAAGGAATAAGAAACAGGTGCATGGAGGAGCAGATTACTACATACTCCAGGATTGTGTCCAAACCTGAAATGTACTTAGTATAATTTTAAAAAAACACTGCCCTTACTTATTGTCTCTTCATTAATACATTAATTGGTCAAGTTAAACGTTAACTCAATTGAGGCTGCATGGCCTCACATGCTTACACTTGCAAAACAATTCACATATTCATTCAAATATGAGTTGTTTGTGAATGCATGCAAGCTCAATGAGAAATTACAAGTTCTTGCCTTAACCTTAATTATTTCCTTTCCTGAAATTCATGTAATTCATGTAAAGAAATAAAATGGGGTCCACAAGATCCCCCATTAACCAAGGAGAGTGGGACAAGAGGGGTGCAATATTTTTCTTCCTCATGGTTTTTGATGGAGCTTCGGTGCAGGTTCATTCTAAGGTACAACTTAAGCCCCGTTTCCCCAATGTAGCACCCTTTGTCACATGCAGAACATTGTATCATGTACACCACGTTTGCCGATGTACATGAGTAAGAGTTCTTGATGCTGTATGTTTTGTTGTTGTGACTGGCTGTGTTACTGTCACATATATGTTCGCAAAGTTTGCAGCAGGATTTGTTGCATGGTACAGTGTCATTCTGTGTATGCTCCTGTTCTGGGGCCAGTTTGCTGCACACTAATCTTTTTCTCAGGTTTGGTGGTTGCTTAAATGCCAGTATTGGAGGCTGAGGGAATATTTTCTTCAGTATGGGGTCTTCTGAGAGTATCGGCTGTAGGTCTTTAATAATTTTGCAGATTTCCCTGGGTTGTAGGTAACTATCAGAGGGATCCTGCTTGTGTTATCTTTTTTTTGTATTCTAGAAGCCTTTCCCGTGGTGTTCTTACAGCAGATTTATTTTTTTTCCTTGTAGCCCTTCCTCTGAAATGACTCTGCCAGCATGCCCAGAGGGGAGAGGAGATGTGATAAAAACATTTAAATGCAGGAGGGAAGATTATTTCAAAGGAAAATACACTTTCAAAGCTATAGGGTTAGAGCTTTAAATGCAATGTAAGGACGTTAACCTTTAGTCAGAGGGTGGAAGATAAGTGGAACAGTCTCTCAGCAGAAGTGGTAAATATTAGTACATTTAGTTACACAGCATGGGGCTGGTAGATTCTGAAGTATCTGATAGCTGTCTTAGGTGCTATCTTTTAGGTGCTATCTACAGAGATGGCCAGGGGGATATGAAAGACTGTGTGAACGCCCAAGGTTCCTGACATATGAATATGTTGGATCTGAGACACAATCAAGGATAATTAAGGTTTAAGTCAGGAAAAAAGGGCAGACAGTCTGAATGGGTCCTACCTGTCATCACACATACACAATTACACATCCATGCTCATACACACAATTAAACATCCATGCTCACACACAATTACACATCCATGCTCTCATACACACAATTAAATATCTATACTCACGCACACAATTACACATCCATGCTTTCACAAAGTACACATCCATGTTCTCACACACAATTACACATGCATGCCCACACACACAATTACACATCCATGCTCTCACACAGAATTATGCAGCCATGCTCGCTCACACACAATTTCACATCCATGCTCACACGCACAATTTCACATCCATGCTCACACACACAATTTCACATCTATGCTCACACACACACTTACACATCTATGCTCACACACACAATTACACATACATGTTCACACACACAATTAAACATCCATGCTCACACACACACAATTAAATATCTATACTCACGCACACAATTACACATCCATGCTCAAACACATAATTACACATACATGCTTACACAAAGTACACATCCATGTTCTCACACACAATTACACATGCATGCTCAGACACACACACACTTACACATCCATGCTCACACATACAATTATGCATCCATGCTGAGGCACACAATTACACATCCATGCTCGCTCACACAATTACACATTCATGCTCACTCACACAATTACACATATATGTTAACACACACAATTACACATCCATGTTCACACACACAATTATACATCCATGCTCACAGACATTCATGCTCGCTTACCTCTCACTGCTCCTGCAACTTTCTGATTGGCTGCTCGCACAGTGTTTCACCGTGGTACCTGACAATGTGACCCTGATACGTTCCTGTCTTCCCATGCTGGTTCAAATAGTTTTGAAAGGGTCCTTTCTATACAATTTTGAACTGGTAAGGGGAGAAAGGAACAACAAGTCATATTACGTCATGTAACATGGTGAAATGACAACTGTAGTTATGCCACTAAGAATTTTATTCAAATAGACTATATTTGTGGAGGAACATGTGAGAACATTTTTTTATTTTTATACTATATAGGAAATTATGTTTGTGTAAATTCCTGTGTCTTTGCACACTCTGCAATTTTTACAGCCATAAAAACATAATTTTCTGGTAAGAAAATGGTCGTGCATTTTCTTTTTTTTCTTTTTCCTGTATAGTTTTTAGTTGACTTCTGTTTTAAATTACCGGCTCCTCTAAACACCACAGCTGGGATATCTAGAAGTATTTCTTTTCATATCTCATCTTTTAATAAGATTTTTATCTGGATTTTTTTGTTGCTTTTTTGTGGCATTAAGGGGGTTAAAACACATATCTGGTGGCAGAGTGGCATTAAGGGGGTTAAACGCCATATCATAGAGCACTCTGCCTACAGAAATGCCTTATGCCTCCCATTTAACACCCCCCCCCAAACTTACCGGTGCTTCTGACTCCCTGGTGTGTAGTCGGGGCAGCGGGTAGACGTCTACGCCATTTGGGGGTTGTCTGCATCCATCGTGCATACAGCCTCCGACTGTCAGACAGAATTCTCTGCAGCGGTGCAGGGAACTCTCCTCTCTGACACTCAGGGAACCCCGGCTGCTAACGGCACCTTCTTCCGGCTGCAGCGGAAGTTGCCTACGCGAATCGCGTAAACGTTTACCTGCTGCCTGGTCTACACAACAGGGAGTCAGAAGCACCGGTAAGTTTGTGGGGGGGCATAAGACAGGAGGATCCAGGACCCCTGCAGCGCTGCGGAGGATCTGGATCTTAGTCTCATAGTCAGACCTATTTGAGGTCCGAATATAAGACAACCCCGATTATAAGACGAGGAGTATTTTTCAGAGCATTTGCTCTGAAAAAAACCTTGTCTCATAATCAAGCAAATACAGTATATATATATTCTATGCTTTATAAAATCTTGGAAACATATAGAAAGGACTTTGCGAAAGAACATGCCGTGCTTGTAAGGCAGTTTATAGCTAAAGACTAAACAATGAGGGCACATAGAAACTGGCGCTATATAAATAAAAGATAATAATAATAATAGAAGATCGATTGTAATGTAAAAAGTCAAGTTTTTGCGAGAAGGGGTAGAAGGTGGACGTGACCATCGAGAATCGCTGGTTATTTAGGCGGTATAAGCCCATGTAAAGTGTCTATTGCACTACAACTAAAATGTGTGTACACATCTTTAAAAAGAAAAAAGGTCAATGTTATATATATATATATATATATATATATATATTCTGAAATGTGAGGAAGAACATCTTGCAACAAAAATTAACCTTCAAAGATGTATGTTTATTAACATAAGAGAAACCATAAAGAGCACAATATCAGTATTTTTTTGTTTTTTTGTTTTCACTATATGGCCATTTTTGCTTAGCCTGCCACTACTTCAAAGTACTCCAAGTGTGGTTAGTTCTATCTAATTTTTCACGGCTATATTGCTTACCAAGAAGCGGACTCAGTGGGACGGCTTTGCATTTTAAATCATAAGAGACTTCCAATCAATTCAAAGCCTTCTCTTGATGCCATCAATAAGATATCCTAATTAATTTACTATTTACTATATGTACTGTTAATTTCTACGTTATTGCACTCTCATTCAGAGTGGTAATTTCTTTTTAAAGTACCACTGCATTCCTTGACAGGTATTTTTATCTGGATGCACTCCAATCTTGGAAATCAAACAGTATATGACTAGCAAAGTACTGTGAATAACTGAGGGAGTGAAGAGATTATTCCATGGGTTATAATACAGAGATATGCAATTATATTTGTGTGCACCCTTTTTAAGACCGATTACACGGCAGTACAGTTGGCTAAATTTATATCAAATTTAAAGAAATAGCAATTTTAGACTAAGACCAAAATGATAATATTTCAGGCATATCTTCTGTTTATAAATTAGAACAAAGTACCTTGAAAATGTAAGCCAAGATTTTAAAAAAGGGACATATAATTGAATATCTGTCCAAACATAATTGGATATCTGTCCAAAAACTCACTTACTTTCATTAGTATGGTTGGGAAAGACTATCGTTCCAATGACACAGATACACTTAATTTACATCATCAATGTTAAAGATTAATCTATTGTAAGTGATATGTATCAAGTACAATGTTTCCAAAATCAAGCAGAACACTTCAAGGCAGATAAAAAAAAAAAATCTGCCATGAGGATTCAATCACTTTATGAAACAGGAAAACATAATGTTGTTGGCATTGCTTCTGTCGCATTGGCTCTTTTGTATGCTAAACAGATAGCACACCATAATGTACTTTTGGGCTCCTGTTTCAAATTTGAAATATTTGTAATTCGTTATTAATTTTAATGTAAAAACCTACTGCTATTTAAAATGACAATATCTAAGCTTTTTGATTTAAAAAATACAGTATGAACAAAAAAGGGGTAGAGTATAATGGCCTTTCATGCATTTAGACTTTACTGTTACAATTGCAAGCAACTTATAATAAATAAATTAAAATAAAGCCCTTAGATGGATAAGAACAGCATAATATCTTTTCCAAATAATGAAATACTAAAGGCTCTTTTAACCCTTTGTGTGCTGTGGGTTGGGGGACATTTTCCCATTGGATCATTTTTCAGAGTTTTGCTGTCAGACTTGTGCATTTATATTAATACGATATGACATTTTTATGAAATTTACCAATATTGTTAATTTGTTCAAATGTACAAATTAAGGCACCCTACTAATACAAACAAAAAAAAGCAGAGGGCTCAGCATTTTCATTTGCATTTCGTGTTTCTTTTTACTCTCTCTCACTAACTCTCTCTAACCGTCTTCCAGGCTCTCTCATAATGTCTCCCTACCTTTTCCGCCAACCCCTTCAGTGTCCTCCTCCCCTTTTCCACAGTTCCACTTATTGTCTTGCCTTTTCTTGTTCTTGTTCTCCTTGATCTTCTCTCCTTGTCTGCTTCTCTCCGCTATCTTCTCCATGAACCTGGACTCCTGGAGCGCTTCCGAAAGAGGGTGGAGTCTTGGCCCACACTAGCAGGACAACTGTACCTCGTTTGGAAGAACAGGTACAGTGCGCCGTGGCTCAGCTGACAAAGAGAAAAAGAGAAAAGCTTATTTTTCTCCACGGAACAGTCTGCATAATTCTGGCCTCTTGGAGTATTTCTGCCATGAATACTCCCCACTGGGACGACATCTTCCCATTTATCCAATCAGGGGGGAGGATGTGCTCGGAGGCTCTGCCCCTTAACATAAGTGCTTTGGAAGGCCTGGATAATGCAGTGGATAGCTGGGAGAAGTGGACCAAGAAAGAAGACTGAAGAAGAAATACAGAAGAACAAGAAGAGGCAAGACAAGAAGCGGAGCCGTGGGAAAAGTCTCCTTTTTCGCAGCTCCGCTTTTTGCCTTACGTCTCCTTGTTCTTCTGTGTTCTGTATTCCTTCTCCTGTCTTCTTTCTTGGTCCATTTCTTTCTTTCTTTCTTTCTTTGACATTGAAGTATTTGGCCGGAGAAGAAAAGGAGACCTCGAGAGAGAGTAAGAGAGAAGCATGTAGGAGTTTTTCCTTTTTCTTAGAGCTGTAAGGTGAATCCTGGGCTTTGACAAATCTGTCAAAACTTCCAAGTGAAAACTGGTAGGTTAATTGCCAGGAAGGAGTTGAAAGAGAGGAAGGATGGGAAAGTATATCATGTACCTTTTAACTATTCTGTTAAAGATTAATTTCCCACACCTGTGGCTTTTTAAATTGCAATTAGTATCTGTGTATAAATAGCCAATGTGTTTGTTAGCTCTCACATGGATGCACTGAGCAGGCTAGATACTGAGCCATGGGGAGTATTATTATTATTATATTTTATTTATAAAGCGCCGACAGATTCCGCAGCTGAGTACAAGATGAAAATTTTACAGATAATGACAAGTACAATATAGCAATTGACATTCAGATAGAAGAGGAATGAAGGGCCCTGTTCCCGCAGGAACTTCTAGAAAAGAACTGCCAAAAGACCTGCGAAGCAAGGTAATGGAACTTTATAAAGATGGAAAAGGATATCAAAAGATATCAAAAGCCTTCAAAATGCCACTCAGTACTGTACAATCACTTATTAAGAAGTGGAAAATTCAGGGATCTCTTGATACCTAGAAAGATTTCTGCCTCAACTGCCAGAAAAATTGTTCAGGATACAAAGAAAAACCCACAGATAACTTTGGAAGAAATACAGGCTGCTCTGGAAAATTACAGAGATGCTCTGCTAAAAGCAGCAGAACACTGCATTAAATATGTTAGTAAAAAGAAACCATTGTGGTGCCCCACAGATGTGGCAAATATACTTAAGGAGAAGAAGCTAGCTCTATACTAAAACATTCAGCAACACAACCCCTCAGATTGGCCTGTCCCCCAAAGAGCAACCACAAGCACCATCATTGGTGAGTTCACAGAGGGTCTCCCCTGCAGGTAGAATACAGGTACTGCATTCAACCATGCAAGTCAATGAAGCCCAGCTTACTATTTGATCAGTAAAATATATATATAAAATATATGATAAAAAAATAAATGTAGTAACATGTTAAAATAATTTTCTAGTGATGTCACCATCAGGGGAAGCTGGTGCTTCTTCCCAAAAACAACAGCATGGGAAGAGCTATAATACCAGCATTTGAAATATCCATTAGGTGTCTAGTTTTAAAAAATATATGGTTTTATGGGGTAAATTGATTTTGCCAACTTCAAAGATGTCCCATATTGGATATGGGGCAGGGTGACCAGATGTCAAAATTCCAAAAGAAAAATGTGTTACTTCAAATATGTCCCAAATTTGACATGTGGCAGGCTGACCAGATGTCAAAATTCCAAAAGAAAAATATGCACACGTCCCAAATGCGGGCTTTTAGCCCCCAAACAAACCCATGTATGGGTGGTATCACTGTACTCAGGGTATGTTGCTGAACACATATTTGGGTGTTGTTTGTCAGTGACATATACTCATCAAAGATGTCCCAGATAGGACATGATGGAAGTGACCGGACCACACAATTCCAATTAAAAAAACTGAATTGCTCATGTCCCAAATATGGCCTTTTAGCCCCCAAAATAAACTTGACAAACCTAGGCTTGGGTGGTAACATTATACTTTGGAGTTTCCGGATACATATTGGGGTGTTGTTTGGAAGTGACATATACAAGGAATTGTAAATTCACACCTAAATTACAATGTGTGTGAAAACAAAACCCGAAAAAATACTACCACAAATTTTGACAAAGGCTGTTGGTAGAATAAGGGTTTTAAGAGTGAAAATACCAGCATTTGATATAACCTGGAGTGTATAGTTTCCAAAATTATATGGTTTAAAGGCGTTTTTTGGCCAATTTGAAAGATGTCCCAAATAGGACATGAGCTCAGATTTGAATTTTTTTTGTTGAAATAGCAACATGATTATTGTACATATCGCCCTATAATACTAGAATATATTTAACATTTTTTTCATTAGATTTTGAAAATGAGTAAAAGATTTTTCAAATAAAAGTCACCATATTTTATTATATTTTATAGTGTAGATGGTTTGCTCAATGTGAAGCTTAAGTGATATAATGCACTCACAAATCAAAGAAGTGATTCCGACCCATCAATAAGGACTGTATACAATCTTTAATGTTCTTCTTGAGAAAATCTAAAAAAACAAGCTTCAATGGTGCAGTATTCCAAGATCAGGTATAGATAAATGGAAAAAATGCACTCACAATTGTATATGCACTACAAGTGCATATATAGGCGTAGAAGTCCACCAGAGTGTGGGATGTAGCAGTCTCCAATTGAATGTCTCAAGGCGTTTCACCCGTAGGCTTCTTCAGGACATCAATTGAGAAAGGTGTCCGTAAAATTCAACAAAAAATCAGCAATACATGTACCTGCGCCCCATCTAAATTTCGTTTGTTTTATATTTTAACACTTGGAGGAGAGTGTTATTTGGGTGCTGCGGTCCGAATCAGGGAAGTATCACTTATATTTTATTTTCACCATATGAGCACGTAATTTTGGTTTTATTTTTCACGGTGTTATTTATATTTTATAGTCAATAAGATGATATGATAAAATAATGGTATCTAAAGAAAAGCTGCTTGTCCTGAAAAAAAATTATATATATTGTATGTGGGTGCACTAAATGAGAAATAAGACGATGACAGCTAATCAGCAACACCGCAAAAATGGTAAAACAGACTTTGTCCCAAAGTGTACTACAAGTAAAAAAAAAGTCTTGTTATTAAGAGGTTAAACTAAAGACAAATGAAGAGAATTATATAAATGAGGATAAAGATCTAGCTGACTGCTTTGATAAACACTGCTGTTCCGTTTCTACAGAGGAACATGTAAAACAGAGTTTTTTTCATAGAGGAAGAAGTTCTACTTGAACTCTTAAAAGAAAAAACAGACAAAGTAATAGGACCCGATGTGATGCACCTAAAGTTATTAAAAGTGCTTTGAGTGTCCTTGCAAAACTGTTGACAGACACTTAACCACTAACTATTGGCAGGAGTAGTTCAGAAGACTGGAAGCTGAAAACTGTAGTACCACTTCAGAAAAAAAGGTAGCAGGGAAGACTCAATTATAGACCAGTGAGATTTATGTCATTGGTTGGCAAATTAATGGAAATCATGCTAAAGGATAGGATTGTTAAATATCTGGAAATAAATGGTTGGCATTTTCAGAAACAGGTTTACTATAGGAAGATCCTGTCAAACTAACTTAATTTATATGATTGACATGGTAACTAATATAATAGACCAAGGAGGAGCTGTTGATAAAGCCTACCTAGAATAAACGTATAGATAGATTGCAGTCTTCGGGTTTGGATGTCAAAATAGTTGAATGGATAAAGCAATTGTTGCATGACAGGAGACAGACGGTTGTAGTTAAAAATATATATTTAGAGAACGAGCTAGTGGGGTACCTCAGGGATCAGTAATGGGACCTGTACTTTTTAATATTTTATTAGTGATATTATAGAAGCTCCTAATTGTAAGGTATTTATTTTTGCAGATGATACAAATGGTTGTACCTTCCAAGTGGAACAAGTCAAATGGCAAATAATGCACTTGGGATGTAAAAATCATAAGGCAGAATATAGAACTGGGGGCACTGTTCTGTCAGTAGCAATATAAGAGAGGTGCTTAGGAGCAATTATTTTTGATGACTAAAAAGTAAGTAGACAACGCAATAAATTGTCAAAAAAGCAAGTATGGTGCTGGGTTGTATAGCAAGAGCAGGGAGAGGGAGGTGGTTCTGCCACTTTCCAAATCTCTGGTCAATCCTCACCTTGAGTATTATGTACAGTTCTGGAGACTCCATGTCCAGAAGGATATTGACACATTGGAGAGAGTTCAGAGGAGGGCTAAAAAAATGGTAAGTGGTTTGCAAGATTGTCCGGAAAAACTAAGGGATATTAACATATAGCATGGAGGAAAGAAAGGAGAGGGGAGGTGCAATAGAAACCTTCACATACATAAAATGATTTAACCAAGTAGAGGAGGCAAGCTTATTTGAAAGGAGGGGCAATGTTAGAACAAGAGTCCATAGTCTAAAATTAGGAGGTCAGAGGCTTAGAAGTAATGTAAGGAAGTTCTACTTTGCTGGACCAGATAAAATGAACAGTGTCCCAGCAAAAGTGGTGGGGGCTACTACAGTGATGGAACAAGCATAGGAAATATATAAAGCTACCTTTGCTATTGAACCAGACCAAAGACTGATAGGGATTCGAATCCCTTACATTAGGAAAAGTAGGCAGACCAGATGGACTGAATGGTTGTTATCTGCAGCCGAACTCTATGTATCTATGAGAGTCCAGGATACAGTGAACGAGTGTGTTAAAGAGTGAGGGTAAGTATCAACTGATTTTATTTCCGAATTAAAAAAGGACAGGAAACAAATTTCTTTTTCTGAAAACATATGGTCCAAAAACAAAACGTGAAATTAGTTTGAATAATTGAAGGTAAATGTGCAGAAGTCTATTTGCTATAGTTAAATTTAAAGCTAAGGGGGCGTGTCCAGCCGCCAAGGAAGATGGACGTCTGAGCTCTGTGCTCCGCTGCCGCCCGCACTTTAATCTGCCTTCATCTGGCTGCCTGACACGATGGGGCGAAATAAAAAAGCTCCCGCCGAACCCCCCACCCCGAGCGGTCGCTCCAGAGACACCGCTAACTCCCTCCGGGAGTATTTCAGGACGCCTGCGGACTTGGCCTCGCAGGCCTCGGTGGACCACGCGGCGGACTCACCGGCCAGCTCATCCTCCCTGGAGGAGGCGACGTCCGTTCCTGCTCCCGCGCTGCCTAGCCACTCACCTGAGGTGCTCCGGCTATTTTCTTCGGCGCCCTGGCGCTCGGACTTCTCCACCCTCATCGCGGAGCTCCGGCAAGTGGTCCGGGACGAAGTGGCGACCCTCCGTACCGACCTCTCCTCACTGGAGCACAGGGTGACGGCCCTAGAGGAGGCCTCGGCCTCACAGCAACAGGTAGGCCAGGCCGTGACGCAGTCTGCTGACCAACATCTGCGCTGCCTCCGCGCTGTGAGGAGGCGGTTGGAAGACCTGGACAACAGGGGTCGCAGGCAAAATATCAGAGTCCGCGGCGTCCCTGAATCTGAGGCCCCTGAAGACCTGCTGGCCCTTCTCACTACCCTGTTCTCCGGCCTCCTGGGCAGGGCTGTGGACGCCTCGGCGGTGGTAGACAGGGTGCACCGTGCCCTGAGGCCCCGTGGTGACCCATCCAGTCCTCCCAGGGACATCATCTGTCACCTGACGGACTTCCGCCTCAAAGAGGCCATAATGTCCCGCGCGCGGGAAGTGCGCACGTGGCCGCTTAATGGCGCAGTTGTCTCCCTGTTCCATGACCTCTCTGACCTCACCCTGCAGGCCCGACGTGCCCTGAGGCCCCTGACCCTGGAGCTTCAGCGCCTTCACATCCCCTATCGCTGGGGTCATCCGTTTGCGCTCCTGATCCGGCACAACAACACGTCACTGACGTTGCGGCACCACCACGAACTCCCCCGCTTGCTGGGTGCCCTGGGTCTCCCTGCCATGACCGTGGCTGATTGGGCTCTGTCTGGCCTTGATGCGGATGACGGGCCGGCGAGGCAACCACTCTCTCGGCGCACCAGGCGTGGATTGCCTGAGCAGCCTACCCGGCGCGAACCACCAGCACCACAACCTTTTTTGCGCCGTCTGGAGATTGAGGAGTGATCACCCCCTGCGCTCCTGTTGGCCACCACCCTCGATGCTCCCTCCGCCACTATACGGAATTGTACACATTATGGTTTTTTTTTTTTTTTTTTTTTTTTTTTTTTAATTTATTTTATCACCCCTGTGGGGTTCCTCTCCTCGCCGTCTTCCTCCATGGACGTTTGCAGGTTTAATTCTGTATCTATTTTGTGTCACTGGTTATATATATCGTTCGCCTTGGGGCCTCTGCCCTTTATCTATGTTCAATACCATACATCTGTTCCCGTGGTGTCACGGCGCCAGGGCCTGAGGCTTGTTCGTTTGTCCGTCTTAAATGTGGTTTTTTTTTTTTTTTTTTTTTTTTTTTTTTTTTTTTTATTCTTATCGTTTTAATATACTTTATCACCCTTGTGGGGCTCCACTCCTTGCCGTATTCCTCCAGGGACGTTTGCAGGTTTAATTCTGTATCTATATGTCCCTACGCCGGTATATTGTTCGCCTTATCTATTGCAATGTCTGTGCACTCTACTCATTCTCTGGGTTTTTTTTTTTTTTTTTTTTTTTTATTATTATTTTAATTTATTTTATCACCCCTGTGGGGTTCCGCTCCTCGCCGTATTCCTCCATGGACGTTTGCAGGTTTAATTCTGTATCTATATGTCCCTATGCCGGTATATTGTTCGCCTTATCTATTGCAATGTCTGTGCACTCTATTCATTCTCTGGGTTTTTTTTTTTTGTTTTTTTTTTTTTTTTTTTTATTTATTTTATCACCCCTGTGGGGTTCCGCTCCTCGCCGTATTCCTCCATGGACGTTTGCAGGTTTACTTCTGTATCTATTTTGTGTCACTGGTTATATATATCGTTCGCCTTGTCTATTGCACTGTCTCTGTAATCCGTTCGCCCACAGGCTGCTCTTGCCTTTGTTGTGCGACCAGGGGTGGCCTACTCCCCGCTGTTCTGGGTGTACGGTGCCAGGGGCCTCTGCCCTTTATCTATGTTCAATACCATACATCTGTTCCCGTGGTGTAACGGCGCCAGGGCCTGAGGCTTGTTCGTTTGTCCGTCTTGCATGTTTTTTTTTTTTTTTTTTTTTTATTCTTATTATTTTGATATATTTTATCACCCCTGTGGGGCTACACTCCTCGCCGTATTCCTCCATGGACGTTTGCAGGTTTAATTCTGTATCTATATGTCCCTATGCCGGTATATTGTTCGCCTTATCTATTGCAATGTCTGTGCACTCTATTCACTCTCTGGGGTTTTTTTTTTTTTTTTTTTTTATTTTTTTTTTTTTTATTTATTATTTTGTGTCACTGGTTATATATATCGTTCGCCTTATCTATTGCAATGTCTGTACTCCATTTGCCCTCCCCGGGATCCTGCCCTGGTTTGCATTGTTGCTCACTTTGTTTTGGCCGCGCGACCTGGGGTTACCTGTCCCGTCTCGCTATGAGTGTTCGGTGCCGGGGGCCTCTGCCCTCTGTATATGTTCTATGCCATTCCTCTGTTCGCGCGACAACATGGTGCCAGGGCCCGGGGGCTTGTTTGTTCGTATAATCATTGTTTTTTTTTTTTTTTTTTGTTTTTTTTTTTTTTTTCCTTTTCTCCGGGGCGGATATGTGCCTTTGTTGTTTGGGCTGGTGGTTGAGGCCGGTTGATGCCTCATGCCGTTCCTCCCTCCCCTTCGCCTCGTTTAGTCGGCTAGTTTATGTTGCTCTATTACTGTTCTTACTGCGGGCGGCGGCGCGCAGTTGTTCTCACTGTTCCTACCACCATATTTTTGATCGCTCATACCTTGTTCTATTTGTTGTCATTTCACTGTTCTTCCTTGTTTGGTTGCCTCGGCTCCCTCACGCTCACGCCTTCGTCCTGCCATCGACCTCCCTGTCCGTTGGGGTCGTTTCGGGCAACCTAGTGTTGCCCTATTGGCTGGCGTGTTCAGTGCGACTTGCGGTCTTTACTGACCGTTTTGTTCCCTTCCCTCGAACCCTTCAGGTTTCCCTTCCCTCGTACTCCTTCCCCTCCCTTCTGTCTGTCCCCCCCCCCTTTTTTTTTTTTTTTTTCTCTCTCTCCTCCCCCTTCCTCCACTCGGCTATGTCACCCCCTCTACATGCTTCCCCCCTTACCTTCCTGTCCCTTAACGCCCGTGGACTTAATATTCCCGAGAAGCGCTCTCACCTGCTCCGGGATCTACGTCGCGACAGAGTGGACGTAGCGTTCCTTCAGGAGACGCACTTCCTCTCTGACAGGTCCCCTAGGCTCTCAGATCGCTTCTACCCTACCGGCTATTTCAGCAGCAATCCCTCCACCAAAACTAGAGGCGTGGCTATTCTCCTCTCCAAGTGTCTTCCCTTCTCGGAGGTTGGCGTCTGCTCCGACCCCGAGGGGCGTTACCTTCTGTTAAAAGGGGTTATCGCCAATCAAAAATACACTTTCGCTAACATATACCTCCCCAACAGGCGACAACACGTTCTCCTCCGACAGGTGCTTACTAAACTACGAGACTTTCAGGAGGGCGTCCTGGTCCTAGGCGGAGACTTTAACGTCCCTCTACACCCTGCTCTCGACACCTCTACGGGTCTTTCTCATATCCCTCGACATGTACTGGGAAAGGTCTCTTCCTTGCTGACCTCCCATCGCCTGGTAGACTGCTGGCGAGCCCTCCACCCCACGACTAGAGACTACACTTTCTACTCGACGCCGCACAGCTCCTACTCCCGTATCGACTATTTTTTCCTCCCCTACCACTATGCAGCGCTCGTCCGTCGTGCCCGCATCGGCATCACCACTTGGTCGGACCATGCCCCGGTGCTCCTCTCGATTGACTCACCTCTCGTTCGGCCTTCTCGGCGCTCTTGGCGCCTCAATGAATCTCTGTTATCTGATGATTCGGTATGTGCCGATACGATCCAGGCTATCACCAGTTATTTTGACGAGAATCTCACGGGTGATGTCCCCAGCCTTACGGTATGGGAGGCCCACAAGAGTGTGCTTCGGGGTCACTTTATCCACATCTGCTCGCAGCGCAAGAAACTTGATGCGGAAAAGATAGCCTCTCTCTGTCTGCGCATTGCGGACGCGGAGAGGGCCCACAAGGACTCTCTCTCGGGGGACGACCTGCAGCTGCTTGTGTCGTTGCGGGGGGAACTGGCTTCGATCTTGAACGCCAGGCACCAGCGAGCCTACCAACGCTCTAGGGCGTTGTTCCATGAACATGGAGATAAGCCTGGGAGATACTTGGCGAGGGCCCTCCGGGCCTCTCGTACTCTGACCTACATCCCTAAAATCCGCTCCGCTGCTGGCAGGGTGTGTCTTCTTCACTCTGATATCTCGGAGAGTTTTGTTCAGTTCTTCACAAAACTGTATAACATCGCTCCTCCGTTGGGCCCCCGCTCCACTGGGGATCGGGAATCACAAATTGCGGATTATCTGCAACGCACGATCCGTGTGCGCATTTCTGCTGATGATGCGGCCGGGCTAGACGCCCCTATTACCCTCCCGGAGTTACTCTTCGCCATCCGGTCGTCCCCGACCGGGAAATGCCCCGGCCCTGATGGGTTTCCCCTTAAGTATTATTCGCGGTTCCGCGACCAACTGGGCCCACGGTATGTTGAGGCCTTTAACTCTCTGCTACGGGGTGGTCACATCCACGCCCACACCCTATCCGCCTCTGTCACTCTTATCCCCAAAGCCGGTAAGGACCCCGAGAATTGTGGCAGCTACCGGCCGATCTCCCTCCTTAACTCGGACCTCAAGCTTTTTGCCAAAATTCTCGCCACCCGACTCAACCCTTTCATGCCGAAACTTGTGCACCCTGACCAGACGGGGTTCGTTCCGGGTCGCGAGGCTAGGGACAGCACCATCCGCGCTGTGAACCTCCTTCATTTGGCCAAGCGTTCCAACCTCCCCACTATCCTCCTTTCTACGGATGCCGAGAAGGCCTTTGATAGGGTCGACTGGACCTTCATGTTAGCTACTCTCCGGCGCATGGGCTTTGGCCCCGGCCTGCTGACTTGGATCCAGTCACTCTATGCATCTCCTACGGCTCGCCTCTGTATCAACGGATCTCTCTCGGACCCTTTTCCTATATCTAACGGCACGAGGCAGGGGTGCCCCCTGTCGCCCCTGCTGTTTGTGCTCTCCTTGGAACCCCTGCTCCAGGCCGTTCGGTTAAACCCGGACATTCAGGGTCTGACGGCAGGGGGGTCAAGCCACAAGGTCTTGGGCTATGCCGATGACCTTCTGTTCACCATCACCCGGCCTCGTCTATCCTTGCCGGTCGTCCTGAAGGAGCTTTCTGATTACGGGAAACTTTCTAATTTTAAAATAAACATGTCCAAGTCGGAGATTCTCAATGTCAACCTATCCCCAGCGGACAGGGACTCCCTGGCTGCTTCCTTTTCTTTTAAGTGGTGCCCTTCCCAGCTGAAATACCTGGGTGTTTGGCTGTCAGATGATTTCTCTCGCCTCTTTAGCCTTAACTTCCCCCCCCTCTTGCAATCGATTCGATTTGACCTGCTCAGGTGGTCGAGACTTATGGTATCCTGGTTGGGTAGGGTTAACACCATCAAAATGAATGTTATGCCTCGCCTCCTCTACCTGTTTCAAACCTTGCCAATCTCCATCCCACCCTCTTTCTTCTCCTCTGTCCGTTCCGCCTTTATCAGTTTCTTGTGGGGCCCTCGATCGCGACGCATCGGTTTCGCTACGCTGATCCTCCCCAAGTCTAGGGGTGGCCTCGCCCTGCCCTGCCCGCGGACGTATTATCGCGCCTGTCATTTGCTGCGTATTGTGGAGTGGACCCGCTCCCCGGCCCACAAACAGTGGGTGGGAGTGGAGAGCGCGCTGCTGGGCCTCCCGATCTCCTCCCTCCCCTGGCTAGCTGTGGATACGGCGCGTCGTCTTGCCTCCCCTCATCCCTTCATGTGTGCTACGCTACGGGTCTGGCACTCCTTGCTCCGCATTACGCGGCTTTCTTCAGTCCCTTCCCCACTCACTCCGCTCAGGGATAATCCCGACTTTCCGCCTGGGCTGGGACTCAATCTTTTCCCTGCAGCGACTCCGGAGGGTGTCCCGAGATTACGATCTTTCGTGACCCCTGCGGGGCTTAAGCCCTTGGAACACCTTGTCGGCCAGGGGACGACCTCTCTGTTGGCTAGGCTTCATTACCTGCAACTGCAAAGCTTTTATCGCTCCTTGGCTCGGAAGCATAACGTGCTGCGTGACCTCTCCCCTTTTGAGTCCCTGTGTGTGATGGATGCCCCTCTATCCCACGGTATCTCCAAACTTTACAGCCTCCTCCTGTCCGCCCTGACCCCCTCACCCCCTGCATTCATGGGGAGGTGGGAGACGGCGCTGCAGGTCGTCCTTACTGAGGAACAATGGAGCAAGATGTGCATCTTTGCACATCGCTGCTCTCTCAGCGCTAAAGACCAGGAGATGTCTTATAAACTGCTAGCTCTTTGGTACCGCCCGCCTTCGGTGTTGTCTCGCTACCGGCCTGGGTCGACGGACGAGTGCTGGAGGTGCGGGGAGTCCCCGTGCTCTCTCCTCCATCTCTGGTGGAACTGCCCCCGTATCGCTCCCTTCTGGTCCGCCGTGCACGACTGCGCACAGTCCCTCACTGACAAGGTCCTCCCCTTCACCCCGGAGTTTTACCTCCTACAACATATGACGTTCTCCTTCTCCTGGTACAAAAAGACAGTTGTTAGGCACCTGATCACGGCCGCTAAGGCCCTCATACCTCTACACTGGGGTGATCCCTCCCCTCCCTCTTTTAGGGAATGGTTCCTCCGGGTGGACAATAAGCGCTCCTTGGAGGAACTGGCCCTGTCGGCTTCAAATGCGGTTGAGAGATACCAACGCACTTGGTTCCACTGGCTGGCCTATGCCTCTGGTCCCCGCGCCCGTTCCTTGCTGTCCCAGGTGTCTGCGGACTAATCTATAGCCCTTCTGTCTTGGCCCTCTGCCCGACGATATTGTAGCGCTCTGGTCCACATCCCCAGTCCTCTCCCCTCCTCTTGCCCCCCCCCCCTTTGTTCCCCCCTTTTTTTTTTTTTTTTTTTTTTTTTCTGTTTTTTTTTTTTTTTTTTTTTTTCTTCTTCTCCCTCTTCCCCTGCGCCTGACTTCCATCGCGTGCCGCTCTTGACTCTACCCGCTCGACCCCCCGTTCTCTTCTCTGCTGTTACGTGGGCAGTATGCCCGTGCAGGGTTTCCCCTTGACAGGCTGCTTCATCCCTGGCGCCTCTACGCCGGTAGTTGCGCTCATCTAGCGCTTAAGGCCACCGAGGCCATTCAGAGCTGAAGTTAGCAACCTTTGAGGCTCCGCACTCCCTCTCTTAGGCGTGCTGCTTAAGACATGTGTCGGTCAAGGGTCTCCTGCTGTTATCTTGTCGCTATGCGGGCCACTGTCGGGGGGTGGGCTGTTGGAGTGATATTGTTCTGATGTGTACCAACTGGGATGTCACGGTTTGTTTGCTCCCCTCCCCTTTCTTTTCTGTATCCCACATATTTGAAAAATTTCAATAAACATTGATTTACCCTAAATTTAAAGCTAAAGACACAAACAAATGCATATTCCCGCAAGTATGTCAACCCTTTTCTACCTCTGGTGAACCGGATTTAGAGGACAACAACGTCTGCCACCTGCATCACTATTCTGGTTGAGAGGATTCAAAGTAAACTGAAGCTCATAAGTGAATGTTTTGGTATAAAAAACATATGTTTATTCTTTATTGGAGGTGCAGGTTTTAGGAGATGCTTGTGACCTAATGATGCCTGAAGGCTTCATCCTTTGTAGCAATTACATATAGGGGACATAATGTCACTTAGTACATAAGGTGGATAGCTGCACTCACTTTTTCCTTACTACTTACATATTGCTTGTATAACCTGTAAAAACCTACTTGTCAACCACCCTATTCATTGATATAGTGTGTGCATAAACTGTGTGCCTCAATGAGATAAGTGAAAATGTTTGTTAGAAAGATCCAAATTTTATAACTTGAGATTGCATCGCATACAAAAATCAATCCAGTGTAATATTGTGAAAGATAAATTACAGCCCTGTGTGTTCATTTTGCACAGTATTATAGGATCCATTTTTTCACGTGGAACTGCCACCTCATTTAATTTACCTATAGCGATGAATTATGTTTTCTTCAATAACAGTGAAATATCTTCAGATTTTTCCCCAGTATATTAAACACAAAGAAGTCAATATTGAGTCTTCCTGCGTCATAACAAATAGGCTGCTAATGCTTACTACCATCTCAAGCCAAACTCTTGCAAAATAGGAAAGTTATTTAAACTCATTTGGACCACTATGCCAGATCTGCAAGCAATTCAAATGCAATTATGCATGTTTTCCTGTATGTGTACTAAATATGTATTTTGGAGACATAGTTTCTTTTTTGGCCAAATTTTGGTATTTACCTTTTTAACCGCACATTTCTTTGTCCTTACCCCGTCTATCTCTGGCCTTCTACAGCTATAACACCTTCCCCTTTTACTTTAAACTTCTTTTTTTTATTCTTTTCCTCTTTGTAGCCTTCCTGCATCATAACAAACAGCCTGCTTACTACCCTCTTAAGCCAAGCTCATGAAAGATAGTAAGTGTATTTAACCCCTTCCTGACAATGGCTGGTTTTATTTTTTGTACCTTTCGTTAACATTTCTTCGGTGCTCATGTTTAGCTGTAATTTTCTTCTCGTCTCGTTTACTGAACCTACACAAGTTCAGAATTTTTATTTTACCCATCTATAAAAGCTAATGAAAAAAAACCTGCAGAATAATTTCTACTATTTGTCCTGATTTTAGAAATACACCATGTTTTATGTTTTTGGCTTTTTTTCTGCAATAATTACAAATAGCCTTTTGCTATTTCAAAACCATTTTTTTTCCCGAATCAGGTAATTCTACCCTTATGTACTATTTGGGACATCTAAGAAGCTGGTCAATGCAATGGACCCCACCAAAACATGCATTTTTGAAAACTAGATAACCTGGGGCGTTTAAAACGCTAGTATTTAAACTCTTTCCATGCACTAATTCTACCTTGTGGTAGTAATTTTTTGGATGTTTTTTTCTGCACACATTTTACTTCAGGTATGAATTTACAGCTCCTAGTATATGTCACTGTCAAACAACATCCCAATAAGTTCTGTGATACACTGCCTTGGTTCCCTGTCACCTAGTGGCCGCCCTGCCTCTATTTCTGCTCTTCTCCTATTGTTGTCATCTGGCCTCTTTACCTGCAGCCCTGCAGTACAAAGGCCTGTAGCTTCCTGCAAACGGGGCCTTTACATTGTTTGGCTTTGGTCCTTGTTCTCCTGCTAGCAGCATTCTGTTTTGGATTACCCGTTGTGACCTGGCTTGCATCTGACTCTCCTCCTGTATTCCGATTTGGCTTTGATACTGTCCTTCTGGTAATGATGCATCGTGGGGTACAAACTAAAACTCTGATATCTCCTGCAACTGGGTTCCTGCCTGAACTGCTTACCCGCGCCCTGACAGAATGCAAAGGCCACTCCAAGGAGTCCACAGGGATAACAGCAGTTTTGGAATTACTGGCTGAACGTGTTCTCCAGATATGTAAGTCTGATGACAAAAAGGCTAAAACTGGGACCAAAAGTAAGACAGCATCTAGGAAGAGTTTCAAGCGAGAGCCACTTACCAAAGAGGAAAAACAGAAAGCTGCTAGCAGGATAACAAGGATAAAAGCCAAACAATGCAAAGTCCCCTTTGGCATATAAAGGGTTAAAAGGCATATCATGGGACAGAGTGGCATGGTGGATCTGCCCATGTACGTTGTAAGTGCTATTATTATGAAGTGAAAGTGAAGTAGCAATAGCTCAGCCATGAAGTGGTAGATCATGCACACTCACAGGGGCTGTTGAGTGCTGAAGCACATAGCAAGTAAAAGTTGCCAGTCCTCTGTAGCACCACTCACTTCAGAGTTCCAATCTGCCCCTGGAAGCAATATCACCACAAGCACTGTGCCTTCATAGATTAATGAAGTGGATTTTCATGGCCGTGCAGCTGCATAAAAGCAGAAGATTACTAGTATGTGCACTGACAAGCATTGGCTTGAGCAGTTGAAAGCACACCACCACTGGAATCTAGAAACATGTTTTCTGGAGTGATGAATCATCTGGAAGTCGGATAGATGAACTTGGGTTTGGTAGATGCCAGGATAATTCTTCACAAATGCTCTTTAGGCTGTATAGTCACAAATTCCCACAGACACCAAAACCTTGTGGAAAGCCTTCCAGAATAGCCACAAAGGGCGGAGGGCAACTTTATATTAAAGCATAATTTTATGTATCAGATATCCAACAAGCTCATAGGTGTGATGGTCAGGTGTCCACATACTTTTGGTCATATAGTATATATATATATATATATATATATATATATATATATATATATAATTATTATTATCTTTTATTTATATAGCTCCAACAACTTATGCAGCACTTAATACAATACATATATTCAAGCGGTATGACAAGACGAGAATTGACAGACTAAGACAAACCGATACATTAGGTGGAGAGAGCCCTGCTCGCAAGCTTACAATCTTGATATATATATATATATATATAGAGAGAGAGAGATAGAGATATATATATATATATATATTTGTAATTCTGTACAGATACATGTTTTAGCCTAGATAAGCTGTTCTCATACCTAGGGATGACATCTGGAAGCACAGTCATTTACTTCCATCATCTCAGTGCACAGACAATTATGTCTTGCAAAGCTCCTTATTGTTTTATATTTCCAGGTGATATACACAGTTGTTGCTTTTATTCTGAAAGATGAAAGTGTGGGGTGGAATTTTTATATTTTAGCACCATTTTGGCACATTCCCTTGAGTTAGAAATCATCAGAGCTGATAATGTGTCTTTTATCATTGCCATATTCTGTCTCCTTACTTTCTCATTAAAAAAATCATCCTGGCACTATGGGACAAACACCAAGAAATTGAATAGTTAAAAAAACAACTTTTTACACATTTGTGGTTAAATACTTTTGATCTAATGTTATATATTTATTTAGTTGTTTGTCTACAACCCCAGTTTGTAGATTACAGTAAAAAAATGTATATATTAGAAGTAATGCAGTTAATCACAGGTGATCATCATCACAATTTCATAAAGAAACTATATTTGATTGAGCGATTATATATTGCAATATCTAATGTAATGTATTCAGCTGTATCTCAATTACACAGAACTACAACCACTAATACAGCATTGTTAATAGACTTGTGCATTAAAAAACTTCATTTAAATTTTTTTTTGATCTTTTTGATTCAACCATCATATGGTATACCCACGGGTACCTTCTCTGGCCAGTCTCAGTATGCCCTCCTCTGTGATTTTCCTTCTAAGCTTATTATACTGTAATGTGCTATTCCTCCAATCGGCGCAATATATAGTGTGTGTATGTATGCAATATATACATTTATATCCATATGTAAATATATATTATATATTTATATTAAGCCCTCAAGCTTAAGTAAAATAAAAACAAAATCAAGTGAGTGAAATAAAATTTTAATTTAAGAAATAAGAGTTAATTTTCTGAAATGTCAAGATATATTGAATTAAACACAAAACGTGGTGTATGAAATATGAATCTGAGTATTTTAAATATGATAAAAATGAAGGTCATAGCTCAATAAGTGTAATAAGTGTACAAGCTAGCAAATGGGTTTCATATTTTGCAAAATTGTTATGTTGTTTTTTTGTCTGAATGAGGCCTAATTGGATGAACACCAGAAGATCGGTCCTCGCTCTGCTTTTTGTTTGATTACTGCATTATTGCAGTAATATTCATTTCTAGATCTATTGCTTCCAAGCTACAATTTGCTGGAACCCAACTAATTGTGTACTGACATTACCACAGTGCACTATGCCCTACATATAATAAAATTAGTGGAATAAATGAACAAGCTTAAATTAGCAGATTTGGTGGGGTTTTTTTTATTTTTTATTTCTTTGTTTATTAAAATTTTCCATATTATACATATTAATCAACTCTTTCCATAGTTAGCAATAACAAGGACTTTTCATCGTTTCAACATTTTACAGGAAGGTATAAGTACCAATATAATCTCAATAACCAACTTTACATATAATATTAAAGTTGTACATTCATACATCATTCATTCATTCATTCATTCATATACTTGGGGATAACACTTGCATTAGGCGAGAGGATTCCCATGAGGGAGTGTGAGGGGTGTCTAACAAATAGTAGAAACATTGCAATATATGAGTAATACTATATAATAAATAAATTAATAAAACTAAAGGTGTGGGTTATAGATTTTCATTAACAAGTACACAACGTTCACTGATGATTTTAAGGTCAGTCAATGTACATACAGATTAATATGGTAATGTAAACAAATGTGAACAGAATACATAACATAGATGGGTAAAAAATGCAACAAGTAAGAGAATACCCCGAACATTAGTAGAGTAACACAAAACTCTGTAGCCTGCCTCCAACAGGGGCGTACAACCCTCAAGCCCCTGGTAACCAAGCATGGTCACTTAAAACGTACCCCTCCCAATACCAACAGTAGTGCAAGAGTGTACACTAAGCCCCTGTCTAGCATCTCCTGAATCCTTCCTTTATACATATGCAAGAGAACACAGTAATTTTAATAGGGAGGGATCCGTTACATATTTTGGTTAATATTCAAGATCCCCACTCCAACATATTTGTGATAATTTCCTTTCAGTACTAATAAAGTAATTAAGATTATTGTTTAATTTACTTCCCAGCTGGAAATGTGAGAGGCTTTCAGCTGTGTATTCTGGATTTACCGTGACTAACCACAGGATCCCTCACTGCTGTTGAGAGGGTCATGGCATTTCTAACATTCATCAACTGCCTGGAGACATTAATTATTATATGGCATTTGTTTCATGCACTGGTCATTTATTGTAGTCTGACTAGTTAGTAGGGAATGTGATCTTTTAAAACAAAATATATGAAAAATCCCATCTTTCATAAAGTAATTATATTCAATTTTAATAATGCCACATCTTCCTTTTTACCTCTTAAAAATATCCAGGATTCAATATGCATAAATTGCAATAAAATAAAAACAGTGGACAGTGTGGTACTTAGATTCTTTGTTTCAAAAATGAATATTGTTTGTTCTGATAACTACTTGCATTTTATCACTCTTATTATACATAACGGTTTTCAATGTTGGAAAGGAGATTCAATTGACCAGTACTGACATTCCCAGTATTCATTTGTCAAAAGTTCTCACAGCATTATGAATCACGCTGCGGAGGATGCAGTGCTATAATTAACAAATATGTTATGAAAAATATTGATATACTGTTCATTCTAATAGCCTTTTATTTCTCTCAGACAGAAAAGAAGCAGAAAATGTTTTCTGTAGCAGTGCCAATTCATTTATTTAGCACTGAAGGAGAGACACAATTTTACAATTAATTAACAAATATGGGGACAGGTGCAAGAAGCAACACTTCAGGGAGAGAACGACTGCCCAAGCAACACCATATTGCCCTTGGTGCTTTCTGTGATGTCCTCTTCCCTAATTTGAGTATCTGGGGAGGTGCATATAAAGATAGAAGATAGCAGATTGAAGATAGAAGAGAGAAGAGAAGGGAGAAGATAGAAAATGAAGACAATGTGGAAGAAGTGGTTAGCAGAAGCGGAAGTAGTCGGGAAAGAAGGTAGGGAAACATTTAGAAAGCGTAAGTGAATGAGAGTGTCATAGAGTGAAAGTGAAGTTGGGCCCCAGGCAATGAATTTTGATCATGAATTAAAAATGCCCCTGAATATTCGGCCAAACCGAATGGGCAAGGAACCCATTTTGTGTTGCCCTAAAATGAATGGGCCAAAAAAGAAATAAAAAATTTGTCTGAATTGTTTTTTGGCCAATTTGCACATTTATATATGATTACTGTATTTGAGGCATATGCAGCAGATCAGTTATACTGATACTTAGAATCTCAAATTTTCAAGGTTGAACCGAAAGTACTTTGTGATTGGAAGGGGATAATTGGATAATTATCCCTAAACATCTTTAATTGCATATATATCCATGGATGAACACTTCATATATTTTACAATTTGCTCGATACAATGATAAACCCAATTAGATCTGGAGCAAAAAGACACTGTTTGTGTAAATATTTACACTTGCCAACCAGGTGTAAGTTTTTTTCCCCATCTCTTACTCCTTGAGTACTTTAATATGCATCCTTTTTAAGTAGCGCTGTAAGTGAAACCAGAATGTTTTGATATTTTTCTGGACATGTATCAGAAAATTACCGCTGCTTAATTAAAATAACCACAACAACTTTATTACATTGAACTTTATGCTACAGATGTAAACATTTTACATATCTTGGCAGAAGTCCGATGATCTTATCCATTTTGAACTGGGTTATTTTAATTGAGCAGCTATACTAGCAGAGTTTCCACCTATATATAATTAGTGCATACAAAAGCACCTGAAAATTAGCATAGCTGAATAGACAGGGAGCATGTATGAGTGTGGGTGAGTGCTGTGTGATTGGTGTATGTAAATTGGGGGGGTGGGGGTCAGTTGACCCTTCGGTGACCCCGGTCAGCGGCACTTTTTGACATAGCCAGCACTTACACCCGCCTGCCCTCCCTTTTTGTTTAGGGATTTAACACTTTTGTCTGTTCTTTCCTTGTCACAGCAGGTGGGTGGTTAGTGTGTCCATGCCGGTAAAAGAATGGTTGTAATTTGGGCTCAATCCTTCCCTGACCTCTTGTATGGTGTGGTCAATGATCTTGGAGGTGCCCACTGAGCTTAAGGTCGGCTGGTGGTTAGCATGATTGGGGCAGCGGACAGAGCTGTCAGTATTGTTGGACAAAGGGAGGTGTTTTTGTGTGGTGGTGACCAGTATTAGAAGGGGCCGGCAAGGACAATGCTAGTTTTGCACTGTGTTAGGTGAGTTTGTATTACCTGAAATGTGTTTCGTCTTTACTGTATGTATATTTGTTGTTATTTATTTATTATTTATGTATTGTTTGATTGTTTATAAAGGTTGTAAATATAAAAAGTATAGGCTAACACAGAGCATACTTATGTTTAATAATGCTATGGCCTATTTTAATCCAAGATGGTGTGGTGTGTTTTTATTGGTGGGTTTCGGGCATTGAGGGGGGGTAATATTTTGTTTAGAGATCAGCACACATCCCCACTACCTTCATACATGTTTTATGATGTGATTCTAGAAGTCCAAAATCCCAGCTTTTTGCTGTAACTCATGTGGATGAAATTTCACTATTTTTCCAGATCTGAATCAAATTGTAAATCCTGGATACAATTTTTATGTGTTTTGCATTGTAAATGCTTCTATTTTAATGTAACATATCTCGGAATGACAATACAACGCTGTTGGATAAATGTCAGGTGCAATTTCTGTTCATATATTATTATTATTGCCGTTTCCAGCATCTGTGCATGACATCTGTACATCACTTACATGTTTGTTTTCACCTTACTTATCTCACTATGTTAAAGTATTTTTGCTATAACTCATTTCTTTTCTCTCGTTCCCTAACACAGTATGTTTTTGTACCTTGTAAATCACTTCAGTGTACTGAGGGATTATTGTGTTATCAGAAGTCAGCAGGATATTTAAACAGTTCTCCGCCAAGGCTATCATACTACAGTACAACCATTTAAAATATTTTTTTCACTCTGTTATGAACAGGTCATTCACAGGTTTACAGTAATCACAAAATAAGATGCATTTTTGAAATACACCAAGGAATGGTGTGATATAGAGAATGGATAACACTACATGAAACATAAAAAATACTATTAAACTTAGATTTATAGATTTTATACCAGATTTCTGATTACAAAGCATGTTTTCATGACACCATGACATATTACACCATGTCTTGATTTATTCAAGAAAAGTAAAGCCAAAATGGAGAAGATATGTGTGAAAAATGAAATACACTTTATGCTTCAATAGTTTGTAGAACCACCTTTAGCAGTAATAACTTGAAGTAATCATTTTCTATATGACTTTATCAGTCTCTTACATCGTTGTGGATGAATTTTATCCCACTCTTCTTCACAACGTTGCTTGAGTTCATTGAGGTTTGCAGGCATTTGTTTATGCACAGCTCTACTTGGCCATTCTGACTGGGCCATTGTAACAACTTGATACTTTTTTAGCCATTCTATTTTAGATTTGCTGCTGTGCTTGGGATCATTTTCCTGTTGCATGGCCCAATTCTCTACCAAGCTTTAGCTGTTGGACAGACAGCCTCACATTTGACCCTACAATACTTTGGTGTACAGAGGAGTTCATGGTCGACTCAATGACTGTTCCCAGGTCTTGTGGCTGCAAAACAAGCTCAAATCATCACCCTTTCACCACTGCGTTTGACAGTCTCAAACTGCTAAAACATTCACTTTTATAGAGGTCATCACACTTGCTGATGATCAATTAATTAAGGGCATTTAATTCCTAGCATCTTAATTTCTATGGAAACAGTAAGGGAATACTTAATTTTTCACTCATGGCTTCTCCACTCTGGCTTTATTTTTGTTGAATAAATCATGACACATATGTAATGTGTTATTGTTCATCTGAGGTAATTACCAAATTTTAGACCTGCTAAGGAACAGACGATTGTTATTATGTCCTGATATGTCAAACCATTGAATTCAAAGAGAGTGTACTTTCTTTTTCACATGACTGTAGTTTCAGGAAACCAATGGTGTAATGGGGACATTATTGGGGTGCTCATACATTTTAAAAAAATATTATTTGCATTAATTTCTTTTTCTCACACAGTGATCAAGAAGCAATGCTCTATTGCAATAAGTCAATTTAGCGATGTTAGCAGTGTTAGTTGGAAGATAATTACAGAGATTAAACTATAGCTGGCAGCACTGAGTGATACTGGCTCTTTCTAACAGGGAAAAGTCTATCTTAAGCCCTTTTTTGTGGATGTAATAATATGTACTTAGGGTCTCAAAGCAAGGAGAGACATCTTATTTGAGAGGAATAAGTATGCAGAACCGTATGCATGAGATACACATTCGGTAGGGTTTGTCATATATATTGTCTTAAGACATGTGCAAATGGGCCACAAACTTTTTGGACAGTTTTTTGGGTTTGTTTTTGGCCCATTGCTTTTCGGGCAACAAATTTCATTCACTGCCCATTTGGTTTGGCCGAAAATTCTAGGGCATTTTTAATTTGGGAACTACATTTGTTGCCTGGTGCCCACATTCACTCTCACTTACTCCCTCACAATCTCACTCTTTCACATTCTTGTTCACGCTCACTCTCTCTGTTTCCCTACCTTCTCTCCTTCTGCATTTTCTTTTTATTATTATTATTTTTCTTCTTCTTCTATCTTCGTCCGCATCTCTGTGGACATAACCTGGCATGAACTTCCGCAAAAATGGCGGTGCAGTGACGTTCTCTACGAAATCCTCTAATCGGGCACCACAAACACGCTGTTGTATTGCCCAGAGTTCAAGTGAGGGCAAAATAATGGTGACCGGTGACGTCTACTCTTTAATCCTCAAATTGGGGGAGAGGACGTCATCACAAGTGCTATCATTTTGCCTTCACTTGCTGTGGTGTACTCTTCCCAATCCTTGGAGGGAGAGAACAATAATAATAATAGTACCCAAAATTTCAGAGCCATTTATGTTAGTTAGTTAGCCACTGCCAGCTGCCAGCCAAGTCAGCACATCAGGCAGGTACACCCAGCATATTAACCAAGAGGTCCAAACCAATTTAATTGACCAACACTGGCTTGGTATCTCCCAATTTCTTCTGTTGTGGATACCAATTAGTCTTCTTTGCAATCCATTCCGGGTTAACATGACGATGAAGAAGACACAAACCATTTCTGCATAGGCCATAGGATTTCTGTCGTATCCCCCTTCTCTATTGGTCCAGGGGGGCCCAGTCATGTATGTTCTCACAGAGGGGTCATAAGACACTCTCCTATGTAGTATGGAATACATTTGCTTAATGTTTGTGTGTGACTGCCATGGGACATCTGTGAACCTTAAGTTAGCAACATTTAGTGTGTAATACAACCTATAAATAAAGCCCCTATCTTATGCATGTGCTTTCAGTGCCCAAAACGCATTTTGCATGTTACAACCACTGCCCCAATACAAAAATGAACACAAATTGTCAAAGGAGGAAGTTAGATATGTATGGCCCAAACATAACCTAATGTCTGTATCCTAACAGACTCTTAAAACATGCCTACTGTTGAGCAATATCCATATATATATATATATATATATATATATATATATATATATATGTATACAATGTCAAAAAATAGAGTATTGCAGAGTATGCGGTGATACCTTTTTTATTGGACTAACATAATATTATGTTAGTCCAATAAAAAAAGTATCACCGCATACTCTGCAATACTCTATTTTTTGACATTGTGTCTACTGGACTAATACGGCTTCACCCTTTTACACATATATAAAGTAATCACTCCCTTGTTTATACCCTTTTGTTACAGGTGCCTGAAGACTATAAAATTTAAAACACATGTTCCATAATTAGTTATTATACTAATATAGTTACACAATAACATAGATTTGATGCAACAAGAAACACAATCTGCGGATGTTTTTCAAAAATATGTTATAGTTATTAAGAATGTATAAACACAGAAGAAAAAGATCAAAGGCTGAGAAATTCATTAGTACGATGTTCTAATTCCTGAAAGATGTTTACTGCTGTGCAGAGAGATTATTTATTTGATGAAGTAAGCCTTCACTGGCATGCTCATTATCATTAATTTAAGAAACAGCTTCATTTTATTGGGCTTCGTTCATTTCCATGTTAAACTCATTGTTGGCTAGAATTAATTGATTTCCATTTTGCTTCAATTCTCATATGTTTAAAATGTAACATTTAGAATAATTAAAATATATTGGCTTCATGTAACTGTTGGGGAAGAGCTGCAAACTACAGCAGTATCTTATCACTAATTATGTTCATTAGCTTCGCCCAGTGTGGGATTTGATTACAGCAATATTCTTTAAAGCATAATAGGAGTGTCCTGGAATGTTTTCCAATATTTTTTATGTACATACTGCAAATAACAAAAAAGGAAAAAAAAGGAGAACTGTCATTTTTACAGTTTTAGCATAACTAAATTTGTTAATTAAAATCACCTATAGTTTGTGCATTTTGTTTGTCAATCAGCACATTTTTTTATAGTAAACGTCATGGGAGCTTGCTTGGTGGCAGTATGCGAACAACAATGTGTTATCTAACATTAGTGCATAAATTAATGGTCTAGAGAAATCCTAGTAGATTTTGACAACATGATGCTTGGATCATTCTATCGACACTGGATATGCCAATATGTCGATCAACTGGATTGTATAGCAAACTTTATTGATCTGACATTTACATTTCATATTTTAAATCCCATGATTGTTTTGTAAGGCCTCATTATAATAGGTAGCATATCTTATGAATTACAAATCTTATTTTATATTCCTGCGGTGCTAGACTGTCTTTACTAAAACATTAGATTTGCTCATTTCTGTTTTTCTGTTAATGATTGTTTCTAACATTAAAATCCATAATGCTAAGTGGATATTTATGGATTTTGAGATTCTTTGCCTTCCATATGAGGTAAACCATTACACGGGAACACAAATAATTCACAATGCCCTGCATCTATTCTAAGTGTTGGTACATGATGTGTTTATTCCTAGCTAGGACTTATGTAACATTTTTAGCGGTGCAAATCCTAAATAAGCGCAAATATTTTAATGGATTTTACATTTTGAAAATAAGTGTACAGTGATTTATGGTAATGTAGGCATAATCTAGGAATGTGTGTTATATGTACCATAATTGTTGTTTTTTTGCTCTATGATTATTCAGTTTCTTCGGTTTAACTCATAGGATAACTCCTCCAATAAGGATAAATACCTGATGCCATTTTTACTAGACTTTAAAATCCTGGCATGAGCATGCCTCATGTTTAGTGTTTAAAAAGGCCACAAGCAAATTGTGGTATTGAAACTGTGTTTCAGGGAGCCATTTCTTAGTCAGTTTCTAGAAATAATTAAACTGAATTTGCAATTATGGGATAATTTCCAACTATTTTGCATCTTTTATTTTGAGGAAGTCTTACATACAAATTATCTGCTACGAGCAGCAGGAGATTGAATAATAGCATTCTAGGCGTCATCCAATTTTAATTATTTCTCTAAATCTTAATGTTTGAAATTGATTTTTTTTCCATTTTTAAATTTAAATAAATAAAAGTTGTGTTTTAATCCTACTATGTTTTAGCAGCTATGCGGGTCACAAAGAAAAACAAAAGTGCTCTCTAGAGCCATCTGGTCTATAAATGAGAATGTTTTTCCAGATTTCTTGTAGTGTGACAAATTGTGTATGCTTCACTGCCATAATTTTGGACTCTTGTAATCTATTTTTTTATTTTTATTATTTTGAGAATTCCATCTACAATATGCTTTATGTCATTTATTATTATATCAAATAATATCGCTTCAGTAACATAATTCATATGGAACCTTCAGCTAAACACAGGTATCTAAGGTTATAGTGAAATGGCTTATGGCGGTGTTAATAACAATATGAGTACTTTAAGCATGATGACAAAGCACACAATTTTTTTTTTTAAGATCAGTATAAGAAAAATCTGCTGCTCATATATGCACAACATACTGTGAAGACTGAGGGTGAAAAAATATCACATAGAATTGTGCAGAAAATGCAGAAATGCAGAAAATGTATAAATACAATGAACAGAGGGAGGAGGGTGTGTTAGATCTTGTGTCAAGATGGTGGCTAGCAAAGGGCTCAATCCCAATTAAGACTAATATTAAATAGACTTGTACATTCTGATTTGTAAAAATTGCAAATTTATGGAATTTTGGCAAATTCAACAATTTCTTCGAAGCAATGAAGTCGATGCCAAACCACCCCCCATGACCAAAGTCAAGCAAAAAGCTCAGATTATTTGTCTGAAATTTGCAGGCCCTTTTACTCACACTATCGCACACTCTCATTGTTGTTTACTCTCTCACTCACGCTTTCTAAATGTTTCCCTACATTCCCTACATTCTTTGCCAACCACTTCTGTTTCTTACAACCACTTTCGCTTCTGATGACCACTTTTGCATCTTCTTGTTTTTTTGTTTGTAAAAGAACCATTCCAAAACTATTTTGTATTATTCAGTCCTATTTTCTGATAAAATGCTATATATATATATATATATATATATATATATATATATATATTTGTATATACCCATTTTTAATGTTTTTGATTTTAATAAAACAATAACACATTGGAAACTCCAGCATCACCAGCATAAACCTGACTTGCCCATCCAGGTTTATTTATATAGTGCTGGCAGATTCTGTACAGCTGTTTCTGAGGACAGACAAAATATTTAACAATCTAACAAGACAATTAAAATGACAATAACATTAACACATGCATACTGTTACTGGATGATCTTGGATGCTTTAAATCTATTTGTTGCTTAGTCTTTAAACAAGACTAAATATCAAATACATTTTGAGGTCTTCACAGCAGAAAAATGAGCACACTAGATAGTAGGCTTGTATATTTGGGTTTGTGAAAAATGTAATTTTAACAGATTTGTGCATTCATACCAACATCTGAAAATGAGGAGGGACCACGATCAAACAAATGAAAACACATAAGAAACCTCTGAATAACTGTGTTCATTCATTGGTTTTGGCCTAATTATTCCTTCCTCGCCCTATCGTAACTGCTAGGTACTCTTCCAGCAGTTATTTACCACTTGCTACATTTGATTTGAGTCATAAAAGTGGTAATTAACTGTATATGGTAGCAAGCATATACATAATAGATGCCACAGCAATATAGCTCTGTCGTCTTATCAGGATGGCTCCTTCCCACAGAGAAACAGCTCAGAGGACAACCTGTACCTGGCTGTGCTGAGGCCCACAGAGGGAAAGAGAGATTGGTTAATTTGTGTTGCAGGTGTATTCCAGGGGTATGGTTATGTTGTTGTCCATTAAGGTTCTATAATATTTGTATCCGTGTCATAAAATTTGCTGTGGTTTTACAGTGCAGTAAAGTGTTGAGAAAGAGAGAGATTTTACTGCACCAAATTTCAAAAAAACAAACTCTGAATTTCGTTCCAAACTGAAAGCCCAGGAAAGAAATTTGTTCACAAACTAAAAGAAAAATGTTTCCAAGTCAATTTTGGTCACCATGCACAAGTCTACTAGACTGTTTAGGTTTCTATGTGAGTTAAAAGAGTTAAGTCATAAATAGGTTTTACCTTTCTCTGAGAGTTTTATACTGTGTATATACCCAAACAAAATAACCCCAACGTTTGGATACAGTACTATGATTTCAGTGGTGGCCACAGATATTTCTTGAGGATTTCTTTTTCTAGATCTGCTCCGTTGATATCAATTAAAATATGTTTCAGTTCTCTGCATTTTGTGTCACATCTGCTATTGATATAACACACATGAAAACTTCACTGCTTATATGCACATTTTTATATTATTAGCGTATTCCCATTGGCGCTTATATAATAATTTGGCTGTCATACCTCAATGCTCTTATGAACAAGGGAATAATATTTATGGTTTCTGTGAATTTACAGCTAATGCAGAATGTGCTCATTGTAAAATATGCTCTCATTATTTGTAGTTAATAAGCAGTGTATTTGTGACAATTCCTACTCAATCTGCCCTGTTTATAAAAAAATACAAAAGTAATCTCAACCACTTCAATAAAGCAAAATATGAAATAATAAAAGTAATAAAAAATCACATTGTATAGAAACAGAAACACTTTATTTTCCAAACATTAAAAGTTCTGATTTAGGAGAGTGTCAGCATTTTTTAGAACTTAAAAAGTCTAGCTCAGATTTCAGAATTTCAAGGTAGGGGATAAAGGTTTACAGAGGAATGTAAAGGAAAGGACCTCAGTATAACACGTGCAGTTTAAGAGGATGAAGTTCTGCTTGAACTCTCCAAGGTGAAAACAGACAAATCCATGGGATCTTATGGAATACATCCAAATTTATTAAGAGATATTACAGACTTCAGAGTCTCCTGTCAAAACCATCAGCAGACTTATTTTACTAAACTTACTAGGAGAAGTTCTAAAGGATTGGAAGTGGGTGATTGCAGTACCACTTTCCCCCAAAACTTACGTCATTAGTTGGTAAATTAATAGAAAAAATGCAAAAGGAAAGGATTGTTAAATATCAATATGAAAAGGGTTTGCAAAATCATAACTGCATGGGATTAATTTTCACTGAAAATAATAAATAGAGAGGAGTAGTAGACATTGGTGTTATATACTGTTCTCTATAAATGACTTGTACAAAAGGTTGTAGTTAATGGTGTATATTCATTGGAAGGCCTTGTCTCTAGTGGGGTACCTTAGGGATCAGTATCGGGACCCATACTTTTTAATATCAGTGATATTACAAAATGTGTTAACGGCAAGTTATGTCTCTTTGCAGATGATACAGATGATAAGGCCTGCAACAGGGTAGACATCCCTGGGAGTACAAGCCAACTGGCTTGTAAATTAGATATATGGCTGAGATTGTGGCAGCTGAAGTTTAATGTTGAAAAATGTAACATAATCCAAGATGGACAAGATGTTAAAAAAGAGGTTAACAGATGTGCTTGTATCACAGCTTTCTGTACCAAAATATTCTAGTTCATATTGGATGACAATTGAAATTGTTTTCCGTTGTTAGAATGCTTGGGTAAACTGTGCAATTTTTTCAATTTAATGAAGAGATCAATTGTATAAATTAATTTATGATACATTAAAAGGGAAGTCATAGCTATGTCTGTTTTCAGAGAAATTAATTGTCCCTCTTTCCCACTGTAATCTGTTATGCAGAGCCCTGGGCAACACAGGAAAGCTGGACCCACGTAACAGCTCATAAGGTGGTGGAGTAAAAGTAAGCCAATGTCGTATAAGAAAGTCGGGGCAGGGGGCACAGATGCAAGGTCAAGGAAAACCAAGGTCGGGGCTGGCGGCACAGGATTGAGGTCAGTAGACAAGCCAAGGTTCAGTACATGGTAGACACTGAAGACACCTAATAAACTGGAAAAAACAAATACCCAGTGCAAACAACAGTAAGGGTTTAAATAGGAGCAAGGGCGGGAAACTACAGACAAAAGCCAATAGGAGGATAAAGGCGAAGTATGACGCCATCACGAGCGAGGCTCGCAACACTCACGGGATGACGTGCAGAGTCGATGTGCACGCCATCCTGTCGCGGCACCCGGACCCGTGCGGTCACGGTAGGTGCAGCATGATCTAAGCAGAGGCTCACAGAGAACCATTGTTCAGCTACCCATAAGCTGCCGTCTAACATTCATTATTGTGGGGAATGGAATATATGTGTTTTTACTATGCGGAATAGGGGCCACTATTTTTATTGGGGGAGGTAAAAAAAAATGGTTTCTTTGAGATATTGATATTAAATATACAATTGTTTTGAGCAGATGTACTTTCACACGATTCCAGACTTTAAAACAATTTAGTGCTTCTGTGTGTAGTCACAGTAATCATTTTGAAAGAAATCTCAAACTTGTATTCCTGTGTGCATTCATATAATATCCTGTAGAGCAATATCATATTTGGTTTTTGTTCAAAGTTTAGTAATTCTCCATATTTTTTTAACGTTAATTGATGTTTAATTTATATATTATTCTAAGCCTTTCTTAATTTGATTCAACTCATTTTTTCTATTTTTATATTTTAAAAGAAAGAAACTTCTGGCCCTCCAGATGAGGATTATTATCCTCTCGGTGTGAGTTGATTCTCTGAATTATACTGGTAAAGTCTTTTTGAACTCAACGCTTTTATTTTTTGAACAGCTTCTTAAGAACTCCTCATTTTATGCTTTTGTTTTCATGTCACAAAGATCAATGACTTTTACTGCTTGGATTCATTTGTTTGTCCAGTCCACTGAGAGATCATATATATGTTTTCTTTTAACTAATTTTATAAACTGCTTCATAATCCGATCCAGAGAACATTTTTGTGAAGTTAAAAAGGCATATATATATACAAGTGGGCATTGTGTTTAAAATGCTGAATAATTTCAAAATCAGAATTGCATGGGTTTAATGCAAGGAGAGTACAGGTAAAATTAAAAATCACAAAATAACAAACTGACAAAAAAGAAGAAGAGACCCCTGTGCATGCGAGCATACAATCTAGTGGACGGTGGTACAGCTTAACTCCTATCACTTTATTTACCGAGCCAGACATTGACGGTGGTACAGCAGAACGTTTTTTCTAGCTTAACTAAATAATTTGTCATTTGACTTATCCCCCCAGGAACATCAACCCTTTTGTAGATATGTGGGACAAAGTCAAAAGCCTTACTCAAACCTAGATAAGCAATATCTACCGCACCACCATGCTCTATTATTTTAGTCACATAATAAAAAAATCAATGCAATTAGGTTGGTATGATCTCCATGAAGTAAGCTCATGTTGTTTCTGATCTTGAAATCCGTGTGATTTTAAAAGGTTGAACAATCCTGTTCTTTAGCATAGTTTCCATTAATTTCCCCACTATTGATGTAAGACTTACTTCGATAATCTTTTAGACTACTCCCGTTAACAATGGTAGATTAAATAAATCTGTTTACGGTTTTGGTAGTACACCGCTAAGCTCTTTTTTTCTTAGGTCCCTATCTTTATGTCTGTAAAAACTGAACAAACATATGAATTGAGGCAGTAGTAATAATGCAGTAAGTACTGTGTATATATGTATGTTTGTGTGTTTGTACGCATATATACCGTATTTGCTCGATTATAAGACGAGGTTTTTTTCAGAGCAAATGCTCTGAAAAATACCCCTCGTCTTATAATCGAGGTCGTCTTCTAATCAGACCTCAAAATGGGGCCATGCTACTTACCGGGCTTTGGTCGCGAGCAGCAGGAGAACAAGAAGCTAGCAGCGTGTCACAAAACTCTGCCTCCCCCCTCCTTCCTCTGGGGGCGGGGCCAGAGAAGTTGCACGCACAGCGGGCCCCTGCAGAAGTCTTCGAGTGAGAGATCAGCAGTTCAGGTAAGGGGGTGGGGGGCTGGGGGGTTTGAGCGTGTGTGTGTATATGTGATTAATGGAATGAATGAGTATTTAAATGTTTGTGAATGAGTGTGTGTTAGTATGGATGTGTAAGGGTGGTGGTGGTAGCATGGCATAGGGAGGCTGTACTCACACTCCTATCATCCTAGGTTCCAGCATGTACTGGCTGCCTTGGCTTGATAGGGGTGTGATTGCTGTTAGCAGTTATATATATATCTCCAGAAATGCCTTTTAACCCCCTATATGCCACTCTGCCCCATGATATGCCTTTTAACCCCCTATATGCCACTCTGGCATATAGGGGATTAAAAGGCATATCATGGGGCAGAGTGGCAAATAGGGGGTATAAGGCATTTCTGGGGGCAGAGTGGAAACCCTGGGGGCAGATGTGCATAACTGGGGGGGCAGGTTGGCAAAATAAAAGGAAATAAAAAAATATATATTTTTCTCAATCATAGCTTTTATTAAATATGAAAATATTGTTTACATGAATTAATATTTACTAGTAAAACTTTTTTTCCTATAGGGTAGTCTTATATTCAGGCTTTTTGTTTTTTTCCTAAATTAATATTTAGATTTTGGGGGGTCGTCTTATAATCAGGGTCGTCTTATAATCGAGCAAATACGGTATGTATAGCTCTCATCAGGGTTCGTTGGAGTCCCAGAGCTTAGAAATGACTTTGTAACCCTTTTCAGACTGATTGATGTCAACAGCTTTGTTTCTCATCTGTTCATCAAATTTCTAAAGAAAGTCAAGATCTGAATTTAAGTGTTACAAATATGCAATACTAGAAAGAATCTGTATAGACAACTCTGTATGACAAGATGGTGTCAGAAGTTCCAGAAGGTATTGAGGGAACCTGGAATTATATTACATTACACTCCAATTTGTCCTGTATCCCTACCTAGGTGGCGTTTTCTAGATCTAGGCACACCATTCTCGCACAGTTGAGACCCCTACAACAGTGTGAAGGCTGTACTCATCCTGTATTTGTGGGAGGGCTCACAGAAAGTACTTATAGTCCCCCTTAGGGTTCCTTCCATCAGGGCACTACATTCCACTCTTTTTTCCTCAACTCTTTGTTAGCTGTGCTTCTTTCCAAATTTCTACTTCCTCTTTCCTAAGTTTGCATGACACTGAGCTCCTGACACACATAGACAAGTCCATTATATATATATTATATAACTGATTAAATCATGTAAAATTCATAAAACCAAAACACCTGGGTATGCTATTAGAACAATCAATGTACAAATTCATCTACAGTCATGACCAAAAGTTTTGAGAATTACACAAATATTAATTTTATGGCAAGACAGGAGGCTTCATATTTGCATAACTTCTTTACTTCAAGACCTCCAGCAGCAAAGAAACAGTTAAAAAAACATAGAAACAAAAGGACCAATCAGAACATAATAGAGTCCATAAATAACAGTCCGAAACCTCCAACTTCCTCTTCTTTGCTGCTGACCTCCAGGTGAGCACCCTCCATGCTAGTGTGCTACACTGATTTATTGTTCTTTTCCAATATTTCATATTTTTTCATTATTTTGCCTTGTCTCATTATTTTCTTGTACTGTATAGCCTTGTTTTTCGGGGTTTGCTATGGTTTCTCTCCACAGGGATTGCTTTTAGGTTTTCACTCTTTCCCTGTATCCTTCTTTTTCTTACTGCGTACTACAGGCCTTTACTGCGTATCTGCGGCTTTTCTTCTGCGCCGCGCAGCCCGCGCCGCGGCTGGCCTAACCTTTCCCCGCGGTTCACTCCTCATAATAAATATTTCTATTAAATTATAATAAATCAAACTGAAATACAGTCCATCAGTGGACCTCCGCTTTGTCCCGGTTATCGGGGGTCTCGTTTTTGCTTCCAGGTGCGGTATTCCGATTTTACCCGGCTCCCCGGGCCGCCACCATAAGTGAGAACTTACCTTTCCTTTGTTCCCGCGTTTCGGCTACTGGTTGCCGTTCCGCGTTGGAGAGGGTGACCCCCTCTGCTGGTGAGAGTGCTTCTCCACCACGTGTGCTGCGGCCGCCGCGCCATACAGCCTGGACCGCTACCGTGCTGTCTTTAAGTAATTACGCGGTCATTAAAGTTTCATAAAAAAAAAAAAAAAAAAAAAAAAAATTATTCATTGCATTGATGCACATTGCCTTATATATATGATTGCTGTCTGCTCATACAGCACCACCCTGTGGCTCACCCTGTTGGTGCAGTGCTCTGAATGGATTCTTTGGTCCTGGGTTCTAACCCAGACAGTGACACATACCTTGTTATCCTAAATAAATGAGATTATATTAAAAAAAAAAAAAAAAAAAAAAAAAAATTTAAAGGCACTGAAACACAATATTGTGTACTACTTGAGGTTGGATTATACTTATGTGCCACTGAATCTGTCACTAGCTGACAACACATATAGGAGCTGTTGCTCCAGCCTTGTGCGGTGCCTGGTCGCCGCTTTATGTAGGGGAAACCCCCCTTATTATAAGGGACAGGCTTTGCCCTGATTCCCAGCCCTTTGAGTGACCCTCTTTGGTGCCAGCGGATGACCCCCGCGATTGTGTCTGGTCTCACTGATCTATTTTTCTATACGATTACAGATACGAGTTACACGATCACATCATGTCTGAGTCAGACCTTCCCATGTCATCGGCCCTTCAAGCATGGCTGAAGGCGGCATTACAGGAATCCCTTCCAACAGCCCTGGCTGCCTTGGATCGTACAACCCCTTCCCAGGCGGCGCCGCCTTCTATCAGTCGGCCTTCAAGAGAAGGAATATCGGACTCTGAGGAGTCGCAGTCTGCAGTTGAGCCAAGTCGCCCACGCAAACGCCAGTGGGCCGAGGGTGAGGTGTCCCGCAAGGGCAAGGCTCCCCTGAAGAGGTCTAAAGCCCCACTTCCTGACCACTCCCAACCGTCGTCACATCCGGTGGAAGCCGAGGATCTGACGGGGGATTATGAGACGGTGGACGAGTGTCCAGCTGTAACATCTAGACCGTCCTCCCCAACGGCCGGCCCTTCTTACAAACTGCTCCAGTGGCGCAATCGGTTAGCGCGCGGTACTTATATGACAGTAACTGATGAGCAATGCCGAGGTTGTGAGTTCGTGCCTCACCTGGAGCAGTCTTAAAAAGTGCCGGTCTTCGTCAGCAACATCTTCCTCGTCAAGAAAAAGACTGGAGATTTCCGTCCGGTGATCAATTTACGTGCGCTGAACGCCCACGTTGCTTACCATCACTTCAAGATGGAAGGGATCCATCTTCTGCGGGATCTACTGAGAGACGGGGATTGGTTCACTCGCCTGGACCTGAAGGATGCCTACCTTACGGTACCAATTCACGCGGCAGACAGACGTTTCCTCCAATTCTGGTGGCACGACGAGCTCTGGCAGTTCACCTGCCTTCCCTTTGGCCTCAGTTCGGCTCCGTGGTGTTTCACCAAACTCCTCAAACCGGTTATGGAGTTTCTGCGCGAACGCGGAGTGAGGTCCATCATCTATCTGGACGACGTGCTCCTGATGGCCCAGGATCGGGGAACCCTGATGAAGGACACCCAGCTTACCGTTCATCTGTTCCAGTCCCTGGGATTCATTGTCAACGAGGCCAAGTCAGAGCTTTCTCCTACTCAATCGATCCAGTTCCTTGGATTCCTCGTGGACTCGGTGGAGGCGGTCTTGAAACTACCGACGTCCAAGATAGTAGCTATCAAAAAGAACATCCGTCGCCTCCTACAGTCCAACGTTGTCTCCCTGAGGGATTTGGCTCGCATGCTGGGGTTACTGTCCGCATCCATTCAGGCGGTGTTTCCGGGTCCGCTGCATTACCGCGCCATGCAACGTCTCAAGACGTCCTACCTGCGAAGGTCTACTTCTTACGACCAACCCATCCGGTTGACCGACGAGGTGCGCGTGGAGCTTCACTGGTGGCTTCGGCACATGGAAGCTTGGAATGGCCGTGCCATTTTCGGTCAGGCCCCGGACTTCTATCTGGAGTCGGATGCCAGCCTTCTTGGCTGGGGGGCAGCTTGCGGAGATTTAGCCACGGGCGGACTCTGGACGGAAGAGGAACGAGGTTTCCACATAAATTGTTTGGAACTAATCGCCGGATCCTTCGCCATACGAAGTTTTACCAAGGACGTCACCCATTGTTCCCTGGTCCTGAGGATGGACAATGTGTCCGCCGTTCGTTATATCAATCGGCTAGGCGGCTCAAGATCCAAGCTTCTGTCGGATCTCACCAGAGATCTGTATCAATATTGCCTGGACAACCACCTCTCCATCAGGGCAGAGTACATTCCAGGGAAAGAGAACCTCGTGGCGGACTATTTCTCCAGACATTGGAGGGATGCCAGCGATTGGCGTTTACTACCGACCGTTTTCAGAGTTCTGGATCAGGTTCGGGGTCCGTTCACCTTGGATCTGTTCGCATCCCGGACGAACCGGCAGACACCGGAGTTCTTCAGCTGGCTCCCGGATCCCCTGTCTCTGGCTGTGGATGCCTTCCTTCAGACGTGGCCGACGTCAGGGGCGTATGCCTTCCCACCCTTCTCCATGATCCTCCGGACACTCCATCTGGTGAACAGGCAACGGGTCACGATCCTGCTGATTGCCCCTTATTGGAAGACACAACCCTGGTTTCCCCTGCTGTTGGAATTGTCGTGCGACGATCCCCTACTCCTTCCCTCGTCTCAGGATCTCCTACTGGATCCGGAGGGCAATCCTCATCCGCTGGTGCTTCTAGACCAGTTGTCATTGGTGGCCTGGACGATTTCAGGGGATCCTGGACTACGGCAGGCTTATCAGACGCAGCTAGAGATCTCCTCTGGGATTCCTGGGCTCCGGGCACCAGACGCTCCTATCTTCAGGCGTGGGGATCCTGGTATAGCTGGTGTATGGAACAACAGGCGGATCCCTTTACAGCACCTGTGGTGTTCGTCTTGAATTTTCTCGCTCATCTGTTCGCGTCGGGGAAGTCTTATCGGACGATAAATTTGTTTCGGTCGGCCATTTCGGCCGCTCACGTTCCTGTCGCGGGGGTTAGTATCGGGAAGGATCCGACTGTTTGTCGTCTCCTTCGAGGGATTCGTCTTGCTCGACCCCCTCCTTCCAGGTATGTTGCGTTTTGGGATGTATCCATTGCTCTACGGTTCCTAGAAGCGTGGCCGGATAACGAGGGCCTATCATTACGTCAGCTCTCGGCGAAATTGGCCCTTCTCCTGTGTTTGGTGTCTTTCCGGAGGGTTTCTGACATTCGAGCGTTTAACACTGACTCTTTTTCCTTTACCCCAGATGGTGTTTCTGTGTCCGTTTCTCGTAGGACCAAAGGTCTTTCTTCCTCGGTGTCTTATCCTTATTTTCCTGACAGGCCTAGGCTGTGTGTGGCTAGGTGTGTTCGTGTTTATCTGTTTTCCACAGCGTCTCTTAGGGCAGTCTCTTCGGGCCCTCTGTTGATCTCTTATGTCTCTCCCTTTAAACCGGTGTCATCTCCTACGGTTGCCAGATGGATTAAGTGGATCCTGCGGTTGGCAGGAGTGGACGGTTCCTTTGGGGCTCACTCGGTTAGGGGAGCAGCTGCTTCCGCTGCTTTTGATTTGGGTGGCTCTCTGTCTGACATCCTTTCCGCAGCCGATTGGTCTAGGGAGTCTACCTTTCGTACGTTTTATTATCGTCCCCGTATTCATCCGTCTCTTGCTGTTGTGGGGACGCTTTAAAATTGCAAATATGAAGCCTCCTGTCTTGCCATAAAATTAGGGATTACTCTAGCCTTGGTGTAGAGCTAATCTAAATTTTATTAAAGACAGGAGGCGAATATTTCCCACCCTGTGTTTCCCTCCCTGGGTTACTGTTCTATTTTATTGCGTTTTTTCCTAGTTGGATGTTTTATATTATGATTACTATGACTTAGTGTTTTGATCATACTTATCTGTTTTTACTTCTTGTATACTATGTATACTGTGTATGCCGTGTACTTTCACATATTTTTGTTCCATTTACAGCTTGATTCCGTTGAGGCTGGTGCTGTTCGATTGAAGTTCCTGATCTCTACCTTTGGCGGTCTACGCGTTTTCCTCTGAAGTAGTTCCGGAGACGTTATTTAGTGCTACCTGTTTGCACATCAAAGAAGAGGAAGTTGGAGGTTTCGGACTGTTATTTATGGACTCTATTATGTTCTGATTGGTCCTTTTGTTTCTATGTTTTTTTAACTGTTTCTTTGCTGCTGGAGGTCTTGAAGTAAAGAAGTTATGCAAATATTCGCCTCCTGTCTTTAATAAAATTTAGATTAGCTCTACACCAAGGCTAGAGTAATCCCTAATTTTCACAAAGTCTGCTGCGTCAGTTTAGATGATGACAATTTGCATATACTCCAGAATGTTATGAAGAGTGATCATATGAATTGCAATCAATTGCAAAGACCCTCTTTGCCATGAAAATGAACTTAATCCCCAAAAAACATTTCCACTGCATTTCAGCTTACAGCCTCGGTTTCACCGTGGGGTCACGTGACATAATGCAACCCAAATACACTCCTGTCTACCTGTGCCAGTTCAAAATAGTTTAGCAAGGGCCTTTCCTACTTGAACTGTTCTGGTCCATGTCGGAAGAGCCCTTTCTAAACGATTTTGAACTGGCACAGGGAGACAGGAACAAGGGGTCAAACGGGACGACCGGGTGCCCTAGAGGTACAGGCCCTGTCACAGTTGCGACCCCTGTAGTTACCCCACTGCCTCACAGTGATACAAACGGTATAAGAATATATTTAAAGGGGCATTCATGACCATTTTATTTCAAGGATCGGCAAATTAAACTACATGTGCTTTACTGTGTCTGCCCTTTTGCAATCCAAGCAGTGTTTCAGTGTGAAACTGCTTGGTTATTTGCATCCTCTGCTGCTCTATGGTGCTGAAGTCAGCAAGGGATTAAGCCCCAAAATATAGTGTAATATGAAAGATGCTTTGGTAAAGAGAATGGACTTCACATATTGCATAATGTAGAGGCCAGTACTAAATGGTTTAAATGGTGTTAATTAGAAATGTACAGTATATAATTTTGCATCAATACCATCAATGTGATATATATTTTATATCACATAGGTCTATTACATTTTGGTCATAAAATAGTCATATGCATAAAATAAAAATGTGCCTGGGAAGAGCTGGGAGCAATAGTATAATGGCATCATGTTATAATCCTGTTACCTAAGAGTTAATAAACAAATAAACATATCTAACCTTATTTAAAAAAATCAAAAAGTTCACCTTTACCAGTGATAGTTAACCTTTGTATGAAGTGACCAGATGTCCCTGCTGTTCTGTAATTCTACATTTCAAACAGGATGACCCGGTGTCCTGAAGCTTCTCATTAGGATGCACATATGTCCTGTTCTCAGCAATTCTCATGCGACTTTCAATTTAATTTTAAGTAAAGTGAAGCCAAATCTTTTCTATACGAATAATGACTAAGATTATTCGCTGATGCTGTCCCATATATACTCCATTTTTGCCATCTTTATCATTTAGTTGTTATCCTGAATAAAGATGAAGACTTAGGGATATAGCTTCATCAATGTAGATAGTTCTAAAGGAAAAAAGCAACTATTCACTTGTCCCAAATAAAATGACTAATGTTTAGCACACTGTAATGTTTATTGATTTTGCCTAAATTAGAAGTTTTTTGTTGAAACATTAAAAGGCAAACCTCATGTGAATAACTTGGTTGACCAAAGGTATATGTCCCATATGGTGGCACTTATGGCCCGCCCACTAACACTTTTCTATGTGTAGCATACGTAGTCACGTCCACACATTTGACGTGGCCAGTAATTGAATGGCCAGCCTCAAAACCAGACCCTGTTGTTGTGGCCTACTGGGAATTTTCCCGGTATCTCTGTAGGCCAGTCTGGCACTGACAAGCTCTATGACAATGCTCAGACAAATACTCCACTTCATCCATGATGCCTCCAGGATGACACATTTTATATGATTCCTAAACAAACATGCAAGAGTTTCACGATGGTCTGTACACAGAGTTCACAAATACATTCCTTCTTTGCTTATGAAACTAAAGATTTTTAAGGAATGCTGCCTTTTCTGATAGGACAATTTGCTTGACACCGGTTATGCAGAGTGTTTAGAATATGTTATCTGTGCCAGCTGAGCAGATGGGCTACTGGCATCATGACATGACCCAGAATTCCCCCTACAGCGTTGTTTAACCTCGCCAAAGGATAACACAGTATGGAAATATCACAAGATCATACGGTCATTTTATAGTTTCTCATATAACAATATTTATGTTCTTTATTTAATCAATAGACATAATGTAATTATTCAAGTTCTTTCAAGGGGGCTATATATTGCATTTTCATTCATGTCTTAATACAATCATAAAAGAGTAATAAAAGTTCAATTTGAAAAAAATGTAATTACACATGTATGCACATGCACATGATTTGTTTATCAAACATGGGTGATTGCTATTCTTTATAGTACCAGGAACATACAAGTACATTAAGTATTAATGTATGCATAAATAACAAAATGGGATATGCTTACCCTTGTGTGAGGTTAGTATTCACCTAGGGTTTGGAGTCCTTAAACTGACATCAGAGAGGGAGCCCTTTCAAAGGAGATGTCTAAGAAGACTGGTCAGCAGGCTTTAAAATATGAGCTGATTAATGACAACATACACCATTGTAATACTCATGCCCAGATACTGAATTTGGCAAGCGTTACGATCCACAGCAGTTTAAGTGTAGCAGTTCAATATCTTATATTACTCACTTTTTGACTTATGTCCAGTTGGGCATTTCTGTACTTGTTGGGTTAATTAAAAAAAGTATAGATTATTTATAGCAATCCAATATAAAAGTTTTTAAAAAAGTTAAATGATAGATCCAGCAACAGATGTTGGAAAAATTATACATAGTTTTATTACATAAGTTTGGCCATAGTTGATGAGTCATTTGTCCATATCATTAAAATAGTGTTAGGTACTATTTTTATTTTATTTAGTTTTAAGCAAGCAGATTTATAAAACACACACAAGGCTCATCTTGTTCCAATAATAATAATAATAATAATAATAATAATAATAATAATAATAATAATAATATCATAAACACACTCAACATAAAACGCTTTATCTGAAGACCTGGAGGCTGCCATTGGCCCCTGTGATGTGATATTTTGGGTGGGTTTTCCTCAAGTCCCTTCCTAAATTCATTTTTCATTAGTCAGGGTGTACAGCTGGGTCACTAACAATGAGCTATTGTATTGTTTATCCCAGACAAGTATGGTAAGAAGTTAGGAAGTTTGTCTAGTAGATTGGGCTAAAGTAATACAGCTAAAACACATACAAATGGCTAATACGCAACTGCCCCAAATCATTATATGATGTGAAAACTTGAACTTAAATAAAGAGAAAATAGCACAAAATGTGTAACTATTATTAGTAATAAAACATCACCATGGTGCCATTCTTCTCTTTTAAGTCTCATTCATAATGCAGCTGTAGGTTTTAAGCTTAGAAGGAAAGGATAGATTTTGAAATGGTAAAATGAAACATTGCTGCAGAAAAGCTGCATAAAAAAGCAAACTGATACTAAATATTATGATGTAAATGTTTATGTAACCAAAACGTGGTATGGTAAAATGTTATATAATAATGCTTAGTTTTTAGTGCATCCTTGATAATATCTGGATTTTTGTTGAAAGTCAGGGAAGTTCTTGAATATTCAGTACTTAACCACTTGTGAGAATTGCAGTAGGGTATAGGATAATGTGGCAATAGAAATAATGGTACAAGAACCAGTAAGAACTGTATCGGTAAAATGCAGAGGAATTTGGATGGAAACATAGAATTTCAAAGCAGAAAAGAACCATTGAGGTCATTTGGTTATCCTGTATTTCCTGATGTATAACTTTAGTCCTTGGTCTTGTCTTAGATTCAGAATAGGCGCTTACTGTATTAACATCTACCACTTCTTGTGATGGGAGTTGGTTTTTGTTGTATGTCTCTTTGGAGCTCATGCTGCTGTTCTTTCTTCTTGGTGTTCCTTCTCATCTTTTTCTGTGATAAACTTGTTTCTTGGCACATGGCCATAGTGCCACAGACATAATGCATGGTGCTTGCTGGATCTTGGACCACTATCCATTCAGAGAAGTATGCACTGCTTATTTCAGGATCGGCACTAGTTTGTTGACCTAAGGTATTTTGTCCTTGTCTGCTTACCTTTAAGCAGGGAGGTCTCTGTATCTTTGACTAGTTGCCCATTGATTTTTTAAAAAAATAAATAAGTCATACTCAAAGCAGACAAGAAGACATTTGACGTTCAATGACTATTCCCTTTGAGTAGTACAACTCCCGCTACCCAAAGTTTTTGGTTTTCTGATTTACGGGATTTTTCTTTGTGTAGGTCATGTCTCATCATTTTTAATTGCAGTGTATGTTGCCAGTATTTAGCAACATTCAAATACTAAACTTATTGTTGTTTGCTTAACATATAAACTGAATGCTCCCTGAGAACACTCTTATTTCTTCTTTTATGTGTAGCTCTGAGATAAATGGTACATTCTGGAAATAAAAAATAAAAAAAATAGATATAGTTGATGTAGACAGCAAAATAACTTCTTTGTTAAGATCGAGTTCTAGTTTTCAGGACAAAATAATCTATTTTCTTTATTGTTAATTACATAATATTATGTATTTCTCGGCCATGTCCACACCATACTATGGCATTCCCAATACACTGTCCTGTTTCTGCTTCACTTTTATAGTTTGTTATTGGAGTCTGCTGCCAACCACAGGAGCACATGCTCCATGCAAGTTAATTATACATAAATATTTGGTTGTAATACTGTCTAGAGGAGCTGGCCTTCTACTATTATTTAGCCTTATCGGTAACGAAATTCGCTATCAACAGAATGCATGCTTTTTTCCATCACTCAAACAATAGGATGAGTTTCATGTTTCTCCACTGTGGTTTGTTCTAATTCAGTTTTCTAATTCAGGATCTCTACACTGCATCTTATGTCAAGCATATTTACCCTTCACTCTCCATGGTCCTGAATCTGACTTCTTCCTCTCTTTCCTATGTCTATTTCAGTCTCAGGCATATGGCTGTCCAAATCTTTAACCTTGACCCCTGCGGTCTGCTGGTTGACGGGACAACTGTGCTCTTTCTTGTAAAGGTTTCTGTACATTGTCCTAATAGTCCATCAAGCTTATGGCTTTTATTTCACGAAACAATAAAAGTTCAAAGCAATAGTCACTGTATCTGGGCTTGTTTTTATTGTTTGCTCAAAATTAGTTTCTTCTACATCTATGACAACATAGTATATTAAAGTATACATGTGCTAAACTCAATATTGACAATATTTTCACAACAAGTTTAATGTATCCTGTACATGGAAACAGTGAAACTGAAGAATTGCCACGCTCAGTATTCTTACGTCAACATTCTTGGTTAATAATATATTTCACACCAGTCTCTTCTTTCAGTGTCTTCTTTTTTCCTCTCATGCAATCTCAAAACTGAAAATGACAATAGGAAATACACACATCTTTTTATTTTTTTGGACCTTGGAAAATGTAACTTATTTTTTTACTGAGAGTAGTTTGTACCCAAAATCTGTGCAAGCCGCCAAAATGTGTTCAGCTGCATCTCCAGATTACAGAAATACCCTACTTTTTTTATTTTGTGAGGTCTGAGTCTTATTTGGAACTGTTCATCATCCCATCAGCTTAAAATACCCGACAAAAGTATACATTTTGGGAAAGACAACACAGGGTACTTTTCTAGGAACATTTGGATACTTATTATGTAACCATTTGGACACAAATCCCTGACAAAGGGATCCATAACATTAATTTTCATTGCTTTTTTCACCAACTTTTCCATGATTTTTAGTATTGTTTGCACATATTATATGGAACTGTAGCACAACCCGCTAAAATATATTAAGATACATCTCAGATGCAACTAATTTCTTCATGGGTTTTGGAAGTTACAGGCATTACATGGACATTCTCAAGTTATTTTTAGAAGCCTATGTCTCATTTGAGACTGTTTAGCAGCCCAGCCCACCAGCACAAAATACCAGCAGCCCAGCAACCCATGGTATTTTGTTAGGTGTCACTGTCACCTAACAAACATTAATTTTGGGTGTGTTTTTCACAAACATCTCTGTGATTGCTTGCACCGCTAATTACCCAAACCCATAGGTTTTTTTATATATATTGTTTGGGTATTACCTAGCAGGCACACCTTATTTCAGATGTGCAAAAGCAGGGCCGTGCCGAGGTGGGTCCAACAGGGAGGTATATTCCTTCCTTGTACCTGTCTTTTTATATAAAACAAATGAACTGAACACTGACATTTGTATTAAATAAATGGCAACTTTCTTGTACTAATTTTGGCCTGACGGTTAACCAAATACGGTTTCAGGCACTGGTCAGCCAAGTCAGCACAACCCATGTGCTTATTGTAGTCTGGAATGCACTTTGGTTTAGTGACAATTTTTCCCTATAGCACATGTCATAATGCGCTCATTGTGTATTGTGGCCAACACACACATCCCAACAATTCATTATGGTGGAAAGCCATCACAGGAAACCTTTAGGAGACTCTTTACAACACTTCTGTACGGTCCCACAGGCCACGTCTCAAACAAAAAAAGATTTTCACATAAAGAGATACCGTTATAATAATTGCCCATGTAATATGATATCCATAAATAAGAACGGGTGGGATGAATTCCCAGACAATTTTACCACTTTTCCCTACAGAGTCAAGGCAGCCTGCCTGCCAAAGGAAAAAAAAGTGTGCCATGTCTCACTTTCACAAAACTTGAACAGCTTAACCCCATACCTTGTTCTCTTGAAAGGTATATATCAACCAGCCTTCCTTTCATTCATGCAGATGTTCTGCTGTTGGGTGTTGACTTCCCTAAATCTGTTAAGTGTAAGACAAGCTATCTTATGAAGACTGTCATATGATGGGTCGGTTCTATGATGGTATGATAAAAAATGTAATAAAACAATTTAAAATTAAAAAATCTATCCCTGGTCATCAGCGCTGGAAACTAGGGGTAGCTAGGGCAAGGGATTTACCCCAATAAGAGGAAATTAAGTTTTTTTTAATGTCCATCAGCCAGTTTAGGGCTATGCTTTTTTTTTAAGCCAAGCTTAAAACTACCTGGCATACAGATTGGTTTTCTGGGCCATGAGATCCAACAAGCTGTCTATTAGAAACAGCTTTAAAAAACATTTGTGGCTCGCAAATGATATTTGTCTATTTATGCCAGGTGTTAACGGGGGCAAAATGGGTACAGCCATGTTGGCAAGCACCTGGGGCTCATCATCCTGTGGTGGACTGACTTCTTCATTGGATGCGTAAGATTCTGCCAATAAAGTATTTGCCTGCTCGGCTTTAAACAATTTAGCCATTGTATTTTGTATTTTATTTTAATTTATTTTCTCCCTACGTACCTAACATCTGTCATACCCACTGCTAAAGTCCATCCTCCCCCAATCCGGCAATGGTTAGCATGGCAACAAGTCCCAGTTCCCCTGCAAAGCTGATGCTGGATTCTCAGAAGGCCCAAGTTTGCAGAAGTGACGTCATAAGAAGGCATCAAACATAACAGTCATACTGTCACGTACAAGTAATAGGAGACACTGTGGTCAGGTAGGACTCCAGGACAGAACAGTTCATATAAGCTGAGGTCAGGATTCCGGAGAGCAGGATTCCGGAGAGCAGGATAGTCATATAACGTAGCCGAGGTCAGGATTCCGGAGAGCAGGATAGTCATATAACGTAGCCGAGGTCAGGATTCCGGAGAGCAGGATAGTCATATAACGTAGCCGAGGTCAGGATTCAGGAAAATAACGAAGTCAGACGAGCCAGGATCAAACATAAAAGTTAATAAAGAATAAAAGTTCTTTATTTAAAATAGCCCATTAAAAATGCTTAATGTTTTAAGAAACTAAGTCCAACGCGTTTCGTCATATGTTGACTTAATTAGCTCATGCTTCTTGATGTATTATAACTAGTCCCTGATGAAGTCAACATATGACGAAACGCGTTGGACTTAGTTTCTTAAAACATTAAGCATTTTTAATGGGCTATTTTAAATAAAGAACTTTTGGAAGATACCCTGCCTGCCTATCATCCGTTTGTATCCAGCAGATGACCGGTTTTTAAAACCTTGAGGTGGTTTTAAAAAGTTCCAGTAAATCTTCAGGATTCCTAAGATACAGGCTATCTTTAAGGCGCAGTTCCTACTACAATCTTGTGAGTGTGGCACAACTAGTGGGGGCTGTTTTAAACCTTTTAAACGTTATTGCACCATTTGTGGTTTTTATTCTCTTTACAGAGTATTTTTAAAGCTGTATCCCCAGAATTTGTTCTGTTTTATCCATATACCTGTTATAAGGGGCTTTTTGAAGGAAGGGTCCTTGGGGAAGCTACCACATATGTGTTCCGAGGAATGAATAGAGGGTTAAAAAGCTAAGTACCCTGTTTTTATATTTTTTCATTCTTGTAGAACACAGTTACAACTGTATTGTATTAAATAGTGAACCACAGGGGAAGTGTGAATCTCCCGCCAAAACCTCATGACGTCACTACCGGTGTCCAGGACTCGCGGCCATCATGAGTGTGGCGTAACCTCCCTTCATATAGCCCTGCAGTTTGGGAGTTCGCCACCAGAGGGCGCGCGCGAGCGCAGAACCAGGGCGCCGTGTACCAGGAGGTCTGCCTCTCCTGCGCGGCACTTCAGGGGACGGCGGCGGAGGGGGGTCTCCCTCTACTTCGTGGCGGCTGCTGCGGAGGTGGCCGGGCGGTGGAGGTGGGTCTCCCTCTCCTCTGTGGTGGCTGCAGTGGAGGTGGCCGTGCGTTGAAGGGGGGTCTCCCTCTCCCTCGTGGCGGCTGCAGTGGGGGTGGCCGTGCGTTGGAGGGGGGTCTCCCTCGTGGCGGCTGCAGTGGAGGTGGCCGTGCGTTGGAGGGGGATCTCCCTCTCCTCCGTGGCGGCTGCAGTGGAGGTGGCCGTGTGTTGGAGGGGGGTCTCCTTCGCGGCGGCTGTTGCGGCAACGTGGGAGCCGAGGACAGGTGAGTAACACATACATACGGAAATTCCATTTTATATAGAACACACAATTACTGCACAAAGTTTGGCTACAAGCAAAAATATTTATGACTATCTATCACTTTCTAGTGATAAAATGATTTGATATACATTTTCATATAGTACAGTTGTTATTAAAAACGTGATGATTGTATTTCACAAATAAAATACAAAACAATATATTCTAAAATTAAATATATTTGGAAAAAGGGAAAAGAAGCATACAACACAAAATAGGGTTGACAGTATTACAAATAATCATTCAATTGTCTGTCTCATCCCTAGTTTGATTTTCACTTTCTATCTGTAAAAAAACAGTGGCTTCTAAACTAGATAGAGCAAAGCCAAAAAGTATTGCTTCTTGTTTTCATTATATCATACTCTGTGTTGGAGATTTTGCGGTATTCACTTTCTTTCTATATGAGTAAAATAAATGTTATTACAAAGATATTGTAGTAATTAAAAAAGTATGCAAAATGAACAAAGAGTAAAGAAGCTACTTTTTAAAATTAGCACTAAATCCTTTATTGTCACCTTTCAGTTTCTATGGTTTTTAGATCTGTTTCTGATTAAGATATAGATGCTTATAAGTAAAACACCTCCAATAGAGGAATATTGGCTGTAGATAGACATTTTGTAGCTATTTAGATATTTTAATATATTCTTTTCAATTATTAGTATTATTGTCATTTGTATATAGTGCTATTATATTCCCCAGCACCGCACTCCTGGCAAGCCTCCTCCCTACAGGCTATGGACCCTGGCCTTGAAAAGGGTTCTGTTTTTGGGGAGGTGGGTACAAGGGGTCCATTTTGACTACCTCTTTCCCTTGTACACAGTGCCATGTTTAACCAATTAGCAGAGACTCTAGACTGTGGAGCTCAGATACAGATGTGGGGTATTTTTGCATTTTTGGCAGGTGGTTTTATGTGTGGGATTTTACTTTCCATCTGGTCAGGACTTACAGGACAGAAACCTCTATGGCAATGTATTTGCACCAAGAACTTATATCCAGCCTTTTTAAACTGGTTCCAGCCAGAAGTCAGGTAACCACCTGTGTTTACCATCTTCCACACAGACTACTATAGCAACCACCAGATTGAAGAGAGTGTAGTGAAGACTTGGCTTCAAGAAAGAAAAATGGCCATAAACAATTCATTCAAGAAGCATGGAGGTGAGCGAAAGTAGAGAGATGGGATGGTGGTTGGATAGATCGGTCGGGTAAATAGAGGGCGTTCTTACAAGATTGAAGTTATGGTACGATGCTTGAAGGAGCATGGGACAGATCCAGAAGAGAGAAAGAGATTAGAGATATGAGCTAGTATAGGGACAAGAGTAGATGAGAGAGAGGATAGGATCAGCGGGACAAGAGGAAAGAAGAAAAGCACAAACCTAATTTTTAGGGACAAAAGAGAGATAATCAATTTATAGTGCAGGAACATAGAGTGAGGCTTCAGCCAACTACGCCAAAGGTGCCGTATGACAGGAATGCAAACTTGAGCTTCGTGAAGAGCAAGAGCAAGAGCAAGTATCTGGGGCTACATCCACAAGAGCAGATGTGAGGATGGAGTTATAGAGAGAGGTAGCTAGGTTAGGGCACAACATGTTTGAGATGAGAGAGAAGAAAATTGAGAGAGCTAAGGTCTCTGGTTAGGAGGAAAGGAAATGAGTAAGAGGCAAGGTAAAAGAGCAGGATATAAAGTGGTGGTCAGAGAGGTGGAAGGGGGGAATTAAAGAAGTTATTGAATGAGTACATGCTAGGTCCAGGGTGTGGCCATCATACTAGGTAGGGGAGTTAGTATGCTGTGTGAGAAGTGGTCAAGAAAGATATTAGCAGAGCAGGTGGGAAGGTATACAACAGCAATGAGAAAAGAGATGAGATTAACTAGTCGGATAACATGAACCTTTAATGAGGAGAAGGAGAATGATGGAGCCAGGGGGAAAAGGTTGTTTTAGCTTGCTTAAGGAAGGGAGTTGCATTATTGTGTGATGATTTAAACCTTATGTCTCTTGTATTCCCTGCACATGTTGCTTATCCTACTGACAGAATATGAAAGCTAATAATAATAAAAATTACAGATTTCATTCATTTGGGTTGTTTTTTTCTTCACTGCATACAAGGTTCTTTTATGAGGTAGAATGTCCCATCGACATGATTAAAATGTTGTGTAGTTTCATTTGGATAATGTATTAATTTCTCACTTTATCATTTGCTGAAAAAATAGGTAGACACCACAAAAATAATGATGTGAAATCAATAGAGATGCAATTAGTGGTATCAAAGGGAGATATCATCTAATTTAAAGAAACTGTACTGGACACAAAATTTACAAAGGGGCAAAGATCACAACTACTTGAAGAAATTAAAAGAGCATGATGCCAAGAAGGTATAAAATTAATGGAAATCTTTATCTACTCTGCTAAGAAAAATTAACAAATTAAAAGGAAAAGGAAAGATTGACACTAAAGTGTCATTGTGTTACATCCAAAAATGAAGTACAGCCAAAATGAAGTACTGAAAAGGGAAACAATTATTACAATAACAACTACTATAACTAGATTTAGGAAAGCAATACGTTACAGGTTAAAGCTGCAGGTTAATAATCTCAATATTTCATAAAATAATAATTAGCTACATTAAGTGAAATATTGTTTTTTTCAACTAAAATTCTGCCACAATATATATATTTGATTTTTTAGGATTAATTCTAATAGGGAATTACTCAATTTTAAAAATATATTTGAACAGGTATTCATTGTCATCTGGATATCTGCATTATTAAAACATGTAGTGGCATTTAACAAAATTATACCCAATTATACTTAATTTTATTCATTTAAAATGATTATTCCAAACATATTAACAATACATTTTCAGTTATATATGTGTATAGGATTATCTGTCGGAACAGACTATTATCATTATCATTTGTAGACTATTATTATTTATGCCCTTCATTTGTGGCAACCAGCAAAATTAAAACATGTGTCTTACATTAAGGAATTTTAGGATTTTTTTCCTATATACATCAGTCTTTTACATTAAAAAAAACCCTGATCGCTGTTACTTTTTGTAAAACATATTTAAAAAAATAATGGGCTTCTTTTATTATAAATATATATTATAAATACATTTTATATGAGATTGACGGGCCAAGATAATTCTAATTTCAATTTTTTTTCTTAATCTCATCTTCTCTTTACCTTTCCCTTTATCTCCCCTTCTTATTTTCTCTATCCTTTCTCCCTTTCTCCTCATGTCTCTCCTTTCTCTTTATTTTTCTCTTTATCTCTCTTCTTTATCTCTTCCCTTTGTCATCCTCTACATTCTCTCTCTCTTTTCTCCCTATATCTCCCCATCATTCATTATCTCTCCCCTTTTTCCCCTTCTCTCTCTCTTCCTCATTGCTTCCCTAAATATTTCTCTCTCTTCATTTTCTTTACTAGCCATTCTATATTGTCTACCTCTCCCCTTTCTCACTCTGTTTCGGGCATCATTGTGGTGTACGTAACTTCACTGCTGAGTGCCAGGATATGATGTCATATCCCCCCCCGTCTTCATCGGTTGCGGGGAGCATCGCAAGGGAGTAGTGAAACGTGAGATCTGTGTGAATAGACCTTGCGCTCCATTTATTTGGGCTGGTTAAAGGGAGTCCTCGTAGAGAAGGTACGGGTGCCGGCAGTAGATCTGCGCTCTACGTTGCCTATATGTAGCATCAGCTCTGGGTCTGATTACATTTAAATGAGAATGTAAGGTCTCAGATTAGGTTGGTGATAGTTACAACACAATTATGTTTGGTAGTAAGTTAATTTGATGTGTTCTTTGGATATACCTGAAAGTTAATTTGGTGCAGTATGTATCATTGTCACTGTGCTAGAAGGCATAGATTTCAAGGAAGAGTAGAAATTGCAATTGTAGAAAGTTGATGACGTCCATCACAAATAAAAATACAGTGATATAGTCACACTATATAACCATATATTGCCAAGCCTTTCACTGAACCTAAATCTGCCATAGCTTTCAGGAACACTTGGCGCAGGAGTTGGCTCTTGTTTGCTTATCTTATTATGAATTAACTCTGTTTTACACTGACTTTGCTATAGCATTTTATGGTGCTTTTATTTTAGGTGAGCTAGAGTCATGTAATCTAAGATGGAACAGGTGGGTAGGGGCAGAGTGGCTCAGATCGCAGTGGTAGGTGGGGAATTTTTTCCTATTCAATTGCTGCAGCACTTTTTGCAGCTGAATCTGAAATTGTTGGGTGTGTTGATCCATGGTGATGGATATGCGTTGTTGCAGTTTCAGTTTTTCGTAAGATACTAGTGAGGTTGGGTTTGAATTCAAAGGATTTTGCTACGCACTTATTCAGGATCAGAGTCGCAATGAAGACAGCAGCCTTAGGTCTTCGAGAGGGGATAATTATTGTATTGAAGTTGTATACGTGAGCTTTATTGCAAAAGCAGCATATGACTGAAACCTGCAGTAACCTTGATCTGTACAAAGGTGGCATTACAGCGTGTAGAATGCTGACAAGAAGGCAAAGTTTTACTGCCTGTCTTGTAATAACAGCACCTTCTCTCTTATTTTCAGTGCAATTATATACCTTACAATTTCATGTGCAAGACACAAAGATGGGGTTAGGGCTTGAGGTTAATATCCATTCAACATGAGACTTCATTAACAATGTACTAACAAGTAAAAAAATGTTTACAGTGTTATTAGTAACAAAAAACATTGGACATGTCCAAAAATAGCTACAAGATTAAAAAATGAATGTTTATAATTGGTCCCAAAAAGCAATGGTGTTGATACATTGCTCCATAACACTTATTTAAAAAGAAGCTATAATGGGTTATAGAAAACAAATGGTGAATTTAAATCAATATTGCACATATTGTCAAACTTCTTGTTGGATATAAAATATTGGATACAATTAGATATACTTATTAAAAAAGAATCTCCAATTCAAATGTCACCAGGTTAATATAATAAAGAGGGTTGATAAAACACACAACTCCATCACGTTCAGTCTTTCCTAGAAATCCCTAACTGTGCATGCCAGGTTTGCTCACAAAGGAGAAGACAATACCCCAAGACTCCATGGCAGCAAGATTATACCGTAGATCAACAGCTTTTATTAACGGTATGCCTCTATACCTGTTTTGTGAAAAAAAATCAGTTCAGTTTATTCTTACTCTTAAGACCCTACATTGTACTTGAGGTTACCACCTCCATAGGTAATGCATTCAAGAGCTCCATGGTAATAATTATGAAGAATGACCTTCTTTATTTAAGATGGAAATGTGGCTCTGCTAATCTTAATAAGTAGCCTCTTGCCTTTTTTTCTCTAAGGTAAAGATTGTGACAGAGTCCTGTACTCCGACTGAGTAGCTCCGCCGTAGAGAGATCTTCCTTGTGATCAGGCGCATGGAATGTCTCTGGCCATGTAGAGCCCCCATAGCTGGCTAGTCCGTGGATGAATCCGTAATGACCCCCTCCCAAACTCAAACCTTCCACGATGTGTCTTCAGCCTCAGGGGTTATCGTGACAAAGATTGCCTAGGCAAAGGCCTCAAATGGACATCTATTGTATGTGTACATTGTGATGAGGTCACAATGTTTCTCTTCTTAAGAGTAAATTAATTCAATGGATCTAAAAACTTTTTATCACTATAGTTACCTATCCCTCTTATTATTATTATTATTTATTGTTTTGTATAGCGTCATCAAATTCCGTAGCGCTGTACAATGGGTGGACAGGACACAAGTGGTATGTAACATAACAATTTGACTTGCAGAGACAACAGGTGAGGAGGGCTCTGCTCAAACGAGCTTACAATTAATAATTATGTAGCTCTTTTTTATACCATTTCCAAATAATATCCATCCTTTTTATGAATTGGTGCCCAAAAGTTGAACTTTATATCATAAGGCTTAACTAATGCTTTGTACAGAGGCATAATTACATTTTCAAAGGAATGCCAGTAATTTGTTAGCCTTAGCAGCACAAATGTTACAGTTCACATTACCTTTCACTGTTTTTATGTATGTATATATATTTTTTATGAAAACGATACATCCATATTCCAGGCATCCTTCTGAACAATGAATGCAATTATGAACAATTATGCAAAAGTACTTTGTAAGTATTCCAATATGCATTCATTATACTTGAAATAAAAATAAAAATGATTTACCTTTAGTAGATGCCATAGCTCCAGAACCGTAAAGCTTGTCTGACAATTCATGCCAATGATTGGAAGCATGCACCCAGGGGGTCTTGTTAGACCTCCCTCAGAAAGCTTCCAAGCTAGCGTTGGAGCTGATTGGCAGTGGGTATACAACATCTCAGGAGATGTATTTAGTTGAATGAATTTCAATTCCATTGTGCATGTACTGAGGCTTATTTTTGGTGATCTTTGGTTTTATCTATATATTTACTATTTGGTTTGACCTCAACCTGACACTAAAGTGGAGTACTTCCTTCACAGGACTTTCGCTAGTGGTCTGAGGCAACCTATATAGCAGATCATATTATAGTACAATATTGCAGTCATACAGATTCAATTTCAATTTGAGACCTAATTGATAGAAAAGTATAAGGACAACACAATAACCATTTACGCCTTGGACAACTAATATCTTCTGAAAGGACGGGAGAGGAAACATAGATTATTCAAACTTCTTCTCCTGACCTACATAGCCTTTAACAACTTTACAGCCCCCTACATCTCTTTTCTCTTATCCAAATATGCCCTTAATCAACCTCTTCGTTCCCTCTCATGAACTGCATCTCTCTTCTACCATCATTACCTCTCCCACTCCCGTATTCAGGATTTACACATTCTGTACACCTTCCCTGGAATTCCCTACTCCGTTCTGTCAGACTTGTATGCAAATGTCAAAAGCTCTCTGAAAATTCACCTTTTTTCAAGAAGCCTGCAGCCTTTCTTCCTAACACTCAACCAGCATCCTATTCATCCTACCTAAACGAGCAACAACCTCTACAGATCACCCTGGCTCAATCAACTCATTCTAACCTTACAAGAGCAAGGCCCTCTTCTCCTTATGTACCAGTTCTCTATTGTGTGTGATTTTAAAATATTTTACTGACTCTGTTGTCACAGCGCTACAGAATCTGCTGACGCTATATAAATAAATGTAACATGATTAGTTATCACTCAGGGTATTTAAGGTCTATAAATTAACTTAAAATATTGTAATAAATAATAACTGACAGTGTAATTTCCACAAATCAATAAGTTAATATGTAAACATGAATTTATTTTATCAATTACAATAGTGTTATATTTTCTGAACGTCATTAAGAAGAAAAAGAATAAACTGATAAAATAATGAATTTAATCTTATTTTTACAGATCAATTAGAAGCAGAGCATAATATCATGATTGTTTGTATGAATTTACCAAATTTATTACAAATCTAATTAGCATGATATTACATAAATTAATATTATTTATGAAAAAAAATAATTTATATCATACTTTCTGTAGTGCAAGTTTATAAATGCAAAGGAAGGAAAATGTAAAACACTTCCCGTCTATAAAGCAAAGCAAAGTATCTCCTTTGCGTGGTGGTGTTTTTATCTTTTCTATAATTAAGAATTTGAATTACAAAATTTCTAAAAAAAAGTCTAATAATAGGTATATTAGACTCAGAGTTAGTACTATAGCAGACATATAGTATGGCCAATACATTAAAAACTGCAGCAGCCACATGGTAAAAGATAAAGCATAATTGGTGTTACAATTAAAAAAACTAATTAATAGTGTATGTTTTACTGGTTACTGGTGATTTTAATATAGTACTCTTCAAGATGTGGCTGCAGCACTTACAATATTTAGCAGCATTCCTTTCACATTAAGCCATGTTTTGTAGATTACGTTTTACTTAGCCAATAAGTAACTAGGGGATAGTTTATTACCAAAAGATTTAGCTTTAACTTTAGATTTAACTTTTGATTTTGTTCTTTAAATTTTATATTTGATCCAAGCATAGTACAGTAATATGTGTATTTATAATATGATTAACCACCTCAAAATCCACACTATAGGTGGTACAGAAAGATTTTTCATGAGCTTGCTCCCAATCCTTTTTCATTTTAGATTTAATGTTATTTTTTTACACGGTCACATCTTTTTTTGTTTTTTTGTTGTTGCTATTTTATAGCCTCTTTCTATATTAAAGGAAGAGTAATCTCTTTCTTTAAGTCTGTTCTGTAAATCTACACATTATTTATTTCAATAGCTACAACATAACCTGCTAAACTCTCCTACTGGTATGGTTTTGAAAGTATGTTTAGTATTACCAGCAGTTGGTTTTCTGTAATTATCTGTAATCACTTTGCTAGTTTTAGTGTCTCCAATCAATATTACATCAAAAAAGGAAATATAGTAATTCATAGTAAACATTAAATTAAGATTATTATCATTAACATAAAGTAAACATAAAACTTTGATCATCTGCCCAGATTAGCAATAAATCATCAATATCTTCCTTACCATATTATATATTCTCTAAAATAATTATTCGTTGCAAAATGGGAATTCTCACCTGGGAATTCTCTTTTTTTGTCCATTTCCACGGTGGCACAGATGGAGAGATGGTTCCACCCTATAAAAAAAGTGGACCTCCCCCTTCCTACCCAGTGTGGTTATAAAGACATACTCAGATACAAATTGTGCAACAAAAGGATAATTTAATGGACAATGAAAGAGGTAAGAATTCCCATATTCCTTTGCCATTTCAGGTGGCACAGACGGAGAATTAGTGAGATAGGGAGGGAAAGATTCTGGCCTGAAGGACATACCAACCAAACTGCGAGTCCTCAGAGGCTTGGAGATTGAGCCTGTAGTGCCTTACAAACGTACTGATGGACTTTCAAGTCGCTGCCTTACAGATAAGAGATGGGTTGATACAGGAGAGTTCTGCCCATGAAGTAGAGACAGATCTAGTCGAATGCACCCTCTGGCCAGAGGGAGAATCCTGTCCTGCAGAGATATAACATTCAGTGATAGTGTCTTTGATCCAACGGGCTATGGAAGCCTTGGATACTTGCGGACACCAGAAAAAGATAGGAAAAGGGAACTGGACTTCTTCCATGGGTGAGTATGGGACAAATAGATCTGGATACATCTCTGCAGGTCTAGAGTGCGGAGTTCTTTTTCTTTGGGATTCTTGGGGACCGGAGAGAAGTCTGGTAGTACGATATCCTGATCTGAGCAGAAGTGATGACCACTAGGAGGACAACCTTGTAGGTGAGTAGGATTAGAGAAGTCTCTCCTAGAGGCTCAAAGTGCTGATAGGTGAGTTGTTTTCCAGACCTTCTCGTATTTAGCTGTAGTGGAAGTCTTTCTACTGGAGAGGATAGTCTCTATCACTGATGTAGACAGACCTCTAGAGATCAGGATTTCCCTCTCAGAAGCCAGGCCGAAAGGTTAAGATGGGAAGGATCTGGGTGGAGAAAAAGACATTAGAGGAGAATGTCATTCACCTGAGGAAGAACCTTCTTGGCCAGAAAAGAGCGATCATGATGAACATGTGAACAGGCTTTCCTTTTTCTTTCGGAGGACTCTGGAGATAAGAGGTATTGGGGGGACTACTTTTATGCCCCTCTGTCTCAAGAAGGCAGTGATCACCGACATAATCTTTGTGAAGACTCGGGGTGCTGAAGCTACTTCAAACAGAAGTATGGAAATGCGGTTTACGTGAGAGGAAAGGATGGCCAATGGTAGGTATCTCTGATGGTCTCTCCTGATGAGAACGTACAAGTAGATATCCTGAAGGTCTATGGAGACCATGAAGTCCCCTGAAGATATGATCTCTGTGGTGGATCTCAGGGACTCCTTCGAACCTGCTGTATCTTATGCAGTTGTTGACTGAACGCAGGTTGACGATCAATTTCCCGGATGGTTTTGGTACCACAAAAATGTGGGAGTAGGTACCTTCTCCTATTTCTTGGTTGGGGACCGGAATAAGAACCTTCTTGTAAAATAATTCTTGTAGTGTGGAAAGGAGACCAGCTCTTCTCAGAGGGTCTGCAGGAGGTGCAAATTAGTAAACATGTTTCAAAGCACTATATAAACACCGGTACTACTGTTACTGTTATTGTGTACAGTTTTGGAGAATTCATCTTTAGAAGTAAATAGATATTTTGGAATAAGTTCAGAGGAGTGCTACTAAAATGGTGACTGGTTTGCAAGATAAAAGTTATCTGGAATGGCTAAGAGATCAAAAATACAGTGAAAAAATACCTCTTCGCTTGATAATTTTGTCCAGAAAGCTCTATAAATACAAAGTCCTCCAGGTTGCAGACACAGCTCAGACATAAAGATGATTTTATAATTTGTTCAAGTCAGGCACAAAAAGACAAAACAAAATCCTAGTTCTAATAAGCACTAACTATACAGGAATCTCCAATTTAACTGCGGTGGTTTATCGGTTTGCTGACAAGAAAACAAGATATTCACAGTTCAGCAGCTCTTTCCCTTCACCCAGGGAACAAAATTATATCTTCTCTTTAGATCAAAAGGATATTTAACTGCCTCCCTCATTCATTAAGAGATGGAAGTGAGCCAAATGAGAGAGTGTTGGGACCCCATGACTAGATTCCTTACCTGCTGTCAGCTGCATGTAAACTGTGGAGTGGGGCACTGGCCTGCCCATGCCTCCAAATGTTTATAACCTCAAACTGGGGCAAGTATCTTCAAAACTCACGGTAGCCATCCTGCAAATTTGCACTCCATTATCATCCCATACATTCTGTCACAATATATACACATGTACAGTACAAACTTTCTTGTTTTTGAAAGAATAGCTAATTTTGACCATTAACATAACATGAAATGGATTGGAAATTCAGTGTAGAGATTATTAATGTTGTAAATTATTATTATTATTATCATTTATTTATATAGCGCCAACAATGTACGCAGCGCTTAATACAATACATATATTCAAGGGGTACGACAAGACGAGAATTGATGATGATGATGTCTTGCCTGAGAAGCTGACAGAGAACGAACAGGTAGACAGATATGAGGCGATCCAGTAGAGAGCTGTATCTCCAATACCTGTAGAAGCAAGTGAGTCAAGAAGAAGGTGGTGGTGTACAGTATCAAAAGCAGCAGAGAGATCCAGTAATATTAGAATAGAGTAGTGACCTTTTCCTTTGGCAGAGAGCAAGTCATTGGAGACTTTTGTTAGAGCCGTTTCCCTAGAGTGAAGGGTTTGAAACCAGACTCTAGAGGGTCAAGGAGGGAATTAGAGGAAAGGAAGTTAGTGAGGTGATTGTACACAATCCATTCAAGCGACTCAGAGGTAAAAGCAGAGAGATAGGGCAGTAGTTAGTCGGACAGATGGGATCTGAGGAAAGATTTTTTAGAATTGGTGTGATTAGCGCATGCTTGAAGGCTGTTGGTACAGTTCCAGATGATAGAGAAAGATTAAATAGGTGGGTAAGTTGTAAATGACTATTGTAGCTGGAAATGGCTGATTTTTAATGGAATCTTATCATAGGTGTACAGCGACCCTTTATCAGCAACATCACTCCTGTGTTCCAATGGCACATTGTGATAGTTAATTTACATTTATGTTTAAAAGGCTAAGTGATCTTAAGACAACCATTTTGTAAGTCTGTTACATAGCTAGAAATGTCCTTGTTACAGCTAAGGGTACATCATAGGGTATATGTGTGTAGTGTTCCTTTTTAGAGATTTGCATGTTAGTATGTGTTTTAATTGTGAAGGGGTGTGTGGAAATACTGCATCCAGGTGCAACTAACTTTAGGCTAACCCTTGAATCCAACTGAGCTTTTGTTTGGACAAGGCTGGGGTCTGACTCCTTCCCAGCTCAGCTCGCCAACCTCTATTTTTTACATTTTACTTGATTGGAAAGCCTTAATTCAATGTGATCTTAAGGCATAACTTTATCACTGTTGTACCTCCACTAATGTAATATAATAAATCATACTTGCATAATAGCCTCAGTTCTTTTAAGTCTCTCATGACATTAGCTTGTAAGACAATTATAAATTCTACAAGTGATTTGCATGTTCTAATTAACTATTAATCACACCTACCCCTTGAGGCCTATATTAATTTGCAAAATACAAAGAATCAATGTGAAAATTGCCAAAACGTAAAATAAATAAATTGTGATTTGCATGACTGGCTAAATTATTGATGTTCATATGTTTATTAAATGATAAGAAAAGCTCAAAAAAAAGAAAACACAATACACCTTCACCAGAATAAATAATTTGCTATATATGAACCACTTGAAGTTAAATGTAGTAGTATATATCATTGTGATTGTGTGTATATATATATATATATATATATACACAAAGAAATGGTGAAAATTAACCTTATTCAGGAAGACAAAGCCTGGTGTGCGGTAAATAAAAACACGCTAATAAAAACACGCTTCTTGGAGAGCAATAGCTCAAAGAGAGCATGCTTTTACATGAAGGACTGGTTAAACCTCAGCTAATGGATGGCACACTTGTGAAAACTCAAAAGAACCAAATATGAGAGTGCCAGGGAATTTCCACATGCACTGAGCAACATTTACATTCCACTAGTTGGTATGAGTTAAGTCCCCATTCATTATCGACACTGCATACAGGAAGTAAACAGGGCTCCACTTTTTAAGTATCCAGTAAGAAATGTGTGGAAACAATAATCACCGCTAGGCCAGCCACAAAGATCTGATGTAACAAGGGACCATCATAAGTGTCCCGGACTAGATTCATTGTAATTAACCCCAATGATACTAGCCATAGTTAGCAATTCATGCCACATATCTCTGACTCCTAAACAGTTAAATTAAACCGGACTTAAATTATAAAATTATATAGACAAATATACCAAAACATACTCTGAATCCTTCCAAGACTATTAAGCAAACCTTCAGACTTTGTTTTGAAATAATTGGTGCAGGCTTCCATATTTCAATAAAACATGAAAAATGGCCCCCACAGACAAGCCAAAGTGCCACATTTTTCAGTATACTTTCACGAACATAGAAATTGGTTTTGGCTTAGGTGCATCTATACACAATCACAACACAATATTGCGGGCAAGATTAGAGAGGCTATAAAAATTTATGAGCTGATTAAAAAAACCCATAAAAAATGATAGTGGCTATTATAGCTTTACTAATCAGCTGACCTTGTTGCAGTTTTACCCTGCATAGTTAAAGCGGGAAATTGTAAGCTGCAAGTTTCAGTATCACCCAGTGCTTGTGTGACTAGGATACACACAGAAGCCCTTGCTTTATCCTTTTTACTGGTTAGTGATCCAAGAACAAATCTCGTCTATTATCCACCTGGGATTTGGATTTTGACTTGTGCTTTCAATTAAACCTTTAATCTCATGTTCCCTATAGGACAGCTATGGGAGAAATGTAATTCATGAGATGTAACATCCTGCAATATACATCTATAATCATAAAATAAAGGCAAAATAAGAGTGGAGTCATAGTGTTCATAGTCTCATGTAGCTTTTGTACAAACATTGCTTTATGCGATGGATGAAATTGATAGAAATCTGTTATTGTTTCAATTTGTCGAGGCTTTGCAGCATTAAATATCTCAATTTGTTATTCATGTCTGTGATGCTCTCAGATAATATAATAACTTACAGAGGTGAAAAAAAGTATATTTAATGTTTTCCACGTGGGCTGTGGAAGTCCTCACGTGCGTGTAGGTTAGTCTGCTTGGTAGCAACTAAACATGACAGTTTGTGTCTGCATCCAGAACATGTACACAAAGCAAAGCAAGAATTCAGCCCATAACCAGCACGCACCAGATTCCCAGGTTGCTGCTTGAATAAAAATGACCAATTCAGTGCATTCCCATCAAATATCTTTCATAAAACACCTATCTATGGCATAAATATTGTGATTCTGTCACATTATATGGCCATATACCACTTAGTCCACCAACACATTAATGTACTCCAAGTTTGACAAGTCCTGTCTAACCTTTTATGGCTATATAGCGTAACAGAATCCCCAGTATTTATGCCTTAGATGTTATGTGTTGTTTGAAAGGTATTCGACGGGTATGCACTGAATTGGTCGTTATTATTCTAGAAGCAACCTGGGTATGCATTTTATGCTTTTTAAGTTGTGAGCGCCGCTATTTTGTATATTTTTGTATATATGTGCATCCTGTATCAATAAGTACAAAACTGACTCATCTGCAAAAGAGATTTCTGATAAGATTAAGAAGAAGTATCAGATAGGCCCCTAGAAAAATAAACAGTGAGGAAATAAATGATCTCCGTGTGAATGACAACAGGTGGATGTTTGTATATGCCGTGATAATAAATTCTGTTCTGTCCATACCCTTCATTATGTTTGTCAGCTAATGCAAATTGGAATGTTCATACTTGTCTCTTGATATATCATCTTTATTGATATCTTCTGTAATTTTCCACCTCAGAAGATATATCACTTGCATTTGGCAGTAAGCGTGGTAGGTCCATCTGCTCCATGTGGTATACCATAGTTTTTATGAAGAGCCAACTCTGCTTTGGCCGGAAATAGATGAATGGGAGAATTAACAATTTACATTTCTGGCTTAAGCAAAAAATGGTTGAGATCCCACTGATATCAAACAACTGTTCCTTTATTTTAGATTCCAGTATTCTATCCCTCAATGCCAATACTGACTGAAACTGGTAGAAATATAAACCTACACAAATTTTGCATACAGAGCAAGCTACAATCTTTATAAAGCTCACTGAACCATCCATGGAATCTACAGAAAAGTAAAAGACAGAATACAATTAAGAATAAGCATCCCTTTTGTTGGAACAAAAAGGGACCCTTCCTATGAACACAAAATCAATAATTATTGTTAATAACAATAAACCTGGCACTCACAATTGTTGGAACACTTGACCATGTGAACCTGATAATTAATTTAGCTATATTGAAAAGATACCTTTATGTTTTCATGCTAAATCAATCTATAAACAAAATCTTTGTGAAACATTACCCTGCTCTATAGCATTAGCATTCTAGAAGTTCTTAAGCTTGGATATCATCCTTGTCTCAAAACAAGTAATTAAAAATTGTACATAATTAAAATAAAATAAACACTTAAACTCCTAGGCCCTTACGAGGATACAATGAATTTTACTCACTTAAAAAAATGGTACTGCTACAAACAACACATTGAATAGATATATAATTATCAGTATAGATAAATACTGATTTGCAAAGACACATTTTCAAGACTATATGGTTATCCCCTATTATTACTTATGCTTAAGACAAGTAAAGAAAGCTGTAATTCTAGATATAAGTGCCCAAATACTCACACGTATTGTATTGTATCACATATTTTGTTTCTGAAGATTACTTTGCGTTACCATGAGTGACTGGGCAGTGACAAATATCCCAGATAAACCTATATCAGCTGAAGCAGTTGTCACAGTGTCTATATGTATGTGTATTCATTTTGTATGCGTATATGTGTGTGTACCTTACAAAAGGTTCGGGGTCGCTTTTCTTGTTTTTGAAAGAAGAGCACATTTTGTCCATTAAAATAACATCAAGTGGATCAGAAATACAGCGTAGACATTGCTAATGCTGTAAATGACTATTGCTGAAAATGGCCTCCATAGGCCTACAAAGGCACTTTATCAGCAACCATCATTCCTGTGTTTCAATAGTATGTTCAATAGTATGTTAATACCTAACTTATTAAGCATGTAGTGTTTTAATGCAATTAATATATCCAGGTTTATCCCAATTGAGTATTCTCAAAACCATTTAATTGTAAATATGTTTGTATTCATCACACTTAGGGACTGAATAGTTATTTTACATGCTCTCAAAGGGGTGTCCTAAAGGTTACATTTAATTAAGTTATGGGTTTTCAGATGTAGGCTAACTGAATCTCACCTCTCTTGCTAGATTTTAACAAAAAATGTTATCACACTTCAAATTGAATAAATCCCCTTGACAGTACTTTTGTTTTTCAAACTTTAATATACTGCAACAGCCTCCTCAATAAAACATCATTACAGCCTATTTTATGATTTCCCATGTTTTGTTAACTGTAAGATATTTTCTGTTATAGCCAAGTAATAATGTATACATTTCAAGAAATATCTCAAGCATCTTGGGAAAAGCTAGCATTATTCTAAGGCGCAGTCACAGTTTTTTAAAGTACAGTCTCTCCATAACATTGATCTGTCTCTAAAAGCAGAACCGCATATACAGTCTTCTGCTGCTGCTGTGAGTTTTGGGAAACATAATTTCACCTGAAACAGGTAGATGGAAATTAGTTAATATCCCTTCAAGTAATATGGCAGGAAAGCACGCATATGATTGTAGGAGCGATATGCATTCAAATTGATTACTTTACATATGTGGGCAACACTGGCTGGTCATATAAAGCAGTTTATAACTTTAGGTACAAGTTGCTTTTAGAACAAATATTCAGAAATTGTAGTGATATTTTAACCAGTGTCTACCCAATTAAATATCTAAGGCAGGGGCGTACCTAGAGTATTTGGCACCCGTGGCGGATCCTGTAAGTGGCACCCCCCCCCAAATGTAAAGACATCTACAAAATTATGTTGGCAAGAATATTTATTGCACCAATTTGTAAACTGTATGTCAACTGTAAACAACAAGAAATCTGAAAAAATAAATTAATTACTTATAAGTAAAATAAATATGTTTAAATAACATTTACTGAACATATAATAGTGCTTTCTTTAATAACCCCCCCAAAAAAAACAACAAACACAACAAGTTTCTAAGAAGCCCTAACAAATGAGTGACAAACATTACAAATTAAGTACTGGCTAAGCAGCTAAAGACACTATAAACTAAAAAAAAATTCTGATATTATAATCAGGAGTCACCATAACATTGTTCTCTTTTTATTTAAGCATTTGCATATATAGTGGTGTTGCCATGTCGACTCATGATTATATATACCATATGAACCAGACACTGACTGTGGTATAGCATGACACCTATCACTATATACTGAGCCAGGCAGTGACGGTGGTACAGCATAATGCCTATCACTCTATACTGAGACAGACATTGACGGTGGTGCAGCTTAAGTAATTTCATTATATATTGAGGCAAACATTACAGTGAAACAGCATAACTCCTATCACTATACACTGAGCCAGATACTACAGTGGAACAGCATAACACCTATCACTATAACTGAGCCAGATATTGATGGTGGTACAGCATAACCGCTATCTTTATATACTGAGCTAGACACTTATAGTAGTACAACATAACTATCATTATACACTGAGGCAGACATTGACAGTTGTGCAGCACAACTGCTATCATTATATACTGAGACACGCGCTGACAGTAGTACAACATAACTGTTTCCATTATATACTGAGGCACGTGCTGACGGTGGTACAACATAACTGTTAATATATACTGAGGCCCACATTGCCGGCGATACAGGATAACACCTATCATTTTATACTGAGCACACATTGACGGTGGGGCAGCGTAATCCATATCACTATACATTGAGCCTGACATTTACAATAATGCAGCATAACCCATATCACTATATACAAAGCCATTGATGTGGTGTAGGCCTACCACTTCAGTGTCTGGCTTAGTATATAGTGGTAGGGGTTATGCTGCATTATTGTAAATGTCTAGATCGATGTATAGTGATAGGGATTATGTTGTACTGCCCTCAACTGCAGATCAGGGGAAGACTGTGAGAGTCAGTACAGCCTTCCCTTTTTCTGAATGCACCGTGACATTGGGAGGTCCTCTCCCCGTAATCATCCCCAAAGTCCATTTGTCCCCTACGTCACTAAACCACAACTCTCTTTTAATTACTCCCTGTAGTTCAGGTATAGATCAAATAAACAACACATGGAAACAGCACGTGCAACTGAATAAGACATAAATATCCTGTATTTACAGGTATACATAAATAATGTATGGAAACATAGCATTGCAGGTATAAATCAACAGAACACACAAACCCAGCATTGCAGGTATAGATCAACTGGAAATCACTCAGCACTGAAGGTATAGATCAAATAAACAACACATGAAAACAGCACCCCAGGTATTGATCAACTGAATAAGACATACAAATCCTGTATTTGCTGGTAAACATAAATAATGTATAGAAACATAGCATAGCAGATATAGACCAACACATTAACACACAAACCCAGCTTTTCAGGTATTGATCAATTGGAATTCACATAAAAACTCAGCATTAAAGTTATAGATAAAACACCCTAAATTACAGGCATAGATCACAGATTGCACACCCCAAAGCCAGCGTCCACATTGCCCACATAGAACCTGACCAGCACCCTGCGGTGGGGGTGCAAGGCCTCTGTCTCCCAGCTCTGCCACTGTATGGAACAGTATAGAGTGATGGGAGTTATGATGTACTTTAGAGCATAATTATAATGAAAAAGACATTGGAAATGGTACAGCATAACACCCATCACTCTCACACATTTACCAATCAACACTTACCAATCCACAGATTCCACACATACCAATCCACAGATTCCACACATACCACACATACCACACATACCAATCCACAGATTCCACACATACCACACATACCAATCCACAGATTCCACACATACCAATCCACACATACCAATCCACAGATTCCACACATACCAATCCACAGATTCCACACATACTAATCCACAGATTCCACACATACTAATCCACACATAAACCAATCCACACATATACCAATCCACAGATTCCACACATACCAATCCACTCTCACTGTCACTCAGTCTTAATGAATGATTTCCTACCTTCTTTTCTACTTCTTTTCTTCTTACAGCAGTCTTTTCTTTTTACAGCAGTCTTCCTCTTCGCTCCTCTTCTTCTGTCTTCTTCCGGGTCAGAGGGCACTGTGGGCGCGGCTTCAGTGCCGCCGGGGTTTGTTGTCAGATCCCGGCGGCACTGAAGCCGCGCCCACAGTGCCCTCTGCACAGCAGCAGTTGCCGCGCGGATCACAAGGGAGCAGAATCGGAGGTCTTTAACAGACCTCCGGCTCCCTTGAGTGATTTTAAGCCGGTTCAAGGGAACCGGCTTAAAATCACTCAAGGGAGCCGGAGGTCTGTTAAAGACCTCCGATACCCCTCTCTTGCGAGCCTGCTCCTCCAGCGGCGGACATTACTGTCCGTCTCTGGAGGGGTGCCGGGTGCCGGCAAGTTGGCACCCCCCTGATGAGCGGCACCCGGTGCGGACCGCCCCCCCGCCCCCCGCTAGGTACACTACTGATCTAAGGTATTTAAATGAAAGTATTTGTTAAGACTAATCCTAGGCCTGACGGAGGGCAGTGCCCCAGCCATGGCCAGCATCCTCACTGTGGAGCAACGGGATATGACATCATATGCCAGCACTCTGTGACATAAAGGCTCACAGGGAGAGATAAGTGAGACACTAACTCACACAGACCTAATCACACTAACACACGCACCTAGACACAACTCTTCTCACATATCCAGAAATCGTCTATGCAGCTCGCACACAACTGCTGAACTACTACCATAGGGTCACAAAACACAACATTACAATGACCCTGCTGAAGCCCGCCTTCTCCTCTATTTGGAAACCACCAACAGCCCTGCAGTTTCCGGTACATATGTTCAGGAAATCCCCCTACTACAAGGGGGACCCTTATCACCCAAGACGATAATCTGCCTCCATGGACCTGCCTAGTCGGCCTAGGCCAGAATTTATTGCTGTTACATCTACATTAAAGTCAAATAAATATAATTATTCTCATTGAGACGCATACGCAATTAATACACCATTTGAAAACTAAATATGTTTGACCTTAGCAAGAGTCGTTCTTTAAATTGCTTTCCGTATCACAGCTGGTTACAGAACCTCAAGGATAATACCCTATTTTCCATGTGTGGTTAATAGTTTGGATTTGTAAAATTGATCAGAGTAACTATCATTATTCCTTCATCCATGATATTAATGAAATAATAAATATCCTTAATACAGTAATAGCTACTTGATTCTCGTAAATATTTGGTAATTGTTCTGCTTATTTAGAATTAAGTGGATGGATAGTTACTATTTTTTATTTACTTACGACAGAAGTGGGGGACATGTTCCAAATCAACAGAGCGGAAAAATAAGCTAATCAAACGAAGGTTTGTTAGCGGTAATACTAGCATTTATATGTTTTTGGTGCACATATTAACTTCGGGTTTCCTGGAAAATATATTATTTTATGCAAATAACCCAAGTTTTTATTATCGTAAGGATTGTTTTTAATAATACATTATAAATAATAAGTATTTTTAATAATACTAAAATTATTCTCTAAACTGTGTTCTGATTGTGTTAATATTGTCATTTAATTATAAATACAGAACTGGAAGAAGCTAGAAGCCAAGTATATTATATTTTTCACCTCCCTTGATGCTTTTAAAGGTTGGATAAAAATGAAATGTCCCTAAGAAGTACTTTTCATAAGCCTTTGTAATTTTATTACGAGTATCATTATTGTATTACGATGCAACTGAAATCAATGAAAACTAAAAAAAAAGGCATAATTAACTGCAAACACTGCATGAGAGCAAAGCAGCAGTGTGTGAACTAGGAGAACATAGAAGAAACAAGAACTAGTCTTGCTGAGACCTATGGTGATAAAAATATATTTTACCGGTAGAAAATGAAACTATTACTCTTTTGAAAGTGTATCATATCACATATGCTAGAAAGCAATTTCACTTCTGTTTTTTATTATTATTATTATTATTATTATTATTATTATTATGTTACCTACAAAAAAACTGATGAGATTTAGCTATAGAAGTGAGTTCCAGGCACCTAAAACTTGATGACACTCAATACGCCTTACATTTGGCAGGTCTGGATCTGGTCAATATGTACCACAAGTTCACCAGTCTTAGGAAGTTTCCACTATCTTTAAATTTCACCAAGAGCATTTGCTGTGTCGTTATGTATGAAGGTGTCACAAGGGTAGTATCTAAAACCAGCCTCTATACAAAAGGATGTAATATTTCCAGTTCAAATGTGGTACTTCATTTCATATATATTTCTTTTTTGTATGGGGAAATGGCAAATGTTTGTACATATGTATAGGATTGAATCTTTACGTGATTGTCGCAATCTGTAAATCGGTTTACACATTGGCACAATCTCATATTTGCACCTTTTTACACATAACGTCCAATAACTGATTTTAGCATAACTCTGCTTCCTTTCATATCAAGCTAGAGGTGTCTCCTGGCAAGAGTACCAATCACTTGTTCAATTGCACATAAGCAAAGACAGACTGGCCTGCCATTTCCTTACAAGTGCCTGTACAGCCCCTCACAAGGGCCGCAGCAGAGGAAGAGTTTGAGCTAGCCTTCCCACGCACAAGCTCGGCCAAGCCATACATTCCACTTGAGTCAATTCCTGGTTGTGCATATTCAAAGCAAATAGCTAATGATTCTCCTTAACGTTCCATAATATGCTTAGAACATATATTATAAACATTAGGTATAGTGCACTATGCAATTTCCATGCTAATAAGCAGTGCAGTAGCTATTGGCAGCACAACTTAGTAACCTGAGGTTCAGTTGTAACAATGGGCTTTAAATTATCAGCACTGTCATTCAGAGATATATTTTCCACTGAGTGCCATCAGCCCTGGGTTTATTTCTTATCTTAATTTGATTCATTGCCTGATGGCAGTCATGCGTGGACTGAAAAATTAGCTGTTTCCTACACAATGGATTTGGGTGATAGAAGGATTACCTTTGTTTAGTCTCACATTTCTAGAGTCTAGACAGGGCAAGTGTACCATGTTACAACAATACTAATGTTAATAATGCATTATCTTTGGATCAATGCCTATATGACTTATACAGGGAAATTGCTTGTTCAACTTAACAGAGAACGTACCAGCAAGAAATCAATATAGACCTAGCCCCATTTCACCTTCAATAAAGCATTATTTTGACTTCATCAAATAGAGAATAACATTAAAAAAATAGTTGAGACTTTACAGTTATAAGTGATTGTTATGTTAAATATGATTTCAGAGATATAAATGGCATATAGAAATACAACAACACAATTATAAGGGGCGCAGGGTGTGGCAGGAAAGCTATAAATCACGTTTTATATATTTATATATATATATAATATATTTGTTAAAACAAACAGCATGTAGCGTTATCATACAGTGTACATTAAATCCCTGATTAGTTCCTTTTATACAGGGTGTATAATGGAAATATTTCTATTTAGTATTCAGTATTGAGTCATATGGTATGTGTTTTGATTAACCATATACAGTACTGTGCAAATGTTTTAGGCAGGTGGGAAAAAAAAATAGACATATTAATAGTTTTTTTTATCATTTAACAAAATGCAAATTAAGTGAACAAAACAAAAACCTAAATCAAATGAATATTTGTTGTGACCACCTTTTGTCTCAAAACAGCATCAATTCTTCTAAGTACACTTACACACAGTTTATAAGGAAGTTGGCAGGTAGGTTGTTCCAAACATTTTGGAGGACTAACCACAGTTCTTCTGTGGATTTAGGCAGCTTCAGTTGCTTCTTTCTCTTCGTGTAATCCAAACAGACTCAAAGATGTTGAGACCATCACTTCCAGGACTCCTTGTTCTTAATACTTTTGGCTGTGTGTTTAGGAGCTGCAGAATACATTTGTGGCCAAATAGATGCATCCCTGATGCATGATGAAAATGTATCTTCCCATACTTCTTAGCATTGAGCAAACATTTATGACCAAATCCCCAATTCAATTTGCAGAAATGCTATCATGCTTTACTGTTGCTGGCAAACACTTATTCTTGTACCACTCTCTACCTCGTCGGCAAACAAACTGCCTTCTGCTACATTTAAATATTTAAAATGTTTACTCACCTGTCCAGAGCACCTGCTGGCATTTTTCTGCACCACTATTTCTGTGTTTTCTTAAATAGTTGAGTCACTTGGCCTTGTTTCCACAACGGATGTATTGCAAGTCTTCCATTAAGACCACTTCTGACCAGACTTCTCCAGACAGTAGATCGGTGTACCAGGGTCCCATTGTTTTCTGCCAATGCTGAGCTGATGGCACTGCTGGACATTTTTCAATTGTGAAAGGAAGTGAGCATGATGTGTCTTTCATCTGCTGCACTAAATTTCCTTAGCCAACCAATTCGTCTTCGGCCAGTTTCTTGGTACTTCTTCAAAAGAGTTTGAATAGAATATCTGGTCTGCCTTGAAATTTCTGCCTGGGAGAGACCTTACTGATGCAGTATGCCTATCTTGTGTCATGTTGCTGTGCTCAGTCTTGCCATGATGTATGACCTTTGACAGTGAACTGTCTTCAGCAACCTCCCCTAGTTAGTGAGTTTAGCTGTTCCTCACAGTTTTATTTCTCCTACACAGCTGTTTCTGTTTCAGTTAATGATTGTGTTTGAACCTATGTAGTGAATTGATGATCATAAGCACCTGTTTGCTACAATTTTTTAATCATACATCTAACCATATATCTACAAAATCTCTGACTTTTACACAGGTTTACATAAAAGAATTGATGCTGTTCTTAAGGCAAAGTGTGGTCATACCAAATTTTGATTTGATTTAGAATTTACTCACGTCACTTTTTTTTAAATGACAAAAATATGTGCCAGGGTTGCCTAGTTATACCCAGGCTGGCCCTGTTGGAGAGTAATTTCTTTCAGTATTGTTTTTTTCCAGCTGGCATACAGTTTGAAGCATATTTACCCTTATACACCTATGTTAACATTTTTAGATGATATCTAAAAGCTAAAACCATGTGAACAATCTCCAACTAGGTATAATACTGTATCTATATATACATTGTCACTACAAAATGATCATAAGCAAGTTTGTTGTTGTTGTTATTGTATTATGTATGTGCTTCTAACATTTTTTGCATCATTGCATGCCTTTCATCTTGCACCAATGTATCTGCAACAGAATCATGAGCACATCAGAAACTAAAGTCAAAGAACAGATTAAGTTACATTTTGCAACCAAAGCTAGGAAGCCTTGACGCTGTGAGAAAGCAAAATAGATAGAGTATGACAAAAACCTTTATTCTATCCAATTAGCTATGCGTGTATGTTTATTTATACCCCAGACATGAAATAAATAAAATAAATCTTTGCCTTTGTTTACACATTATGTGTTTATAAAGAAAATAAGGCATCACACAATCTATTGGTTTAAAACAAATTTGCAGCTAGAATACAATTTTCCTTCATTCAATGAATGTGTCTAAGCAGTTTTAGTGCAAGGAAAAATCAAAGAGAAAAATACAATTAGCTTTCTTCTTTTCTACTTCAAGTGACATTAAGATGGGATAAGGATAAATCATTCTGGATATACACTACACTGTGTGTATCTGTCTTTAATGAGAGAAGTGTGTCTGTAGAAAATGGTGCAAGACACACACAGTCATTTATCACTTTATGTCTTAAATTAACAGTATATAACATTGTATTCAAGAACACGAGTTCTAGCTGGTTTTCTTGGACCAAATTCTAACAAAAACTTTAACACTCTTTGTGGTGGTTCCATAATTTCTTAAGATAAATTTGGTTCGGATATAATGCACTATTATTCACAGCTTGGGTACAATTTAGCTGGTCTAAAGTCTAAAGTGTAGCTTATGGTAACTCAGGGTTAACTCATCTATCAATCTATGTAGAACAGGAGCAGATATTTCATTGGAAATGTATTGCCTTAATAATTTCCCAAATTATATAAGTGACTTAAATATCTTTAAAAGCACACAGTTCATGCGGATTATCATTCAAATCTATTATTTGATACACGCTCACACATTTCCTGCTTTAATGTAACGTTAATAGCATCCGTTCCATATTTTGTGTCTATCGCTTATTTTAATCATTTTATATAATATAAAAGTCATTTATATGCATTTTTCAAATTCATCTTTAATTTCTTTAATAATATACATTTTCTTTTAACTGTTTTATACATCAATGTTCATGTTTCTTTAAAAACAGACAGGATTTAATATACTGCTAAGGTTTCTACTTTTTTTCTACTTTTTTTCTATCATACTGAGAAAATAATGTTATACTCTGAGTGGAGTGGTTTTATATTTAAAATAAACATTGATATTGGATTGCTTATTCATGTTAGACACTACACAGATATTACATTCTTACCTCCTAAAATTAGATTAGATTAGGAGACACATAAAGCTGTTCTCCAGCTATTAAACTGAGCTTTTGAAATTAACATATGCATAGGAATGATAATAGTGCAGAGAAAATGTGAAATCTTCCCCTTGATTAGCATCTATTTGCATAGCTTTCTATGGAAATGTAATAGAAATGATCATTTTTTTTTCTATTCTAGTGAAATATGTTAGTAATTTTCAAGTAGGAGTCCAAGGACTTGATGTGGACAACAAGGTTTATCTATGACACCCAAACTGAGAATCCAGAGACCTGTCTCTGCATTGTGATATTGATTTAATAAGCTCTGACTCCAATATACCCTTATATAAAGAAAATAGTATAGTAGACGGAAGAACAGGTGACGTAACAAGCAACTAGGGCCCCTTAACAAAGGCCTTATTAGCATCAACACTGTTTGAATTAGCCAATGGTGATAAACAATAGAAATATAGTACATAAAATAAGGGGTTAAATGGGCCCTACAGTAAATAATATCTTATACGTCACACGATATATGTTCCATATGTTTAACATTTAGGGGTTTAGAGCTTCCATATTGTAAAGAATATAGAATCTTGAAGAGTGATTGAGTAGTATGGCTTGATATCATTATTTATATAATGCTAATATGAAACATTTGAGAATACCATGAACGTTAATGGCTTGCTCATGGGGGCTATGCAATCGTTATAAGGTTATATATAGGTTATATCAGATTGATCAAAAAGCAATATTATATTTCACTTTGTCATATATATATATATATATTACAATCTAAATATTATGCACTGTAGGAGATAAGCCGCCATTGTTTAACACTGAAGATCCATACTGGGCCATTTTTATTCCGGGGCAATGTCATAAATCTTGAACAATCCTTATGGCAACCTTTGGATTGCTCCTGTTGATTGCCCCATAAGCACTTTTACAAAATAATTGTGCTTCATAAATATGAGTTTTGTTTGTTTACGTTTTGTAAACTAAATGTAATTGAACAAATGATTACCATACAATATCAGACAGGGCTAAAAACAATCTGATTGCTTGTGCAGCATCACAGTCACTATTCATAGGATTTATATCACATTTTTTCCATTAATATCATCAAGCAGTATAGGAATGTTTTTAAAGGTCAGAAAAAATTCAAATGTTTTTTAAATGTAACCAGCTGTTGTTTTCAGCAACGTAAGGATTTACACAGAAACATAGCTGATATTTTTAGATTTATGAACATTAATACAAATTATTTTACTATATGTTTCATGCTTATAATTCTTAGAGTGTAAAAAAGCAAACACATAGAAATCAATATACTTTATAACTTTTTATGCATTGGGTAACCTTACATAATTAGCCAGGAATGTAGGGTTGTGGTTGTGCCCGAGATTGGTAATGATAACTTGATCTGTGACAGAAGAATTTGCATTAGCGTTGTGTTTTCAACTTGACTTCACTATACACTATGAAAGGCTGACCCAGATTAGTTTATGCTAAAAGAAGAACTTGACTGTCCCTATATAAAGCATTTTTGAATCAGTGAGATTTTGTTCCTCATCCATTGAATTATGCATTATACAGAGCCATCTCAGTCTTTCTTGCTGGAGAAACCTACCAATAAATAGTTAAGTGGGGGTAAAACCAAACCAATATTGCAAACTTTTCTGTCATTTCCACTTTGGTGACATTAACAATTAATTGTCATTGTAACAGATTGTAGCAGTTACAACAATTACATTCATTTAATGCCAATGATTCCTTGATAAAACAATGTTTATCGTAGAGGTACATGAGAAGCTACAAAATGCCCTTTTTTATGAAAGGAGATGGAAGGGTCAAGTTTTAATCAACCCCATGTTATAGAGTTCTAAGTTGCTGTCTTTGCAATAGTTTGAGAAATACATACTGAGTTTTACTGCCTTAATGGATATGAACCTCGTAAAAAAGCTTTCCTTATTTTGTCAAATTTTGGAGCAACCATTATCTCTCTTTGCACACAGAAAAACACCACCGCTGGATGTTAAAATGTGATAGTGTTGCATAACTGCTGAGCTCCAGGATATGATGTCATATTTAGGTAAAGCATGCTATGGAGGCTGTGCCAACTAGACCACAACCTAAACGTATCTGCTCCCTGGGCCGATTCCAGACATTAGTAAGCCTTAGGCAGTGTGTTACTAGTGCCCCAATCTCACCAATCTCAAAAACAAGCAACAGGTACATGGTGCACCAAAAAGGCACATGCCTACAAAGTCAGCCCTGTCTGTTACCTTTTTTCATATTTTTAATTATATTGTATACTGGGTTTCTGGCGGTACCATGCACCTGAGAACTCTCACTGGGTCTGGGTTTTTCTTTCCACTTGAAACACTTTATTGCTCTGTCCTCCATGCATTTTTTTAGAGAAGTTAGAGAAGAACAATAGAAAATAAATATATGTTGTGCATTTTTGGAGAAATGTGGGTAATTTCATAAAACAGAAGGCATACCATTTCATTATAGTAATGCATTTAGAGCTTATGAGATTTTGATATGGATACAGTTCACTTCTGAAATATTTGTAGCATAAAAAGATTACTGTAGAAAACTCACTGCCTTTGTATTAGAGATAATTAATTTTGCATATTTTAGAGTTTATGCATTGCATTCTGCACTGCTGGTTTAGCTGCTGAATAAGACTTAAAATGTAATTGCAGGCTTTAAAGTTGCTAATAAACACTACGCAATGTAACAGTTAATTTGCCTGAAAATATTTTTAGGGATACTGTATGATTTACGGTGTATTGTGTTATTATGAAGTTTCCATTATGATAGCATTTTGGAATGGGTTGGTTGAAAACTAAAATTGGTCTTGCAGCCTTTATATGTTGGACTGTGGGGGAGAGCAGCATGTTAAATTGCACTGGTTTTGTCTTTCACCACTGAGAAGTGAATGGTTAGTGAGGTTAGTGATACCATATAAGAGTAAAAGTTTGTGGGCACTTTACATTTAATCTAACATCATCCTATGTTTCTGGGTCCAAATGATACCAGCGACCAATAGAGTCGCTTGCATGGACCTTTGACTCCTGGAACCTCCCCAGGACAAGTTAGGAGTCAGGAGTTAAAGGTCTGTTTGAGTGACTCTATTGGTCGCTCATACGGACCTTTAACTCCCGGAGCAGGGAGAGGCGGAGTTTAGCCGTCAAGAGTTAAAGGTCTGTATGAGCGACTTTATTGGTCGCTCGTACGGACCTTTAACTCCTGGAGCGAGAAGACTATATATATAGTGATTTTGTAAAACTGCCAGACCTGCCTACTTTTGTGTAGGTCTCCCTGCAGCTTCTTATATGCAGAATAAACTTTTGTACATTCTTATGGTCATCACATCTTTTGATTTTCTACAACAATATGTATGTGACCTATACATCAAAAGTATACATATACATTACAGTACATTATTGTGTGTCATATAGAAGCAAACTGAAAGGAATGCGTTAGAATGTTTTTTTTAAATATATAAATATATTGACTAGTGGCAGATGTAACACTGTCAGACTGCCTTATACATAGAATCTAAGTGGCTTTATTGCTCAAGACATTTCTGTCAATGGAGTAATAAAACCCCATATGAGATTTACAGAGGTCATGTATGCAACATTCCACACTTTTAAAATTGAACATCTTGTGCAGGAAAACAGATCATTGTCCAAAAAACCTGCATTTGTGTCTGTGGCAACTTCACTCAAGACAAAACTACTGAAGAACTACTTATTTCTTCCTGTCCTTTTGGAAATGAAACAATTTCATCACTGAGGTTGATCTAAGATGGAACACATGTTTTCAGCTAGAAATTTCTCAAGAACAGCGGTTCCAAATAATAGCTAAACTGAATTGCACAGCAGAGAATTGATGAGAAAAGACCTTCAAAAAGGTAGCATTTCAGATGTAGCAACTCCAAACAATGCATCCCTTAGGACATAATAACCTTTCTTTTCTTCTCACTCCATGATCCTATTTTATTTTGCACAGTCTTGAATATAATGAGCAGATTACAAAAATGACTTTAAAGATCCATACTTTATTTTCTGGTAACTCCAGATTTCAATCTATTTTTATTAGACTTGGGCACCAGGGGGCTCTTCGTGTTCGTCTTCGTGCTCGTCTTCGGGGGAAAAAAAATCTTCGTATTCCGCGAATATTCGCCCGTTCCTGTCTTCTCTTCGGGCGAATATTCGCGGACATTCTTCGTGCTCGTTTAATCTTCGTTTTCCTCCTGGTTGCCTAGCAGGGGTTAATACGGGGTTAATAACACATCACAGCAGCAGCAGCTGCCGTGAAGGTACGTGTGTGCAGCTCTATTGGTCGTTTCGGCAGGGGGCTGGTCTGGCATCAACGAGTGAATTGCAGAACTGCAGAATGCACTTCATTCGTTGATGGCAGGCGAGCCCCCTGCCGAAACGACCAATAGAGTTGCACACACATACCGAGGTGTACTGTCCATAGATGTTTAATAAAAGAATAGGGAATATTTTACATTTTTAAATTGATTTTGGACCACTTTACATGCCTAACATTTGCTACCTATTTACAATGGCATACTTTGCAACAACCCAACTTACTTATTGGACAGGACTGGAAAATAGCAGGACTGTCCACCAAAATCTTGGGTGTGTTGGCAGGTATGCTGATGGAAAAATGTTGGACAAGAACTAAAAAATAGCTTAGGGTTAATGTACGGTTATGTTTAAGATTAGTAGCAGTGCACTGGTTTGGTTAAAGATGGATTATGTCTAAATAATAATAATTTAATTTTAATGTTTTTTTTTAAAAAAAAAATAGGGGTTTATTTAAATGTATTTTAAAGTTAGATTTATTATTTAGTACTTGATTATATTTATTAAATGTTTATAGTAGCGTTACCTACCAAGCTATAACTACCTATGTGTATTTGCATTTTGCATACCTAGTTTAGCTAAATTAGATGGGACAGGACTGGAAAAAAGCAGGACTGTCCCTGAAAAAGTTGGGTCTGTTGGCAGGTATGTGGATGGAAAAATGTTATAGGGTGAAGTGTGAGTTATAGTGTTAATGTAATGCTATTAGTGAGTGAAGGCCAGGGCAAATAACAAGGAAAACGTCCTTGTGTTTTGTGCATTGTAAGTGTGTGTGTATGTGTGTTATGTGTGATGTCACTGTGTGTTATATGTGTTATATGTGTTATTGTGTGTGTTATGTTTGGTTGGTTGTGTATCAGAAGGAAAATAATGAAATGGAAAAGGAAATGGGAAAGGCAAATGAGTGGGCAATTGGCGACCCGCTCACCTGTTTCACCCCAGGGCAAAGCACCCAAACACTGTCAGTCTTAGACGTTTGGCAGCAGACTTCCAGAGCTCAGACACTAGGCCCTAGCGTAAGCTGGCCACTCCGGCGGAGGTAGCAGGCGTTGCCACACCGCAAACAGAGGCAGCCAGGGGGGAGAAACTGCCCTTACCATTAGGGACATTTTGGGCATGACTCTAGCCAGGAAGCGAACTGGCAGAGAAGAGATGCTGGCACCACCACCAGCAGCAGCATTGAAAAGGCGAATGAGTGGGCAATTGGCGACCCACTCACCTGTTTCACCCCAGGGCAAAGCACCCAAACACTGTCAGTCTTAAACGTTTGGCAGCAGACTTCCAGAGCTCAGACACAAGGCCCTAGCGTAAGCTGGCCACTCCGGCGGAGGTAGCAGGCGTTGCCACACCGCAGACAGAGGCAGCCAGGGGGGAGAAACTGCCCTTACCATTAGGGACATTTGATTCATGACACTAGCCAGGAAGCGAACTGGCATCGAAGAGACACTGGCACCACCAGCAGCAGCAGCAGCAGAATTGGGAAAGGCGAATGAGTGGGCAATTGGCGACCCACTCACCTGTTTCACCCCAGGGCAAAGCACCCAAACACTGTCAGTCTTAAACGTTTGGCAGCAGACTTCCAGAGCTCAGACACAAGGCCCTAGCGTAAGCTGGCCACTCCGGCGGAGGTAGCAGGCGTTGCCACACCGCAGACAGAGGCAGCCAGGGGGGAGAAACTGCCCTTACCATTAGGGACATTTGATTCATGACACTAGCCAGGAAGCGAACTGGCATCGAAGAGACACTGGCACCACCAGCAGCAGCAGCAGCAGCAGCAGAATTGGGAAAGGCGAATGAGTGGGCAATTGGCGACCCACTCACCTGTTTCACCCCAGGGCAAAGCACCCAAACACTGTCAGTCTTAAACGTTTGGCAGCAGACTTCCAGAGCTCAGACACAAGGCCCTAGCGTAAGCTGGCCACTCCGGCGGAGGTAGCAGGCGTTGCCACACCGCAGACAGAGGCAGCCAGGGGGGAGAAACTGCCCTTACCATTAGGGACATTTGATTCATGACACTAGCCAGGAAGCGAACTGGCAGAGAAGAGACACTGGCACCACCACCAGCAGCAGCAGCAGAATTGGGAAAGGCGAATGAGTGGGCAATTGGCGACCCACTCACCTGTTTCACCCCAGGGCAAAGCACCCAAACACTGTCAGTCTTAGACGTTTGGCAGCAGACTTCCAGAGCTCAGACACAAGGCCCTAGCGTAAGCTGGCCACTCCGGCGGAGGTAGCAGGCGTTGCCACACCGCAGACAGAGGCAGCCAGGGGGGAGAAACTGCCCTTACAATTAGGGACATTTTGGGCATGACTCTAGCCAGGAAGCGAACTGGCAGAGAAGAGATGCTGGCACCACCACCACCACCACCAGCAGCATTGAAAAATTGGAAAGGCGAATGAGTGGGCAATTGGCGACCCACTCACCTGTTTCACCCCAGGGCAAAGCACCCAAACACTGTCAGTCTTAGACGTTTGGCAGCAGACTTCCAGAGCTCAGACACTAGGCCCTAGCGTAAGCTGGCCACTCCGGCGGAGGTAGCAGGCGTTGCCACACCGCAGACAGAGGCAGCCAGGGGGGAGAAACTGCCCTTACCATTAGGGACATTTGATTCATGACACTAGCCAGGAAGCGAACTGGCATCGAAGAGACACTGGCACCACCAGCAGCAGCAGCAGCAGCAGAATTGGGAAAGGCGAATGAGTGGGCAATTGGCAACCCACTCACCTGTTTCACCCCAGGGCAAAGCACCCAAACACTGTCAGTCTTAGACGTTTGGCAGCAGACTTCCAGAGCTCAGACACTAGGCCCTAGCGTAAGCTGGCCACTCCGGCGGAGGTAGCAGGCGTTGCCACACCGCAGACAGAGGCAGCCAGGGGGGAGAAACTGCCCTTACCATTAGGGACATTTGATTCATGACACTAGCCAGGAAGCGAACTGGCATCGAAGAGACACTGGCACCACCAGCAGCAGCAGCAGCAGCAGAATTGGGAAAGGCGAATGAGTGGGCAATTGGCGACCCACTCACCTGTTTCACCCCAGGGCAAAGCACCCAAACACTGTCAGTCTTAGACGTTTGGCAGCAGACTTCCAGAGCTCAGACACTAGGCCCTAGCGTAAGCTGGCCACTCCGGCGGAGGTAGCAGGCGTTGCCACACCGCAGACAGACGCAGCCAGAGGGGAGAAACTGCCCTTACCACTAGGGACATTTTGGGCATGACTCTAGCCAGGAAGCGAACTGGCAGAGAAGAGATGCTGGCACCACCACCAGCAGCAGCATTGAAAAGGCGAATGAGTGGGCAATTGGCGACCCACTCACCTGTTTCACCCCAGGGCAAAGCATCCAAACACTGTCAGTCCTTGGCGTTTGGGAGCGGACTTCCAGAGCTCAGACACAAGGCCCTAGCGTAAGCTGGCTACATTGGCGGAGGTAGCAGGCGTTGCCACACCGCAGCAAGTGCAACCAGGGGGGAGAAACTGCCCTCACCATCAGGGACATTCGAGGCATGACACTAGCCAGGAAGCGAACTGGCATTGAAGAGAGACACTGGCACCACCACCAGCAGCAGCAGAATTGGGAAAGGCGAATGAGTGGGCAATTGACGACCCGCTCACCTGTTTCACCCCAGGGCAAAGCATCCAAACACTGTCAGTCCTTGGCGTTTGGGAGCGGACTTCCAGAGCTCAGACACAAGGCCCTAGCGTAAGCTGGCTACATTGGCGGAGGTAGCAGGCGTTGCCACACCGCAGCAAGTGCAACCAGGGGGGAGAAACTGCCCTTACCATAAGGGACAATTAAGGCATGACACTAGCCAGGAAGCGAACTGGCAGAGAAGAGATGCTGGCACCACCAGCAGCAGCAGCAGCAGCAGCAGCAGCAGCATTGGAAAAGGCAAATGAGTGGGCAATTGACGACCCGCTCACCTGTTTCACCCCAGGGCAAAGCATCCAAAGACTGTCAGTCCTTGGCGTTTGGGAGCGGACTTCCAGAACTCAGACACAAGGCCCTAGCGTAAGCTGGCTACATTGGCGGAGGTAGCAGGCGTTGCCACACCGCAGCAAGTGCAACCAGGGGGGAGAAACTGCCCTTACCATAAGGGACATTTGAGGCATGACACTAGCCAGGAAGCGAACTGGCAGAGAAGAGACACTGGCACCACCACCAGCAGCAGCATTGGAAAAGGCGAATGAGTGGGCAATTGACGACCCGCTCACCTGTTTCACCCCAGGGCAAAGCATCCAAAGACTGTCAGTCCTTGGCGTTTGGGAGCGGACTTCCAGAACTCAGACACAAGGCCCTAGCGTAAGCTGGCTACACCGGCGGAGGTAGCAGGCGTTGCCACACCGCAGCAAGTGCAACCAGGGGGGAGAAACTGCCCTTACCATAAGGGACATTTGAGGCATGACACTAGCCAGGAAGCGAACTGGCAGAGAAGAGACACTGGCACCACCACCAGCAGCAGCATTGGAAAAGGCGAATGAGTGGGCAATTGACGACCCGCTCACCTGTTTCACCCCAGGGCAAAGCATCCAAAGACTGTCAGTCCTTGGCGTTTGGGAGCGGACTTCCAGAACTCAGACACAAGGCCCTAGCGTAAGCTGGCTACACCGGCGGAGGTAGCAGGCGTTGCCACACCGCAGCAAGTGCAACCAGGGGGGAGAAACTACCCTCACCATCAGGGACATTCGAGGCATGACACTAGCCAGGAAGCGAACTGGCATTGAAGAGAGACACTGGCACCACCACCAGCAGCAGCAGAATTGGGAAAGGCGAATGAGTGGGCAATTGACGACCCGCTCACCTGTTTCACCCCAGGGCAAAGCATCCAAGCACTGTCAGTCCTTGGCGTTTGGGAGCAGACCTACAGAACTCAGACACAAGGCCCTAGCGTAAGCTGGCTACACTGGCGGAGGTAGCAGGCGTTGCCACACCGCAGCAAGTGCAACCAGGGGGGAGAAACTACCCTCACCATCAGGGACATTCGAGGCATGACACTAGCCAGGAAGCGAACTGGCATTGAAGAGAGACACTGGCACCACCACCAGCAGCAGCAGAATTGGGAAAGGCGAATGAGTGGGCAATTGAGGACCCGCTCACCTGTTTCACCCCAGGGCAAAGCATCCAAGCACTGTCAGTCCTTGGCGTTTGGGAGCAGACCTACAGAACTCAGACACAAGGCCCTAGCATAAGCTAGCTACACCGGCGGAGGTAGCAGGCGTTGCCACACCGCAGCAAGTGCAACCAGGGGGGAGAAACTACCCTTTCCATTAGGGACATCTGAGGCATGATTTCAGCCAGGAAGCGAACTGGCAAAAGATACTGGCACCACCACCAGCAGCAGCGTTGGAAACGGAAAAAGGTGAATGAGTGGGCAATTGACGACCCACTCACCTGTTTCACCCCAGGGCAAAGCATCCAAAGACTGTCAGTCCTAGGCGTTTGGGAGCGGACTTACAGAGCTCAGACACTAGGCCCTAGCGTAAATTGGCTACGCCAGCGGAGGTAGCAGGCATTGCCACACCGCAGCAAGTGCAACCAGGGGGAGAAACTACCTTAAACATTAGAGAGAAAAAATTTAACTTTCCAAGCTAAGAGCTGGGTAACCCAATTTGGGCAGATTGAATTTAAGAAAGGCAATCTGCTCCATCAGATGAGGTGCCATGCGTGAGCGCTGTGGACTCAGTATGTTTCCAGTCATAGAAAACACGCGCTCACTTTGAACAGTGGTTGGCGGACATGATAGAAGCTGCTGCGCAACCCATGAGAGTGCAGGCCACACACTCTTCTTTTCATCCCAGTAGCTAAGAGGATCAACATTAGGAGCAGAAGGAACTTCACAGAGGTAAAGTTTGACCATTTCAGCAGCACTACTCTCCTTTCTGCTGCTAGCTCTGTCAGATGGTCCAACTATACTGCCAAGTGCCTCTTCCCAAAACGCAGCTGCTCCACTCAGCTGTGTTGTGCTGCTTGTGGCACTGCTGCTGATGCTGCTGCTAGGGGTAGCAGACCACATCATCTCTTCCTCCTCCTGCACCTCACCCTCCTCGGACAGCATTCCCATTTTACGCTGCCAGTCACGCACCTTGTTGACCAATTGCTCCCGGTAGCTACTGAGAACATTGAATTTCAAAGCTAGCTTTCCCTTAATTCTTGGATCACAAAGGCACGCTAGCATCATTTCGGGACTCTCTTCCATTCGCTTGCGAAGGTGTACTTTTAGCAGATCCTTCAGCTTCCTGACTATGGCTGCTACGTCAGGATGTAGAGTGCCACCTTGAACAGCCTCACGGTTTCCAAGGAACACATCCATCTTGCTGCCTAGATGGGAGAACACTGGGATTACCTGGGCCAGACTGGCAGTGTTTGAGCTTAAATTTTCTGTGGCATCCCTGAATGGTTTAAGGACTGCCACTAGCTGGGCGATCACTGTCCAATCCTCCCTATTCAATGGAGAGGTAATCCCTATATTGTGCTCTGAGGCAAGATTATGGATTGCCCTCTGCTGCTCCAAAATCCTCTCTAGCATGTCTAACGTGGAGTTCCACCGTGTACTGACATCCTGACGTAGGCAGTGTACGGGAAGACCTGACCTCTCTTGCTCTTCCCTCAAAAGTTGGCTAGCCTTAACACTATGGTGAAAGTGCCCAGCGATCTTTCTGCAGCGGGACAGAACTACTGCTGCCACATTAGTTCCTTCTGACATTGCTGCCTTCACTACAAGATGGATGATGTGGGCTGCACAGCGCACACCAACAATATGACCATCTCGCAGCGCTTTCACCATATTGGCACCTCCGTCAGTTACCACAAAACCAACTTCAACATTGGTGCCCGCCTCTGCTCCCACCCAAAGGCTAAACATTTTCCTAATCGCATGCAGAATATTTTGGGAAGTGTGCTTTTCATCCATCACTTCTGCATGGAGAAGGAATGATCGGTAGCCTGCTGCAGCAACTTCCTTAGACACACCGGGCTGCCACCAGTGTGCTGTCAAAGAAAGAAAGGCATGCTGGGCGCTAGGTGCACTCCACAAATCTGTAGTGAAATGAACACACTGACCAGCAGCCTTGGAAAGCTCCTCTTTCACTGCTGCAACACAGGACCGATACAGCGAGGGGACAATGTTCCTGCTGAAAGTGGAACGTGACGGAACTGTGTATTGTGGAGCCACAGCCGCCATCAATTGTTTGAAAGGCTCCCCTTCAATCATGGAGAAGGATGCCCCTCCAACAGCAATGAACTGACCAATAAGTCGCGTTACTTTATTGGCCTGCTGTTTGGGCATCGTTCTCTTGGAGTGGAATGCCCCAAATTCTTCCAGGGTGGGCTGGGCATGCAGTGCTCCAACCTGCCTTGGTCTCTGGCTGCCAGCACTAGTTGCTGCTGCTGCTGCTGCTGCTGCTATTGGCTCAGAAGAAGAAGCTGTTGGGGTTTTTCCACGGCCACCAGCTATGCTGCCTGCACTAAGTTTTACCTCTGCATCTTTCCCCAATAGCACAGCGTTGTGTTGAGTGCTGAGGTGATGCTTCATGCTAGCACTGGTAAAATGGCCAGACACTTTCCCTCTGCTTATTAGCTTCCCACAATGTTTGCACTTTCCATAGCGCCCTTCTTCAACATTTTCAAAGTGCTCCCAAATTGGGGCGCGCATAGCCTTGGAGTGTGCCTTGGGTGCTGCTCTTACTGCTCGGGGTGGATGAACAGAGGCAGAACTAGTGGTGGTGGGACTGGTGGTAACAGTACTGGCCATAGTGGGACTGCTAATTGCTTTAGATTTGCTAGGTTTTGCTGCTGCTGCTGGTGGTGGTGATGGTGATGATCGTAGCGGAGAAGGTGGAGGCTCAGGGGAAAATTGTGCACTAGTCATTTGGACACTGCTCCCTGAGGAATCTGATTCCTGACCACTCATCTCCTCTACTTCCTCTGGCTCATAGTCTAGCTCTTCATTAGCCAGATCGAATGGAATTCCTGCTAGGCTGGAGCTAAGACTGATATCGTCGTGAGACTCGTGACTAGTAGTAGTGCGAGCAGGAAGAATAGACTCTGCACTTGGCCTCTCAGTCTCAGGCTCCTCTGCTACCTCGCTAGGTGGAGTTCCACTATGTGTAGCCCTCTCTCTAACTGTCTTTACAAAAATTTTGTAAGGACTTGGTGGCTTGCTAGAGGTACTAGGAGGACATGGCGTGGCGGTACCAGTGGGAACAGTAGGCGCAGCACTAGTGGTGGTAGAGGCGGTAGAGGTGGGGGTGGTGGTGGTGGTTTTCCCTACAAAGGAATGAGATCGCTTTGGTTTGGGACCCCTCTGAGTCTTGCTGCTAATTTGGCTCTGCTTGGTACCTTGCATGCTGCTGGTGGATGGGGAAGATGCTGCTTGGGGCAAAAGGCACTTCTTTTTAGTCACTGGGCTGGTACTACTTGTGCTACCCTTTAACTTTGAACGTGCTTCTGGTGCTTTAGGCTTTCCGTAAAAAACCATAGAGCTTGTGGGCCTAGCCGCACTACTACTGCCTGCTTTTGGTGCCTTTCCTTTACTTGATGATCCTTCAAGCAATGCTTCCCCAAATGATAAGCGAGAGCTTGGCCTACTTGGCCGACTAGACTGACGCAAAGGCTGCATCTTAGAACTGGTGGTGGTGCTGGTGGTGGTGCTGGTGGTGGTGGTGGTAGATGGAGCTTGTCCCTCCTTAGTCCCAAAAGGAGGATCCATTTCAAATTTTGTGTTGTGTGTGTAGTGTAGTGTAGTGTAGTGTAGTGTAGTGTTTAAAAAACTCTAAAAAAAAAATAAAAAAATAAAAATAAAAAAAAGGAAAAACGAATTAAAGACAAAAAAATTAGAGGAAGTTCTCTTCAGTGCTACTGCTTAAAAAGTAAAACTATGCACTACTGCACTGTGCTGTGTGCAATCTGCCAAAATCCTAAAGTTATTTAAATTATTAACTCAAGATTAACTATTTAATAACTAGCAGTATTTTATTTTTAATTTGAATTTACACGGGCCTAAGAGCTTAGCCTACTACTATGCTAGCCTAAAGCTATATTTCCTTACTATAAGTCTACCTCTAGGCAGACGCTCTCAAACCCACTAAGCTAAAGTGAGGTTAAATCAGATTCAGTATATGATTTATTAATTAATATTAAGTTATATAATATTAATAGATTAGAACTAATTTACTTATATATTATGTATTATAGATAGAAGAATATAGATTATGAATTAGAATTTAGAATTAGAATTACTTATATTATAGATTATGAATTAGAATATTATTATTTATAATATATTATAGATTAAGATTAAAGAAGATTAGAATTATTTTAGTACTACAGCTAGTAGCTTGAAGCTTTGCTTAGTACAGCTCGTCACAGTCAATTTTTCTTGAAAAGAATTAGAAATAAAATAAAATGTCACAGCAAAACAGTTATCTTCACTGCTTGCTGCACTCACTAGCCCAACAAGTTCACTTCACTGATGGACTGAGGTGAGCAAAACACTAAGGGTACTTTTAATAAAATTGAAATAAAATGTAAAATAAATGAGAAAATCTTTGCAAAACAGTTAACGTCACTGCTTGCTGATCAAAAAAAAACACAGCACTTATGCGGCTGCACTCACTAGCCCAACAAGTTCACTTCACTGATGGACTGAGGTGAGCAAAACAAATGAAATAAAATGAAAGATTAATTAAGAAAAATTGACTTGGTCTCTTACTGTTGCTAAAACAAAGCACAAACTATAGAGCTGCAGCACCAGTACTAATAAGATTAGCTGAACTATACGCTAGTAGTAATTAATTAATATTATTACTTTTATTTATAGCTAATTTAATTAACTATTAAGATAAGAAAGAATTAGAGAATTATTGATATTACTGATTTTAGATTAGACACTAGTAGATGTTCTGAATGTCTACAGTACACTCTACACTAGTATACTATTACTAACTATAACTGACAAATATATATATTTTATAATGAATTCAATTATTAATTATATTAATTAATATTACTGATTTTAAATTAGACACTAGTAGATGAATGTCTACAGTACACTCTACACTAGTATACTATAGTATATATATATATATGACTGACAAATATATATATATATATAATATTATAATGAACTATTAAATTATAGATTCTATTAAATTGTAATTTATAAATTCTATTTAATTTATTTAAGCAGGACAGGCAATAGGCACTAGTGCCAGCCCAGGGCAAGGGCACCCCAGTGCCACTGAGGCACTGGGTGCACTGTCAACTCAACAGCACTTACACTAAAGTTGATGACAAATTAATTTTAAAAAAATTAAATTAATCAAATTATTATTATTAAATATATTAATTAAGTAGCACTGAAGTGAGGATGAAGTACACAGTGAGAAATGGCAGGCTAAGGCTTACCAGTCTCACACAGAACAGAACAATCTCTCTCTGTAACGCTCGGATGCAGCACAGCAGTGTTGCCAAAGCAGTCACAGCGAAAAATGAATGGATCTCTCAGGCAAGCTCTGGTCTTATAAAGGCGCCTTCAGAATTCAAAAAACAGCAGCACAGGCATTGGACGAGACCCTTAGCGTTACGTCACAAGAGTGAGCTGATTGGACAGACGAGGATCAGCTCACTCCTGTTTGAAATTTTGGCGGTTGCGCGGCAAAAACGAAGACGATCTTCGATTCTTCGTGATTGTGAGTCTTCGTCTTCGCCTACGGTTTGCCGGCACTGTATTCTGTTCTACGTTCCTTCGGAACGAACAAAAAAACGGCCTCTTCGTGCTCGTTTTCATGTTCGCCCGAAGACGAATGCACAAGTCTAATTTTTATCTTCAGACATTTATTTTACATTTTGTTGAGACACTAAAAATACATGTACAATTAGTTTCTCATATTTTTTGCTGAAACAACCTTTTAAAACTTACAATATGTTTAAAACTGTAATTATTTCAAATAAATGCATTTACTCATCCCATTTTAGAACAGAGTTGAAATCATAATACGGGTACACTAGTTTTTTGGGGTTTTTTGTACCCTGTTTCTCTTTTCGGGTTTCGTCTTGAATTCCAGAATTTCCCCCCATATATTCTAACTTGTCATGACTTAGGAGCTGAAACATAAATCATTTATCGGAGATGTTAAATAAGTTGTATGGTTCCCCATATGAATACATATAAAATCCCCTAGCAATTGTGTCAAAATAAGTGCATTGTCTACATATATTTTAGATGTACAGGGGTGTACCTAGAGTATTTGGCACCCGGAGCAGATCCTGTATGTGGCACCCCCACACACAAGAAAAATAAATTTTGGCAAAATATTTTTTCACAAATTTGTAAACTGTATGTCAACTGGAAAAAACTAGAAACCTGAACAGATATGGTACAGCATAACTCCTATTACTATATACTGAGCCAGACATTGACGGTAGTGCAGAATAACCCCTATCACTATAGGGTAAGCCAGACTTTGAAGTGGTAGGCCACTGCCCCTAAAACAGCCTCCCCTTGCCACAGCTGCCCCTAAAACAGCCTGCCTGTGCCATTGTTGCCTCTAAAAACAGCCTGCCTGTGCCACCTCTGCCCCTAAAACAGCCTGGTTGTGTCACCTCTGCCTTAAAGCAGTCTGGTTGTGCCACCTCTGCCCCTGGAGATGCCTGCTTGTAACACTTCTGCCCCTGAAGCAGACTGCCTGTGCCACCTCTGCCCCTCTAAACAGCCTGTCTGTCCCATTTCTGCCCCCTAAACAGTCTGCCTGTCCAATTTCTGCCCCCAAACACTCACTCACTCACTTCATTCATTCATTCACTCACTCACTCACTCACTCTCCTGCACCCCTTTACCACTATTGCAGATTTCACTGTGAGGAATCTCTTTCCACGCCCAGGTTCCTGCTTCCCCTGGGCGGGAAAGAGTTTCCTCACACAGTGCACGGGCGCCACAACAGTGAGCTACAGGCCCGCATTAGATTTGTGTCTGCAATGTATTTTCTTTATAGCACCTTTATGATTCAAGATGAATGAAAAAAGGCTAACCCTTAAAAACCTTAGATTAGCATCTTCAATCAATAAACACATCTTGGTATTGGCAGAATGAAATTAATTATCTGTAAACATGTATAAACTTCCAACAGCAAAATGTAAGTAAACAGAAACCTTTCTCTGTAATATTGTTTGTCAAAAGAAAGTGTTGTCTCCTTAGCCTTTGATTGCCGGTGGGGGTTATTATGCATTTCAAAGTCATATCTCCAGCACATATGACATTATATGTGTAATAAAATGCTAATAAATAAGTATACCTATAATAATTTGCATTTTCAAACAGAACTGTCTGTTTGTTATTAACGAGATGTTGTGTAGTAAAGTGAAGAAAGAAAAAGATTAGCTTACAACAAAGATCCCAATGATGTGGCACTAAGCACTATTGATTTTTTTTGATTATTACCAGAAGCTATCATCCTACAATGTTCCACTCTTTGCCTAGAGCTTGCAAAATGCAATGTTTTAACGTGAATGGCCTCAGGGAGCAACCTGATGCCGGACAGATGAACTAGAAAAAAGGGTTAAAGAGGAACTGTGACCATGACAGCTTTAAATATTCACAATAGTACCTATAGATTGTGTTTTTTGTTTTTCAACCAGCCTGGAGATAATTAGATTAAATGTGCACCTCATTAAAGTTATCATCCTTCTCCTCAAGGGAAAGATAACCTAATGAAGAATAATAATCAAGCAGATCCTGAAAGAAGAAAGTTAAGATACACATTATCACATACTATATGTATAGGGTCTGGTTTTAATGGGCTGATACTGTTTATGTTATTGCAAGCACCATTACGTATGTGTAAAGAACTGTAAAATGTAAGATTTGAGAAAGTGATTGATACACTTTTAAAAAAGGATGAGAGAATGCATATGATAATACTAAGCAGGCTGAAATAAAATAAAGGGTAACAAGAGATAAGATTGAAGGGATATAGAAAATTGGTTAAGATAAAACATGGTCGTCGCCACTTTAACACTTTAAAAGTTTGCTTGAGGTGTTTAAAGACAGAGAGCAGAATACAGTATTATCCATATACTAGTAACAACCAAATTTAGGCAGTGGGCAGAATGGTGTCCTCTTTGGAACACTGGAGCCAAGAGCAGTTGTGCCACTTAACTTACCTACAATGGAACTCAAGACAGAATTGTAAAGTGAAAACTTGATAGGGTCCTTATGTGAAGATCATAAGCGACAAATGGTGTTTCATTAGAAGCAAACAGATCATTGGTAACAAAATATAATCGACAATAGACTATAATCATCGAATAACATCCCCCTTCCGTTCGAAGCTCATAACAGTTTATCGGCAGCAATGGCAACAAAGTATCATCATCCAATAGCAACTTCCTTTCGTTTGCTGAAATGTTGTAAAGGGCATAGAAAAAAGGGATATCCATAATAGTAAAGAATATATCAATATATTTATTATCAATATACAATAAAACAGTACTCACAAACAGTGCTCTGTATAGAAATTCAGAGCAACAGATAAAAGTGTGAAAAAGATTTGATGGGATACATCAACACCCAACACCAGCATCATATTATTTTTGTTTGTGTTCAATTAGGGATTATATTTTATATTGCTATTATTTTAAAATATTGTTATTATTTGAGAGATATCTATATTGTGATTATTTGTTTCCATTTTTGTTAGTGCTGACCTTGCCACTTTTTTTCAGAAAAAAGGAAACTGACTCATAGACCCAAGTAAACAGGGGTTCACCTGTAGACTCTGGGTCAAGTCTAGAGAGTTCCCAGGCATGCCTATGTGAGAAATTGGCCAATTGCTTGGACTCTAAAGCATTTTACTGCATGGAAGCCAGAACACACACTCTTCATTTTTCCAAGTTAGAAAATGAGACGTCTGCCTGATTGGAAAGAATTTACACAGGCTACTTCTGAACTGAATCTAACATTTGTTGTGATTATCACATTTGTAAGACATTATTCCACATAGGATTCATTAGCTTTTAAATAATTATTTCATCTGCTAGGCAGGATCTTTTCTTCTAGCAAGTAATTAATTTATATACATTCCACTGATTTGTCTTGCACTGATTGGATTAACATGTGAACCGCATATTTCTTGGATTTCAGAGTATTCATTGCTGAGGATGCCTCTAAAATAAATAAGTTAATCCATTTGGAATTATTTGTGGTTGGAAAAGACATATTTGTGGTTTTGCTGTGCAGGTCTCTGCAGCAAAAACATGAACTTATTGTTTATTCCGTGAATTAACTGCGCAGCAGGGAAAGATTTCTCCACCCACACCGCATGTAAAAGGGAAAAAAAACTGTTCTTGTAACAAAAGGCCATGTTTAAAATATAATCCATAGTGTAAACTGAAATAAACAAGTTTACCTAACTGTATAGGTAAAATGTCTATTTTTTCATTATGTATCATGTATACCCACCGACATTTCCTGGATACTGGGATAAAAGAGATAAAAGAGTGTAACCGCCTAACGGAGGGCAGCATTGAGCTCGAGGGAACCCAGTACAAATACTAAGTACCAGAGGCATAACTAGAAATCACAGGACCCTGGTGTGAAAATTACCCCGGGGCCCCCAATTTTACAGCTGGCCTGTGCCATCGATGCCTCTAAACAACTTGTCTGTACCTTGTTGTGCTTACCGGTTCCGCCGCGGTCCCACGTCGGTCGGCCGCGGGTGGGCGGCGCGCTCGCGAGTACGCGCGCACGCCCTCTCCGAGTGACGTGCATACTGCATGTACACGGAGGGGCGTGCGTGTAGACGCGGCGTGCTCATGGCGGTCGCATTCGTCTATGAGAACCGCCGTGAGCCACCCACGACGGCAAAGTACTCATAAGCGAGGTGCTGCGGCACGCTCGCGACGCTCTACCTCTGTTGATGGGTGCTAGACTCGCGGTACTCTCTGTTACTCTGGGTGTTTGTGCTCTCTGCTATATTACTTGTTTGCCATCATTGTGTACCAGACCTCGGATTGCTTCTTGACCTCGCTCCCGTGCTGCCTGCCCCGACCTTGGATTGTTTCTTGGCCTCGCTCCTGTGCTGCCTGCCCCGACCTCGGATTGTTTCTGGATCTCGCTCCCGTGCTGCCTGACCCGATCTCGATATCTCCTGACCACGGTTTACTGCCTCTGGCCCTGTATCGTTCCTCCGCCTTGGACTTTCTGCCTGTACGCTCCGTGCCGTGCATACGTCTCTGCATAGTGGGTCCATTACCTGTGTTGTCTAGGTCCCGACGTGACATACTTTCTTTGCCCCTTGTCCTCCCCTCCTTCCAACACTCTGGCACACATATGTAAACACACCTACACAAATTATACACACTTACTCACTAACACACACGCACACATTCATTCTCACACACACATTACACATCCATGTTCATACACACACAATTACATATGCATGCTCACACACACACAATTACACATGCGTGCTCTCACACACACACACACACAGAAGTACAAGTTCAAAAATGAACAGTAAAAATTCTATAATTCAGTTATCTAATGGTGAAAGTATCTTGTTTTTAAGTAGATGCTTCTCCACTACAGGTCCAGGTAGTCCTGAATGAACTGTTTACTAAATGTTCACTTATATATTAATAAAAATAATAATAATAATATGACAAATGAAAATGGTAAGGGAAAACAATCCCTCCTAGGTCTTAAAAATTGTAAGGTCTTAGAAAAACATGATGCTCTGTGGATTTTGGTTTTGGATGGATGATCTGTTCTCAAACTCTAAAGGTTCAGGGGATGAGGGCACATCGATAATACATCAGAAAGTAGTTGTCCTACTCTTTATAAATGCAAATGTTACATACCCCTGAATTCCAAGTCACAAAAACATAAAAAAACTCTTCCCTGGAGTCTATTCAAAAAGTCAAGTGGTTAGTCAAGTTACAAGCAAGGGCATGAGAGTTCTCAGTGAACTTGCATATTCTCAGATCAAACTGCCCATAAATGTGTTGCTTTAGTGTAGAAAGTCTGTAGGTCCCAGCAGATAATTCAGCCAAAGTTTTCATGAAACATTTGTTCCCATATACTCTTCATTGAGAAGCCAGAGTTTATGCTGGGGCTAAATTGATATTCGTGGTAGCTCTCACAGAAACAATATCTTCATTTTTTTCCTAGCCATAGTTATACTATGTTTACATTAGATTGTGCATATGCATAGCATTGACCCTTGAAGAGACACTGATCAAACTAATGTGAACCCTCAGTTCAACCAATGAACAAAAATTGCATTATTTGCTTTATTAATGCAATGCTGTATGTCACTTATTAAAATACAAATTAAAGTCGACCTGTAAATTAATTGAATGCATCGTCACATAACCTTGTAAGTATTAATGATTCCCATGTGCTTACTAAATATGTCTACTTCAAGCTGTGCTGAGTCTCATAATTATAAGGCTATAGTCAATAATATGGTACTTGATTCTAATTATAATGTTACTGTTTTCTTTTACAGTTCAGTACTCATTTCCAGATTTTTAATTTGGTCTATGAATCACTCAACAGTGTGTGAATTATTGCTATAAATTATAATCCATGTTCCTTCACAAAAATACTAAAGTGCAAAAGATCTAATTAGATTGTCACTTTATTTCACCAAATCAGTGATTAAATTCCTTTGAAAGCTGACACTTATACTACAACTCTTGTACTCCCAAAAGTATTTGATTTCTTCTTAGACAACTTAACTCAGTTCAGTTGGGATTCATCCATAATGTAGGATAAATATGTTTGATATTATACAAGCTTTCAGAATAGCACAGAAACATCTGTATGAGAAGCCCATGATATCTGAACAGTTTTAAGAAACATCTTTAAAGTTTAAAATGGAAGAGCAGGGCCGGTTGGGGAGATCATGGATCTCAAGGTCTGTCCATACACACCTCACATTTCACTACATACTTTTGATGCAGCTGGCAATTGATGCTGAATGCTGGCATATGATGTCATATCCAGTGCTGAGCATCAATTGCTAGCAGCATTGAGAGAGACAAGTGAAAAGTATAAACAGACCTTGTACTCCCTTTTATGGGGGCCTGTTGTAAGGAGATCCATGATATCCTTAACTGGCCCTGTTCCTCCTCCAGCGGCGGGAGGAGAACTGACATTTGGCTCTCACCACTGGACCAAGGTAAGATATTGGGCGAATGTAGAGAGATAGATAGTAAAAAAAAAGGAGAGACAAACACAGAACTGAGATAATGAGGGTGAGAGAGAAGGGTAGATATGAGAAGGGGATAATGAGAAAAGAGAGAGGTAAATAGGAAAGATACAAGAAAAATGGGAGTAGTGGGGAGGAATTGAGAAATATAGAGAAAAGGGAAAGATAAAGAGCAATGGGAGAGATTAAGAGAAAAAGGAGGAGAGATAAAAAAAACAAGAGATATGAGATAAAAAGAAATGTGAGAGATAATGAGAAAGGGGGGGTCAAACTGTAGAGGAGAGATATAGGATAATTGGGAGCAGTACTAATCCACTCCCTTGTGATATCCCGTCTGGATTATTGCAAATCCCTACTAACCGGTCTCCCCCTCTCCCGCCTTTGACCGCTTCAATCCATCCTCAACACTGCAGCTAGATTAATTTTTCTCTGCCGCCACTTCTCATCCACTGCTCCACTATGCCAATCACTTCATTGGCTCCCCATACCCTTCAGAATCAAATTTGACCCTGACCTATAGAGCCCTCAACAACTCGGCACCACCTTACATCTCTATCCTCCTATCCAAGTGCACCCCCACCCACCCTCTTCGCTCCTCTCAGCAGTCCTCTCCTATTATCTCACTCCCCTCAACCACCAACTAGATTGTAAGCTCGCAAGAGCAGGGCACTCATTTCCTTTTGCCCCAGTTTGTCATTGTATGTGTTTATAATTAGGGATCAATCTAGCCTTGGTGCAGTATTAATCTAAATTTTATTAAAGACAGGAGGCGAGTATTTTGCATTGACCTTCTTTACTGTTAACCTCCAGCAGCAAAACAGTTAACAGAGAAACAATAAAACAACCAATAGGAACACAGGAAACAGTCTATAAAAGTCTGCAGCACTAGAAACTCCTCCTCTTTCTTTGCGAAGCTGAAAACGACAGCAACAACATCCCATCAGGAACAGAGCAGAAAAAAGGAGCACCATGGCACGAACACCTCACACCACCGGAGGACGACCTGAAAGACAGAGAACGTGACAGTACCATGCAAAAGACATGCAAAGCATGACACAAAATCCACAGTCACAAAGCAATAACAGACAACCTCCCGATAACCTCCCAAACATGCAACCATAGTAAAACAAAGAAGGGAGGGACAGAACAAAGAGAAAGGGGGGGGAAATTATCGCCTCCTGTCTTTAATAAAATTTAGATTAATACTGCACCAAGGCTAGATTAATCCCTAATTTTATAGCAAGACAGGAGGCTTCGTATTTTGCAATTTTAACGCACCTAAATCAATGCCAAGGCAGCGTGAGCCGGGGCCCGGAAATAAATGGTCCGGAAAGTAGATTCCCTGGACCAATCCGCTGCCGACAACAGGTCTGAGAGGGAACAGCCGGCCGACAACGCCGCGGAGGCGGCCGCGCCACGAACCGAGTGTGCCCCAAAGGAGCCCTCAACGCCAGCCAAAAGGAGAAGCCAAAGAATCCACCTGGAAAGAGTGGGGACAGAGACCGGGCAAAAGGGACGCACGTAAGAGATGAAGAGCGGACCTGAGAGGGGCGACCGGAACGGAGCCGACCTGGCTAGATAAGAATGGACACAACGGGCCACACAAAGGAGTGGCCGCTCAGGAAAGTAAGGGTAAGACACCGAAGAGGAGTAGGACTTCCTCTTATGAGACACGGAGACCGAGACACCCTCGGGGGAAAAGGAAAAAGAGGACACGTCAAAAGCCCAAACATCAGACACCCGTCGAAAGGAAACGAGACACAGGAGAAGAGCCGTCTTGGCGGAAAGCTGACGGAAAGACAGGCCATCGTTATCCGGCCAAGTTTCCAAAAAATGGAGAACCTGAGAGACATCCCAGAAGGACTGATAACGAGCCTTCGGGGGTCTAGAGAGCCTAACACCTCGAAGGAGACGACAGACCGCCGGATCCTTACCGACACCCAAACCCTGCACCGGAACGTGAGCAGCCAAAATGGCCGAACGGAACAAATTAATGGTGTGGTAGGACTTGCCCATGGAGAAAAGATGGGCCAAAAAGTTAAGGACCGCCGTCACAGGTGCAGTAAGGGGATCAAGGTGTCGAACCAGACACCAGCGACTCCAGGCGTTCCAAGCCTGGAGGTAAGATCTCCTGGTGCCTGGGGCCCACAAGCCCCAGAGCAGGTCTCTAGCTGACTCCGATAAGCCGGGCACATGCCAGGAACCCCGGAAACCGACCAAGCCACCAGCGTCAGACGATCCTGGAGGATAAGAGGATGAGGGTTCCCCTCCGGATCCCGAAGCAGATCCAAGCCACCGCGAAGGAGCCTCCGGATCTCCTTCTTGATCACCAAGACCTTGTCGCGGGGAAGTCTGAGGACGGACGCCACCGAATCCACCGAGAAACCGAGGAACTGAACGGTCTGTGTTGGGACTAAAACCGATTTGGCCTTAGTTGATGACAAAACCCAAGTCCTGAAGCAGGTGGACCGCGAGGTAAGTATCGCGACGCAGGGACTCTATATCCTGGGCCATGAGGAGGATATCGTCCAAATAAATGATGGAGCAAATACCACGAGCCCGAAGGAACTCCATGACCGGCTTCAACAGCTTGGTGAAGCACCACGGAGCGGAGCTGAGGCCGAAAGGGAGGCAGGTGAACTGCCAAAGGTGGCCGCGCCAGCAAAACTGCAGAAACCTCCGATCGTTGCAATGGACAGGGACGGTGAGGTAAGTGTCCTTGAGGTCGAGGCGAGAGAACCAATCGTTCTCCCTGAGAAGGTCGCAGAGGAGATGTATACCCTCCATTTTGAAGTGACGGTACACGACTCCCCTGGCAGGGGAGAGAAACTCGAGACGGAAGCCCTCCACAGTCTGAAGGACCCAAGGATCGGACGTAAGGCGAGACCAAACCTGGAAAAAACGGGCGAGCCGACCCCCGACAGGAATGTGAGGAAGAATAGGAAACAGTCTTACCTGAGGCCGATCTTCCCCTGGTGGATGAAAATCTTCTGCCCCTGGGACCACCTCTGGAGAAAGGAAGCCGGAAGTGGGAGCGGTAGGCGGTGGAGGCGTCCGGAAACCGGGGTCTTGAGCCAAATGAGGCTGTTCTGCTGGCGGCACGACCCCTCTGCCGGCCAGCTCTGGAGGAAAAAACGATTCCCTGACTGGAAAACACGCCTCATGTTAGTCTGGGCCTTGGTGAGGGAGGTGAACAAGTTCATGTGTTGGCTCAAATCTTTAATAAATTTCTCGCCAAAGAGTAGACCTTTGGCTTCAGCCCCCAGCTCCTTAGGGACTAATTCGGCCAACTTGGCGTCCAGTTAAATAACGCCGCCTTGCGTCGTTCGGAGGAGATAGCGCAATTGGCGTTGTCCAGAAGACGTAAGGCTCGCTGAGTCCAGTCGCGAACCAACTGGGGGTCCAGAGGAGTGCCGTCAGTTATGGCTTCGTCAGCCATTTGGAAGACTTGCGTCAAAGGGCCCGAGACGTCTAAAAGTTTGTCTTGTGCTGAGCGCAAACCCAGCTCAATGCCCTTACGAGGGTCTTTACCGTTCTTTGTAAGGAAAGTCACGAAAGTCTGGTCGAACTCGGGGGTATTAAGGACCTTATCCTTGACGGTAGGACGAGGGAACTCTGAGCGGAGTCGTTGACGTACGTCCTTGTCTAGAGGACGGCGGATCCAGAACCGCAAGAACTCGGCAATGTGCGCCGAAGGAGTCCACTCTGAAGAACGAGGGTGGCGAAGGGCTCTGGGATCAAACAACGGAGTGCCGAGGTCATCCGTAACTTCAAACGGTTGGTCGGGAGCGCTGGACGGGTTGAGCGGAATCTTGGGAGGATCGGGAGCGAAGTCCTGTTCCCGGGCAGGGGAGGCCACCAGAAGAGCCAGCGCAGTACTCATCCAAAACCTCATAGTCTGTGAGGTCCTCAGTTGGGGAAATCATGGGAAGGACCGAACTGCGGATCTTTTTCAAAGGAGCCTTCCCTTTAGCCGATGTTGAAGGCAACTCGCTCCAGGTATGCTTCTGTGAAGCCGCAGTGCCCGCGGGGGAAAATGAACCGCCCGCGTCTGACTCCTCAACCCCGGTAGGGGAAACGATAGGGGGAGCTGGGCGCGCAGATTGGAGCTCCTCGAGGGCGGCAGGTAGCGACGCAGCCAGTGCGGAACGGAGCCAGGCCTGAACGGCCGCCGGAAGTTGGTTTTGCAAATCTTCAGCCATAGTGAGTAGGGGCAAAATCCAGACACAGGCCAAATAACCGGGGTTCACCCGTACGGTAAAATGCAACGCAAGGTAGGTGCCGTATCCCCAATAACGTGCCCGGAGGAGTGGGGTTACCACGCCTGATAACTGCAGGGGGGCTACCCGAGCAGAGATAAGAAGGGGTCACCCTGTGAGCCAAACTTAGCAAGGGGGTCACCCCAGAGAAAAGGACTGAAAGGGGTTCATCCAGAGGCACTCAGAGGCAAGGCCATAACAGTGATAGGCAGTAGGGGTTCACCCATGGGGAGGGCAGCAGGGGGTTACCCTGGAATCAGATCCCAACTTGATGAGGTGAGCACATATGCACAATGTTTTGTTAGCCTTTGTGTGAATGGGGAAACAGAAACTCATATGCAGAGCCTGGCGAATTCTAGACATATAGAGGCAAAGTCACCTAAAAACAAAGAAAACAACCTAAAGGAAAAAACAAGCAATTCGGCCGATAAGGCCCAAAACCACGAATGACGGTGCGCCGCGTGGTGAAGGCCGCCGGAAAAAGGCCGGGACCACCACCACGCCGCGGACGACGAGAAACGAAACCCTGCGGACAAGGCAACAAACGGGCCGTCGAGCGGTAAGATACAGGCCGCAACGCGGCCACAAACACAGGCGCCACGTGGACGCGGACCCAACCGCCGCGCGGGAAAAAACGGGCCGAGGGAGACGGGCCGAGGGAGACCGCCGCTCGGAAGACGGCAGGCCGCCGCGAGCGAACGCGGCAGAGAAAGTAAACACGCGGTGGGTCGCCGCACGTTAAAACGGCAGGCCGCCGTGCATCAACGCGGCAAACCACCGCGCATCCGCTGAACGGAAAACACGCGGCAAAGCCGCCGCGTAAAGGAAGGGAAACGAAAAATAATCGCCAGATGACGGCCGAGGAAAACCCCAAAGGGGGGGAGCCCACAAGGCCTGACAGACAGGCAGACCCGGGGTAAGGGGGAAAAAACAAGAGAGGGCACCGAGATACCCGCAGGGAAGGGAAAGGCAGCAGAGGGGGAAAAGGTAACCCACAGCTGCACAGGTACCAAAATAAAATACACTCTTTACAATGAAAATAAATTAAATGTCAAATATCAAATAGTACCTAGAGACACTATATAGAATATAATGGAATGTTCTCACCTGGAGGTTAAGCAGCAAAGAAAGAGGAGGAGTTTCTAGTGCTGCAGACTTTTATAGACTGTTTCCTGTGTTCCTATTGGTTGTTTTATTGTTTCTCTGTTAACTGTTTTGCTGCTGGAGGTTAACAGTAAAGAAGGTTAATGCAAAATACGAAGCCTCCTGTCTTGCTATAAAATTTGTTCCAATTAATGTAACAACGCTGTGGAACTGGCCGGCACTTTATAAATAAATATAATGTAATGTATGTAATGTTATGAGTGGTAGGGAGAAAAGGGAGAGCTAAAGAGATATAAAGTGAAATAAGAGGAGGGATAAAGAGAAATTGGAGAGATGAGAAAAAGCAAAATAAGAAAGATAATGAGGAGAAGAGATAAAAGAGAAAGAGTAGGGTTAGGAGGAAAGAGAAAGAGGAGGAAAAATAAACGTTAAGCATTTAGGGTCTAGGGTGTGCCTAGTCTAGACTAAGAGAAGACCAGAAACTCTAAGAGAAGTCCACTATGATTACAATCCCGGTGCTGGGGCAAGCCCTGTGGGTGCACTTTAGGTGCTGGTGCAAGTCTTGTTGGTGCAATCTGGGTGCTGCGGAAAAGTCCTGTTGGTGCGTTCTGGGTGCTGGGTTAAATCCTATGGATGTAGTCTGGGTGCTGAGGCAAGTCCTGTGGGTGCAATCTGGGTACATGGGCTGGCCTTTGGGACATGCGACATGTGATCCATGTCTGAAATGTAGGGTTTCCATGCATTATTTATTTGATCTGTACTTTCAATGCTGAGTTTACATGCAATTCTGCAGTTGATCTATACCTGCAAGGCTGGGTTTATGTGTTATTAAGTAGCTCTATTCATGAAATGCTGTGTTTCCATGGGTTGTTTATTTAATCTATACCTGCAAATATAGTGCCCACAATTCACAAAATGCATTTTTTGCACACAACTACTAAAAATTAGAGGAAACATTGTACACAACTAGATTTCCCATTAGGTAGAACATTCCCATTCTTAGCTCCGCCTAGTCATTCCAAGCCTTTTTTCTATGCCTTATCTTTGTAATTTTACACTAATGGAGAGCCACTTATTTTTGTCTTTGAGCTATATTTTAATTTTTTTTACAAAAAATCAGGAATCAGAAATTTCTTTTCTAAGGAATTCACATCTGCCAGAAAAGAGCTACATTGCAGTTGGATGGCCATACCACCATCAGACACCATCAGACATCTAAACCACAACTTGCAATGTAGATGCCCACCACATGACATGCCTGGGTGTCATGACACAGCCTGCTCAAGTAAGCAAGAATGGACATACCGGTATATTGTTTTGTAGCTTATGGTCAGGTGGGAAACCATATCATAGTTACCCCTGAGGTGGCATGTGTCATATTCTGAAGATATGGAATGTGCATGCAAAATATGTTTAAGGAATGTTAATGCTGTTAGCACACCACTAAATTATTTTTTTTATTTTAAAATTAGCTTGCTTTTAGAGGTTGTGGTTAATGTAGACACTAGACATCCTTATTTTTTAATGGATTTTGCATAATTCTTGCAGTCATAGGAATGTCTGAAAACATGGAGGGATGCAGACAACAAAACAAACAAAAATGAAGCAAAACCTTGGAATATTTGTTATCCATTTATTTGTCAGAACTGAAAGGACAGGCAAAAAACTGTACCAAAAACGAATAATTCTGCCACATCAAACTTGCTCGCCGTGCACAAGTCTAGTAGAAAACATAGCATTAATTAAGGTTTAAATGATTCACAGAATCAAGTCCCTTGATTCCTAGATTTATTTGGTTAGATAAAATACTCCTGATGGTAAATGAAATGCCAGTTCCTATGGAATAATTACTTACTTTCATTATTGCTTTTTATTTCAGCTTTTTCTTTATTAAATATTGATGTATTGATTCATAATTTGATTTAAAAAAAAGAGTTAAGTGTATTTAATGTACATAATGAAGTGCTAAAGTATTTATGGGAACTTGATTGGGTATAGCCTTTGGTAAGTTAGCATTCCTGGCGTGTTTCATCAATCATTCCAAATGATGTCTGTGCAGATAAACAAACAGCCAGTGACACTGTATTTTCATTACAGAGCAGGCAGATGTTACCATTGAACTTCCTGTGGAATGAACAATGACTTGCTTATATGTCAGCAGTCTTAGTCCAGTCAGTGTGATCATGATTGCAAGATAAAAATCCCTTACTCTGACATGCAACGCACAACACTTAAGGAGAAATTCCTCAAAGTCTGCTTAAGGTTAACAAGGCCATAAATTAGTTTAAAATGGTTAAATAAAAAAAAGACAGCTACTTCAGCAAAGAAATAAAAAACATACATATGTTCACCAATATGTATGACATTTTGTACATATTGTTACAGTGCCCTCCGCTAATATTGGCAGCCTTGATAAATATGAGCAAAGCAGACTGTGAAATATTATCTTTACTGTTTAACCCGTCTATATTTTCTTGAAAAAATATACAAAAATACTCTGCTCTCGTGGATATCAAACCATTGCAAACACGACACAGGTGTATCCAAAACAAATTGAAATATATGTGTGGCACAATTAAGCTACTCAAAAGCCGAGGTATTTAGGTTATATAAGTTTCCAAGTTATTATGTTTTATTTAAGTTACGCTACGATAGACTAGCACTATCCCAAGCTTGGCCACTCCCTCACAAAGCCACCTCTGGGACGCTCTTAAGCATGTATATATATGTATGTGTAACCAGCAAAGTGAAATACATACATGCCATGTTCTGAATCCAAAATTTTCCCACATTTGTACTAGAATGCCTTATGCTCCCCTTCGTGACAATGGCCGTTTTAACATTTCTGCGCTGCTCGTGTTTAGCTGTAATTTTCTTCTTTCCCGTTTACTGAACCCACACACATTATATATTGTTTTTTTCAGGACAAGAAGGGCTTTCTTTAGATGACATTGTTTTGATTGTATCGTATTATTTACTATTAAAAAAAGTATAAAATATGGTGAAACATTTAGAAAAAAATGACTGTTTCTAACTTTTAGTTGAAAAATCTTTTACTCATCTTTAAAAGGTAATAAAAAAACCTGCTAAATAGATTCTACTATTTGTCCTGAGTTTAGAAATACCCAATGTTTTTATGTTTTTTTGCTTTTTTCTACACATTATGGGGCAATAAGTACAGGTAGCGTTTTGCTATTTCAAAGCCATTTTTTCCAAATCTGGTAATTCTTCCCCCATGTGCCATTTCGGGTATCTTTGAAGCCGGCCAATGCAATTTACCCCATCAAGTCATATATTTTTGAAAACTAGACAGCCCAGGGTATTCCAAATGCTAGTATTTTAACTCTTTCCAAGCACTTATTCTACCATCAGCCTTTGTCAAACTTTATGGTAGTCATTTTTTTGCATTTGTTTTTTCACACACATTTTACTTCAGGTATGAATAAACAGGTTCTGGTATATGTCACAAAACACCCCAATATGTGTTCAGCAACATCTCCTGAGCGCAGCGATACCCCACATGAATGATTTTGCTTGGCTGTTTGGGGGCAAAAGGGCCACATTTGGGGCATGCACATTTTTCAATGGATCCACTGCCCATGCCCTATTTGGTACATCTTTGAGCTGGGCCATTTCAGTGTGCCCAACAAAACCATATATTTTTGAAAATTACACACCACAGTGTATTTTAAATGCTGGTATTTTAACTCTTTGCATGCACACATTTTACCACCAGCATTGTTTCAAAGTTTGCAGTAGTATTCTTATGTGTGTATTTTTCCCACACACACCTACTTTATGTATGAATTTACAGCTCCTGGTATATGCCACTGTCACACGACACCCCAATATGTGTTCAGCAACATCTCCTGAGTACAGTGATACCCCACATGCATGGGTTTGTCATTTTATTGGGGAACTAAAAGGCCACATTTGGTACGTGTGCATTTTTTTAAATTGGAAATTAGATGTGTGGCCATCCTTTCCAAATTTTTTCTAATTATTATTAATTTTATTTTATTTTTAATTTATTTTTACTAATCACACTGTGATTAGAAAGCTGAGCTCCATTGACTTGCATGGTTGAATGCAGTACTTGTATTCAACCTGCAAGTGGAGCCAGAGTTCTCTAGAGGGTCTGGAGACCGTCTAGCGAACTTTTTAGTCTTTATTGTTTTTTTTACAGGGCGGCCGCCATCTTGCTTGATGGCGAAGATCACCTGCAGCGGCGGCTGTGACCGCTCTCCGGAGCGGTCACAGTCCATCCCAAGGTAAGTGTTTGGTGTCGCTGGATGCCTCCTGATCGAGGCATTCCAGCGACACCATTTAAGTTTAGGAGGCGATCGTTGATCGTTGAACAGCTGTACTTGTTATTAGAGTTTTTGTCAATTTCTTTGCACCGTGAGCATTCTGAGTCTGTGTATGTACAGCCATACACATGTATATGATGTTGTTGAGTGTGTAGTACTGTGTAACATTTGAAGTTCTATTTACCTTTGAATCCCCCAGTATTGAATTCTTCTTTTTTTATCTTTTGAGTTTAACAAGTTACTTTTGAGTTACTTTGAGTGAACTGCACACGCAGCTAATTTTTTTTATTAAATTAGGCAAAACCTGTTAAATATTTCAGATGAGGAACAGCAAAGGAGAAATCAAATATATTTTGTATATTGGATATGTCCCTTCTGTGCATAAGAATTACCAATTTCAATTTTAATTAGGAAATTCAAAGTGACTTATTGAGTTTACAAAAGGGCTATGAAGAGAATCAATCTGATACCCAGAGCAAATTGAAGTAATTATTAAAACCAAAGCATGCGGGATTTATTTTATTTGCCTTGTTCTTTTGTAGATTTAATTTTTGAAATACTGTAAAGACAGCAACGTACCAGTTTTAATCATACGCCTTAAACTTTTCAAGGCTAAGTACGTCCAGTCAATGAAGATTAGTGGAGAACGACCAGTGGCCGCCAAATGATGTACATGCAGGTGCCGGCTGGATACGCAGGGCTGCATTTTAGGTTTTTATAGAGTGTGCCACCATGCATATCCATCCAGTGGTCACACACTTTACCACCAGATTTAACACTGGAGCAACAGATCTGGTAAGAAAGGGGTGCTGTCAGCCAATGGCCCACCTGACATTTGCCAATTAGGGCTTATGCTGGAATCACCATAGAAATCAATGATATGCTCCCCAGATTGCTTATTTTTCCCCCGGAAATGCTTGTTAACCATACCCCAAAATCTCAGTACTAGGAGAAGAAAAGGGGTGATTTAATACATAGTAAAATGGGTGCTTGCAAAAGGTAAATTATTGAAAGAAAATGAAATATAATCGTATAGTTTCAAAATCATTGCAATTTTAAATTAAATCATAACCTTATCATAAGGAAATAAAAAGAAACTATATATAAAGTTTCCATTATTTGTTTTCTTTTGCTGCTGCTTCTGGTATTCTAGATGATTTTATCTAAATGCAAATAAAGCATTGTCTTAGAAGAAAAAATAAGCCCTTAGGCTATAGAAACTTCTCGCCATGGTTTATTTATAGCCCATACTTGTATCACTTGTTAACTCTTTATTGTATGCCAAAAATAATCTGTATATTCTCCATGGTGTATGCATCCATAAAAATTGAATGGTTCTTCATTTGCTTCTTGCTTCCCTTGACCTATCTGGATGATGACATGCATGTTGGGACACAACCTTGACTTTTATTTCTTACTTATGTCATTTTTATCCACTATGCTATAGTTTAATATCTAGTTGTACTAGTTGCCTTGGATGCCTTAATAGATTATCTTGTATTTATTCCATACGAATATGTTGTCTGCTATGATATGGTTTCCTGGTTATATTACATAAAAAAAATCAAAATAAATGAAGTATAAAAATAAGTGATTAATTTGGCACATACAAAAAAACTCCAAAGAAGTGTCTTCACAAAAGCAACACCCATTATTATTATATATGCTCACAGGGCTTTAATGTATTTCAGTGTACCCCTACCAAAAAAATATACAATGTATTCAATAGTGTGAATACTTTTAACAAACTTCTTCTACCATCAGCCTTTGTCAAACTTTCTGATAGTATTTTTTTTTTTTTTTTAATTCACAAACATTGTACTTTTGGTGTGAATTTACTGCTCCTGGTATATGTCACTGTCATGCAACACCCCAACATGTGTTCAGCAACATCTCCTGAGTACAGTGATACCCATGCATGGGTTTGTTGGGTTATTTGGGTTATAACACCCCGATTCCTAAGCACTGTTTAGCCAGCCGTGGATCATGGGAGGAAAGCCCTCCCCCCAAAAAAATGGCCGCCGCCAAACTGATCATCAAAGCCAGCCTCTGTGGATCCAGCAAAGCAGCCTTTTTGGCTGCGATCGCGGCATTGCAGCTATTACGGGCTTTGTCACCAATGCGGTGCATCGTTACGCTGTACATGTCGTGAAGGGGTTAAATAAATCAACATCCTATTGGTTCAATGGTCTATAATGTATGTGTCTGCTGCATTTCCACCTCCTCTGCAGTTTTTTCCCATTTTTATTATACCTAAATTTTGTTTTAGTCTTGTTGGATCCCAATTATGATGAATTTTAAAATGAGCTGACATACTATGGGCTTCAAATCCATTTTTGGAGGGATCAAGTGGTCCTACCTTTACCTTGCAATTTACACAGACATTCTAACGTATATCACATTTTTTGTGTGGCAGGTAACTAGATCTTTAGTAAAACTTTTAAAACATATTTAAGTAGACTGGAAGCATTCCACTTTTTTGGTTATAGTCACTTTGGTGGCTTTGCAGGCTGGGCAAAGATTACATTTATAGAACCCTTTGCATTGATTTTAAAATGTTTAGTGGCTTCTGATTTTATTGACATTTTGAGTTTGGTGCTACCCTAAAGATAACTTCACTCAGTTGAGGGGGTCTTTCCGTAATAGTGACCAATGTTTACCTATACTATTTCTGTAGTTGGGTATAAAGGGGATCTTATCACCATTCTCCTTCTCTCGGATTTAACAATATCTCTCTTTCAACCATTCATGTCCTATTTGGTGACTCCTTTACTCTATCGACAGGATATTCCTTTTGCTTTAAATCTTTTACTTGCTTTTCTCCTTGTTCCTTATATTCACAAAAATGTGTACAATTATGTTGAATTTTAAGGAATTGTCCATACTGGATGTTATTTAGCCAGGGGCTAAAGTGTTCACTCTTAACGTGTACGTACTTTTTCAAATTCACACTTTTAAAGGGTGTTCTGGTCTGTATAGTCTTATCTGTATATATATATATTTCAAGATCTGAAAAAAAATTCTCTTTTTTTAATTTGTACATTATTAAGGCATATACCGAAATTATTGTTGTTCAAATAAACTTTTACTTCATTTAAGTTGTCACACTATGTTATGCATTGTAGGGGTACACTGAAAGACATAGAGAGCCATTGTAAGCATATATTATAATATTGCTGATATTGCACATTGATATTGTATATGTTCAGTGGTATTAGGGAAGTGACACAGAATTGGGTGTTTGCTGCATGCCCCTTTTTGTGCCTTAAACGTATATGTACTAGTATTGTGAATAAGCTTGTTTTGAGGTATTTTCTCAAAAAAGCGCCTATTCACTATTTTGCACGGATTTAATTCATATGAGACATGCCTTTGCATTTTTTGTTCTTGACTTTTTTTTTTGCACATGTACAGTTGGTATTATATGTACATTGATTTAATGTACCCTTGATGCATCTTCTGTTTTGCCCTGTAGGTATTTTTTAAAAACCATAAATTTGTACAATCATTTTTTAAATATAATTTTCACCATTCTCTGTAAATGCCACACTGATAGAGCTAACTCCTCAGGGCAGAGCTGAACAGTAATGTTCACCCATAAATCTCATCAAAGCAATGTTGTAATTTAAGATGAATCAATATTGACTGGTTACTTGGATATATATATCTATATATATATATATATATATATATCTATATATATATATATATATCTATATATATATATATATATATAGATATATATATATATATATATAGATATATATATATATATATAATTGCTATAGCAGGTTAATAAACCGTTATGTATATATTTTTTCCTTTCTCTTGATAATGAAGTTAATATTTCTAATACAAGTATATACCTCATGGCGAAAAGAAACATACACGGTTTTAATTAAAGTAACATGTTCCAGACCAGCCAGCCAGCCAGCCAAGTCATTGGCTGCAAGTGTGAGTACGAGCGAGAATAGATTAGAAAAATGGAAGCAATTATAAAAAAAATAAGAAAAAGGGGTTACATACACTGCTTTTGAACAAAACAGACAACTTGCAAGACCGCAAGAGGTATTGGTAAGTTGTACATTAGAAAAGTACTAAACACATTTACTGTTGTAGAAGCATGCATAATACATGATGAAATATGTACTAAATTACTTTTAATTAAATTGAAATTAGTATCCTAATTTTCTCTTCACCCTAACTTTATTGAGACTGCTCTTGTAATGTGCGCTCTGCTAGACATAATAATACTCTATGCATTCTACTCGTATTTCCTATTATTCTGATTATTATTATTTTAAACCATTACATAAGTTATGGTGGGTAAAGGTGATGGGAAACCCTTCCACTTAAAATTAATTTGCATGTGCCTACCCAGAATCCCTGGTGGTTGTGGCAGCACCATGAGATTTCTGAGGGGAAAACAAGCCTTCTGGCTTGTCTGGTATCTGTAGATGAGTGTATAATAATGCTTCTACAATTTATTTTAAAGATTGCCTTTATAACATTTATATTGCCAATATAAATATTGGCCATCAAATTACATACTGGCTTCATAAGCATTGTGTGGCGGTGTGTATACAGGGGAGGGCCAATTTCTATTTGTAGGCTCAACTTTTAAGGTTAAGTATTGTAAATACGGTGGAAGCCAAGAGCACTGCCAAGTATACCCAGATTCAACCCAGATCAGCATGCTTGTTGAATTCACTGTTAATGAAATGGAGTCTGACACAGGTGCACAATAGGTTCAGAACCATCATAGGGTCTCAGATATTGAGTATCCCCATTGAATTGGCCAGCAATGTAATTCACCATGGAGCAGTAGCATATGTATATGGGGGGCGAGCGATGGGGCTGCTCCGAGAAAGACGACCTGCTCCAACATTAAGGGAGCGCGAGGTCTGTCACTTCGGACCTCGGCTTCCGTGCGCCCTTATCACTATGTGCCGGCAATTGATGTAGAGTTCTGGCATATGACATTGTATCCTGGCACTTTGCATCAATTGCCAGAGCATAGTGATTAGGGAGCACTAAAGCAGTGGTCTGGAGTGACCGATCTCACAATCCTTATCCTAGGATGGAAGATAGAAAATGAAAGAGGAGAGGAGAAAAGAAAGAGATAGGGACAAAAGGGGACTAGGAGATGGGGAGTAAGGGTAAGTGTGAGCCAGTATGTTTGTGTGCATGGGCAGATGTGTGTGTGGGCAGGCATTTGTTAAGGCAGTGTATGTTTAAAAGTGTATATGTATGTGTATGGGCAGGCCTGTGTAAGGGCAGTGTATATGTGTGTGTATGGACAGGCATTTGTAAGGACAGTATATAGTGTCTATGTGTGTGTATGGGCAGGTATGTGTGAGGGCAGTGTGTGTTTGTGTGTATGCACCGTGAGATGATTCAGTTTTAAAATGATTTGATGAGCTCAAATATCAATCTCAATGTTTCAGATTTCTTGAGCAAGTTAGACAGAACTGTATTTCACGGTTGTTTCATTCAGACAATAGGTTAATTCTTAGGCTATTATACTACAGAGAAAACAGCAGGACATTAGTGCATTGCCTAGGGCTAAAATCATATTAAAAATAGCAAACACCTACGTTAAATTATGTTATTGCATTTTGTTCTTTTCCTTCGTGAATCAGTTTTGATTCAGCATTTTGGCATATAGCATGCTTCTAATATTTAGATCTGTATGCCAGTTGGCAAATTATCTAGTACAATAAAGAATCTAGGTAATTATTAGACACAAAATGTACAAAGATCTGGTAAATTCTAACTATAGTGATGATAACCTTAAATTAAGCATTCACAATTGCATTTAATATGTTGCTTGGAGCCAATGGGTGGGTATAAGGCATATTTGGGGGGGGGCAGAATGGCATCTAGGGGGGTATAAGGCATATCTGTGGGCAGAGTGGCAAGCCTGGGTTCAGATGTACATAACTGGGGGCAGGTTGGCAAATAAAAGGAAATAAAAACAAGAAATGCATTTTTCTCAATCATGGTTTTTATTAAATATGAAAAAATAGTTGTGAATTAATATTTACAAGTGAAACTTTTTTAGGCATTAAAACCTAGTTTGAGAAATATTGTGTTTGGATTCTTGTACTTTTAAAATATAGCTTTTATTATTATTTAATAGTAAAATAAGAAGGCAATTAGAGTAATACCATTGCGATAAAGAGATAAAAGTGCTGTGTGGACAGAGTACAATGACATGTGTTAATGTAAATTTAACATTTTTTTCTGCTGTTTGTTTTTAACCAGTTTGTTCATTAAATAAACAAATAATTTTCATATTATTTTTTATCGAATTAATCGATGAATAAAAAAAAACAATTGGCCAACTAATCGATTATGAAAATAATCGTTAGTGGCAGCCCTACGGATATCCTCCAATTTGTGTCAGGTCGCCACTAAAGCCTCTTCCCCCACGCTGTGTTATGGTTGCGCCGGATACAATGTCATTTTAGGTCCGACGCGATGTCCAAGCCCTCAACGCAGCCCTGTTTGTTTCTGGCTCAGGACAAATAGATTGTCATGAGGGACACGTAGATTGGGCTAACATTTTAGTTCCTTGCACAAGTAGATTTTGTAAAAAGGTCTACACCCCTGAGAAATATGTTAGTTGATAGGACTAAGAAACATATCAAGTGTGGGAGAGCCCCACCTCAGAGACCTATGCTGGATTTCTCCTTGTGCCCACTAATAATAAAACTCACTTTACTATGTCAGTGAACTTTGTACCTCAAATCCTTGAATTTTAATATGTGTAATATTTTTTAGCCTGTATTGCACATAATAGAATACAATGCTGATCTAAGAATTCAGTGATAAACACTTCTATACCTATTGCAGCATCAAAAGACCATTCAGTGTCTGCTTCTAGCTCATCAGTAGACTACACGCGTTGCGGTTTTAAACTGAAGCCCTGTCAAAAAGCTCAGCATAATCCAGAATATTTTAATACTTTCAGACTGATGCAATTTCTCTTAAACCACATTCACAACCACAATACTAGTATTTTAACCCACTGAGTACTAGTGGAAATAACAACATATAAGTCATTCAGTTGTTCATTTTCTCTTTCTAGCCCTATATTATTTTAGGTAGATAAAGCTCTGTTCTGCATGCTTGTTGGACATATATAATTATCCAAAAGGGATGGAGAACTTTAAGAAAGTAAGTTAGCATTTCCCTTTTGCAGGGATAAGGATGGACTGTGCGCTCACCCCCTTCAGACTTATTTATAGGAATACAGTACGTTGCTATGGAGATGCATTGCTGGTCCACTTATGCTACCCGATCTTCTTCATTTAAGATTTTAAAGGTTTAGGGATTTATTCTCCAACAATTCAGACACTCTACAAAAAACCGACTTAAAGTCACTTATAAATATAATTAATCTAGTAGCTATGATGATATTTCCCTACATGTCTTCCAAAGTAATGATCATAACTGGGTTTTACTGGAGCAAAAGTCATTCTGGGACCATTTGGTATAATTTATAATACCAGATGATTTCATTTTGTGCAGATAAAAAGGGAAATGTATCCTATATGTGTCAAAATAAAACTATAATAAGAAATATATTAAAAGAAGATGCATAAATCAGCGAGAATAAATTCTGTTGAGATCACTATTGCCAATAACCTTCATAGTAGAGCACAGAGGACAAAATCCACTCCCAGTAATAAAGTATAGTAATAACTATGCACTGTTATACTTCAACTTTCATATTTGTCATGTTTCTTTAAACATTTCACACAGTCTTATCTACAGACAAAATACCTCTATCATACCAGATTCGCCAGTATGGCTTAGTATTATCCACAGCATTTGAAGTGAACATGTTTGTATAGTAGTAAAGAGAATGTCAAAAGCATCTAATAAACTATTTTTGACTTTGAAAGTACATTTTTCTATCTAGCATGGAAATGCCACACTATGTTTCTATGGTGCCGCATTCATTGAATACCCAGAACCATGCCTTATCTCAGCTATATGATAACTTAGCGATATCACTGCCCTATTACATCCAAGGTACAATACCAAACACAGTACGTAAATATTGGTGATAGTCTCCACAGTGTACTATACTTTTGCTGAACATTCAAAACAAGTATCGTGCTTCACTATAATATTGGTCAACCAAACATCTCCCTCATCTGTTTCTTACGAGAGGGAAGAAGGTCTGTGACCAATTTAAAAGTCAGGGTAAGCCCGAGTAGACCTAAAAATGCATATTAAAGTACTTTGTAAGTTTGGTAAGGTTAAAGCAATAAAAGAAGACACTCTGTAGCTGCAGCTCCCTGCCTTCCCCTTGGTGCGGCCGTTATGACCACTGATTGGTTTCTTGAGGCAGCCAATCAGTGGCAGGAAAGTTCTCCCACTGAAAACAATGGTAGTGATTTCCACACATGCGTAAGGACGAGTGTACAGATCCTCACTTGCACTGTTCACTGAGTCAGTGGTGGAGCCGACTGGAGGTAAATATGTCATGTGCAGCAAGATGTGTCTGGCAGAAAATAGTAGGGCAGAGAAAGACGAAAGTGTATGTAGGGGAATTCTGCAGAATCTCCCAATGCACCTGCGAGGGGTAACATGTAAATGTAAAGGACCTCCAAGCTGTCAAAAGCGTTTAAGTGAATAATAGCTGGGGCACCCTTTAAGAGAGGAGCAGATGTTGGTAGGATTAAACCCACTCTTCTTGGCTGGGATTTCTGGCTTCTCTGGATGAAAGCTGTATTTTTCCAAGGTAAATTAAATTGGGACTCCTGCTACATGCAAGTCACCATAGCTATGTCAGAAACATAATTGAGACATCCTCCACTTCTACCTCTACACTGAATAAAAACATTGTATACAAGGTATATGTTCTTTTAACAACCAACTCTACTCTATATACTCTAATATGCAATATGGCATATTCTGTGTTCTGCAAATTGCAAAACCAGGCCATATAACGTGAAATATGTGTATGTGTAGCAGTAGATAAAACCATTAATTTCATTGTTACAATCTTCATTTATATTACGTTTTCCCTGCACACAATGGAACGTACAACTTGAAAGCTGCACCTGGTATCCTCGCTAACCAGCAATCTAAAACTGAAGCATTATAAGTAGCTTACTGTATATTTTTAGTGCATTGTATCTTTGTTTTGCATTTTATTATGATGGGCATATCACGATTCATTTAGTGCTCGAGGCTAGTGTAGCATTTGTCTGTCACATAGGGATGTTAAAAAACCCAGATGCTTCTTTAACAAAGTTTGCTGCAATTTCTGCGACTCGTCAACAAATGCAAAAAAATGGAAAAATGGACTATATCTCGGCCATCACTTAAATTAAACATACGTTTCTCAAGATTCAGATTTGAATGTGAATACATTATTGTATTAAAAATTATTAACCATTTAAATGCCATCAACGTATGGGATACATGGTTGGCCAAGTTGGTCACATATACTGTACCATACATAGTACCAGTCTAAGGACCCAATCCACGATTGCTTTTAAGGCGTTTTCTATGTGGTAGGGACACCAACTGACTACTAAGCTGATCACCCTTACACCATTCTAAAATCTTGCATGTTTAAACACAGACACAGAAAGAAAAAGGATGAAGGCTAATTCTTGAAGGTTTAGGAAATCAATACAAATTTACCACAATATCCTGTACTAGAAGTAGTAACCGAATTGGCTACCCTCAAACACATTAGTATAAAAGGATAGAATATATGTAAGGGATCCCAATGGCCCTCCAAAACACAAAACATATGTACTGTATGTGAGTTATTACTACAAAACAGAAATGTTGCCGAACGTGAATTAAGTTATTGTAATGCTCAGCAATGAAACCTTCTCTGTATAAGCCCTAGCAAGTCCTGGCACAATGGCTAACAATGTGTTTTATATTTTAGAATGGGGGTGTTTCTTGTGGGTTTTTTTTTAACAATTATCGCATTATATGCATTTCTATGGTTTCAAAGAAGCCCTATTTGCCCTAAAAATACTATTTATCACTTGTGTGAGTACTTCAAACATCGTGGTATAGCAAACATATGGAAAAAAGGGAAAAAAAAACCCTTTTGAGTAGAAAAACCCTCAGTGATGAAAGGATTCATAAAACAATGGTTTATAACCCCTATTATGTATGTACTACAGTGCAATATGTTGTGCATTGTCACCTACATGGACTTTGTAAGCAATCCGCGTGCAGAGCACATCTATTTGATAAATTTACTAAAGAAGGTCAGGGTTTTCCAGAGAAAGATTTAGTTTATTCTTTTATAGTTTTATTATTTGAAGCACGAAACTGCAAACAAAGGGAAAATGTCCCAGGACTCCTGATACTCAAAGGGTTGTTTCTAATACCTGTGCAGCCTCCTGTAAAATAAATTAACCGCTTATTTAGTTGAAAGACAGGGAAACGTAAACTCTATTTGCTTTATTACTCCTTGGAATTAAATTAGTGGAAGTGTCCCTTTCTAGATACTGCCGTGCCCAACTTAAGTGCCTACACTTAAGTACATAAACTAACATGATAAGCAGTGGCTATATCCGGCCCTAATTGGAATGATGTTCCTAAAGCTACATATACTTATGAAACTGTTTTATTAGTAATAGGGGGCTCAGCATCTTTAATGACATCTGGTCTGAAGTACCAAATTATATAATCAGGTGGCATGCGACCAACTCATACACTCTTATTGGGAACCGAGTGACATATTTAATCTGAACAAACAAAATATTTCAAAACAGCAAATGACTTAATTAAAGTTTACTCATAACAACCCCATCGTGCTTGCCTGGAAGCTTTCCAGGGCTCACCATGATTCAGCTGAGAGTGACACTCCAATCTGCGAACAACCAAAGCTCATTAGTTCTTTTGCACAGGCTTGAATTTGTTCCAGTTTGCCCTAATGGGCTTTTCGCTGCCCTGTTATAAAGAATCTTTGTATTTCACAAGATGGCAGATCACCAAGGATCCCTCTGTGTCTAAAATTTTTACTATTTTTTATTTCAATAAAAGTAAATACTTGAAGAAGTGCACAAAGGAAGGACTTCATTTCAGTAGACCCTTCCTTTAACATAGTAAAGTAAATCTGCTGTATATGTTGATTATTTCGTACCAGTAATTCATTTTCATGTTTGTTTTAACACTGCTGTTTTTTATTTACTTGGAAAATCTGTACTTATACGAAAGGGTACATGCCTTGATACAAGTCCTCCAAAAATACAATGCAGGTTACACATTTACATTGATTAAAACATTGAGTAATGGCATTTTTAACTACTTCTTGTAGTAAAACTAGGGGAACTACCATCATTTTCCTTATTACTAGTGTCAGTATACAATATGGTTTCAAGAATATTGTGCTGTTCTCTCTCTTTTTTTTTAAACACTTCCAGTTTTTGCATAATATGATCTTTTCAGGCACCTGTATATTAGCCATTTGTGTACTAGCTTTGTTATAGTATGTGTTCAATCTACTAGACAAACATCCCGGCTCTTTATCATACTGTCTGTTGTAAACAATACAGTGGCTCATCCAACTGGACACGGAAAGACTATGGAGAAGTGGACTTCATTAACATGGCCGTAAAGCTTAGTTTGACGTTTGAGTAGGAGGAGTCATCCAAAATATCATATGACTGACAGCAATGGCAGCCTCCAGGTGTGCAGTTAAAGGATGTTTATCAGAACAAAATGAGATGTTTTTGTTAATGTTAACCTACATTAACGTATACAGCACTGCATTTTATGATCAAAGAGAAAAATATTTCTTTTTCATGGTACCTTCTCTTTAAAGTACTGCATGTTTTTGTTTTTTTGCTGGAGCCCCCGCTGAATCGGGGTTTATTTAAAAAAACAATATCTGATGCTCATCTACCAAGGTACATTTGTTTGTCTATGTTCAAATATTAAACATCTGGATTGCCAATAAGTGCACACATTTTAATGTCTTATCCGGTCATTTTCTATATGTACATATATTTTCAAAACCTTTGTGTTTTATTGTTGTGTTCTCTTCTATTAGCACTAACATTCTCTGCATTATATGTCATATGACACATCTACCCAAGATGGATCTGGTACAAGAACAGTTATCACATAAATGCTGTACAAATCCAGTTCCAGATGGGGACATCTAAATGATCTTTGCTTGAAAAGTTTACTAAACTAAAGTCTCCAAAAATTTCCAAAATGATTGACTGTGGTAAAGTTCATTTTTAGGTATTCATCAAGTTTAGGGTATTATTTTCCCCCAATTTAAATGGTCAATTACCCTTTTTTTATCTTTCAGTAGTTGCCTTTTGAATTTAAGATAGTACTGTAAATGATTTCTAATAGAGCAATGATGAATAACATAAAATGTAAATTGCGTGAGTTTACTCTAAAAGTTGTCTTTGGTTTACTTCACCATAATTTTTTTTTATATTTATAAATTATACAGTGGTAGAACTCATATACCATTACCATAAAATAAAATTATCCCTATAGAAATACATGAGCGCGTTGCACAGAGAATGGGGTACTCGTCACATTGTCATATCAAGCAGGCATGTGTAAATAATTGTTTACATGTAATGCCTTGCATAAATATCATTAAAATATGAGTTGACACACAACATAATGATTAATTCATAATTTATTTTGACTTAGTGTGGTTGACAAATTGATAAGATTATTGATCATTCACATGCAATAAATGAATAGAATTAAGGCCCTGCAGCGCAGAATATTAATACAATAGTTATATCCCCTTCTCTCATTCACCACCAGTTACTACAGAGGCGGGGGGGTCAATGGAAAGCAGTCGATTGCTGTAGTCTTCGTTATTTTGCCTCCTTGCGCCATCTAGCGGCGGGTTTTCCCAGCGCACGGATTCCGCGTTAGCATTCTGTGTTTTGAGACACGATTTGGTGGGAAACGCAACGCTTGAACCCGCATAGGCAGCATAAACAATCCGGTCTGCTACGGGAAACCCAGACCTTTGTTCTGTCCTGCTTGTAGCTTTTTTTTATTGGACTTGTTGAACCAACTTTGTGATAGTCATGCTGGAGTGAAAGTAACCTGCCTCTGCACGCGCTAAAACAACGGGCTTTAATACTTCACGCGTTCCGTTCGTAGAAGGCTCACTCTATTAGTGAATAACCTAACGCCGTATTCTGTTACGGGTGCCGGGAGGCGGACTCCCCCAGCTCTCCCTGCTCCTTATGGTGAAGTGGAAGGAGCGAGAAGTCCGTCTGCGCCCGCAGCCTCTTCCAGGAGCTGATCCCTTCCGAGTGCACTAAACTGCTTATCCCCGGAGCAGAGCGCCTCCCCGCGCTGTCTCTTCTTAGAAAGAGGCGCTGCTGCTAACTTGCTTGGAGCTGTGCACCTGCTGCGGATTATTCGGACTTGTTGCTGCGCCCGTATGCCGCTCGCACGGGTTGCGGAGGTTATTTATCGGAGTAGCGATTCTCTGCCCCGGTTCCGTGACACCGACAGCCCACCGCAGCCACGCTGAAAAGGTATGTGAGGACGCTTTCCCGAAAGGAACGCGGAGGTAGGGGATGGATCTGGTGCCTGTGTGTAACGCGCACATGGCTCCTGACAAAGTCAGGATTTTGTTTTAATTCATGAACATTGTGCGAAAGGGAACCGTTTCAAGGGAAAAAGCCGGTGGTGATTCCGCGAGACATGCAAGGATTTGATGGATCAGCTGTAGTACAGCAAAGAAAAAAGGCATCTGGTGTGACTGACGGTGTCAGACGGGGAGACAGGAGACAGAGGAATGAAAACGGGAAAGAGATAGAGCTGGTGTTTCCCTGCTGCTGAGAAAGCTCCAAACGGGCTACAAGTAAACCGGCAACACATGGGATCCTCCATGAACTACCCAGAGTGAACACTGCTATGGACAGCTCCTGGTTGGGACATGTGGATTTGTGACCTGGAGACACAACAACACTCAACTGAGAGCATCTGCAAGAGCCAGCTGCTTGTTTTTTAATTCTGTCTTTTTCAATGATTCATATATTTTTGTAATAGTAAAGCTGAAATTCCAAACCAGGACCTGTTCGGTAGGCTGGTTTATTCTGCTACTTTCCAGACAAAGGAATAAAACTCAGGACTGTGAGTATGGCAGCTGGAGTAGCAGCATGGCTTCCCTTCGCCAGGGCAGCTGCCATTGGTTGGATGCCGGTGGCCACAGGTCCTATGCCACCTCCTCCCCATGGGGAGAGAAAGAGGTCCCAGGACACCTTGATCGTGCTAAACGTGAGCGGCACCCGCTTTCAGACATGGCGAAACACACTAGAGCGTTACCCGGACACTTTGCTCGGCAGCACTGAGCGTGATTTCTTTCTCAATCAGGATACGGGAGAATATTTCTTTGATAGGGACCCAGACATTTTTCGCCACATTCTTAACTTTTATCGCACAGGTCGATTGCATTATCCACGCCATGAATGCATTGCAGCATATGATGAGGAACTTTCCTTTTTTGGCATTATACCTGAGATTGTTGGTGACTGCTGCTATGAGGAGTATAAGGACCGCCGGAGGGAAAATGCAGAGAGAATATTAGATGATGCGGAAAATGACAATAAGGCAGAGGGACCACTACCCCCAATGTCAGTTCGCCAGAAAATGTGGCGAGCCTTTGAGAATCCACACACAAGTACATTAGCCTTGGTCTTTTACTACGTAACTGGATTCTTTATTGCAGTCTCTGTTATCGCCAACGTAGTGGAGACAGTACCATGTGGCACAATGCCTGGTTCCATGCGTGAATTGCCCTGTGGGGAGCGTTATGTCATGGCCTTCTTCTGCTTGGATACAGCATGTGTAATGATCTTTACCGTAGAGTACCTGTTACGTTTAGTGGCAGCTCCGAGCCGATATCGCTTTGTACGAAGTGTGATGAGTATCATTGATGTGGTGGCCATTATGCCATATTACATTGCCCTGGTGATGACAAACAACGAGGACGTTAGTGGCGCATTTGTCACATTGAGGGTATTCAGAGTTTTCCGGATCTTTAAGTTCTCTCGCCACTCCCAGGGCCTTCGGATTTTAGGTTACACCCTAAAGAGCTGTGCTTCTGAGCTGGGCTTTCTGCTTTTCTCTCTAACCATGGCCATCATCATCTTTGCCACCGTCATGTTTTACGCAGAAAAAGGATCAATGAACAGCAAGTTCACTAGCATTCCCGCCGCATTCTGGTACACCATAGTTACCATGACAACCCTGGGGTAAGTCATGTCTGTGTAGTAAGTGAAAAATGGCTACAAGGAGACAGTTGAAAATAATATGCAACAGTCCTTAGCTGATGGCTATCAATAATGTGTGTCCTTCAAGCTTGACTGAAGTGTGACACATAAACATTCGATTTCCTGTGGCAAGTGCTTGTGTAGTATCCTGGAACAAAATCTCCTTAAATCACTTAAAAGCAGTTTTCAAATGAAACTTTAGTTTTCATTATTTAGTTTTTATAATGGTTGCAAAACTTGTGAACTGAGTTAGGTCTAAATGCTGTGTTCTTTGCTCTTATGCACATAGGCCTTTAAAACAGAGAGACTTTGTCTTAATTAATCTGATCTACCAGTTGGAAGATAGACACATTTGTGTTCAGTGATGCACAACATTGATTGTTTAAATGTTACTTAGAGAACAAAAAAAAAAAAAAACCAGAATCCTTACATACAACGTATAACAACTAGTTAGTATTAGTTGTGAAACAATGATGCCATGGAAGATACAGTGGTTAAACGTCATTGTGAAGTATCAGTTTTGAAATTTGGTGGCACAGTAAGTGGCACTTTAATTGGGAAGGCCTAATGCCAATTGAAGAGGGGTTTTTAGGCATCTGTCAATCAACATTTATTCAAACTGTGTGTACAATATTGGGCAATCAATTTATGCTTCAATGGTGGTGATGGTTGTAGGAGAATTCCGATGCAGCATTAGTTCAGATTGTTGACCAGGTTGCCTTTCAAGTAACTCATCAAAGTAAGTTAAATCTACAATATAAATATTTTTATCTTTTACAGTGTGGTTATTGATAAGGATATGTCTGCTGAGAATTTTGCATGAGGGTTTGTCTCCAAATCAGAGCTTATGCTCTATAAGATTGTCACCTCTGTTGCTTTGTTCTTTGCAATAGTGGTCCAGAGGCAAAGGTTGACTGAGTTCATTGCTTCATGGATGCCCGTCCTCATTGCAGAGCAGTTACCAAACTCTCCTGGTGATTTTTAGCTGGCTTATTTATTTAATATATGATACTACAGTATGCATTATATTTTAACCTTTAAGTGCCATGATTTATAACTGTTCCTGTTTAAACAACAATATTCATAATAATTAAAACCTGTAGTTCCATTTTATAGAGCACAATATTGATCCTTGTATCCGTTTGTGTGATTTTTCAGTGACTTATGATGTAGGTATTGAATGCAATGTGTGCACAAAACATATATTTTCCATGATTGGAAATTCACTTTAACTTTGCAGCACACATTGGGAATTTTTCAGATCTAAGACTGTAATCTCCACAACTTTATTCCACTGGGATGCATTGCATCTCTGCTATTTGGTGTTCCACTGTCAAAGATATATTAATAGTAAACCAGAATGTTGTTTTGTGATTGGGGGAATGGTTTTACAGCTCTAATTTCCAAGGAGTCCTTTTGCAACTGATCCAGTTAGCTTCAGAATTCAAACCTTAAATAAGGAAATCAGATTATGTGAATCATATGAGTGTGTTTAAATATAGCAGAAGATGCAAACCATATTCCTTGTTAAGGTAACAGTAACAGACCCGGTTGGAGAGATCGATTAGATAAGGCTAAATACCCAGTTGAACCCAATAGGCATTTATTATATCCAGACAGTCTGCAGCCCTTTAAAAGTCTTAAAAAATAAATGCAGCAGCCTTCTTTATTGTTTCTTTATTTTATTTTTTGCAAATTTGTGTTTCGATTCCCACTGAAATAGTTTACAAATAATATTTTAAGAGACTAGATGTAGCTTTAGTTTTTATATTTTTTTAGATGTGTTTTTTGTATTGAGATTAAAAGTTTATATTTTAAAGTAATTGAACTTTAATGATATATGTGCCATTAATGTTATTTATATCTTCTATTCATTAGTATTCAAGTAGTAACAGCTTTAAGCATTTACCACATTCCAGAAGATAGGTATCTCATTGTGTCATCATGAACTTGAAGCCAAAGCATAGAAGCTGATGAAAATTAAGTAAGAGATGGGTCACTAATTCTCCCGTTTCTCAAATGTCATGTTATGCATTATACACAACTAAGTCGGATAAGTTACAAACCTTTGTGGTTACCGTAACAATCATGTTGGTTTCACGGGTCATACGCTTTTTTGTTGTAATGTACATAGGCTCTATCCATGGTGCTGAATCTTAAAAAAAAAAGACAAAACATGGTTTACTGTTGTTTCTGGTTTTTGATTATAAAGTAATACTGTTATGTTTTTTAATTGATCCTTTTACATAAACACAGTTGTTTGTTGGGCTCAAAATTTATATGATGTACGCTTAAATAATACAATTGTTGTGAACATAGCAATGCACTTAGGCCATGCTTTTAGAAAATAGTTATAGGATAGAGAGTAGATATTGGGTAAATTAATGCACTTAGGATGAACAAAACCCACAATCACATTTCTTTGATTTTTTTTTTTTTTAGTAGCATACAGATTTAGTGCAATAAAGCTTCTGCAAAAAGAATTTTAAAGTTACTTATCTCAGTTTACCACCTATAGAGCTAGTTTATCCCTCAGAGGATACATGCCAGAACAGTCACGCACTGTTGGGACGAGGAAGCCGTGATCAGGTATTTATTGTTGGCTTCTGTGTCATTGAAGCCAACCGCTACCTTGTCTGTATTACATTCTGCTCAAAATTAATTCCCAAGTGGTGACCAGTGACACTAACACAAATGCAATGTTCATGAAGGTTTCACAAGAAAATAGGCTTGTAATTGTACTGTTATTAATGGTTCCAAGACCTTGATTCAGATATACAGATTTTTTTTATGTTGACAGAGTAGGTGCTTGATGGTGCTTTAATATGAAATTGTAAGTGCCTTAATAGATTAATTTAGAGAATGTGTAAGACTATATAGGCGTGTTGTTTAGGCAAGCCTATAGTATGAAATACATCTATGGGTAAAAAGTTTGTGAGCCCTGTGTGTTTTTTGTTACTGAACACAACTTAAGGTTTGAAAGGTAAGTATATAAAAACATTACTTGCCATTGCGGTGGGGGTATTAATTTCTCCTATTTTTAAATGTCCCTTTTGTATGTAAAAAGTTAGTTGATCAAAGTTGTTAGATTTTATTTTTAAACATAGCACGTGTAAATGTTGTTCAGTTTTTTTTTCCCCTTAAAAGTGCCTAAGTTCAGCAACCTTCAAGCATCATTCAAGTCAGCTGTCCAGGAACTACTACTAAGGGACCAATAGTTATTCCCAGCCAGGGCCGGCCTTAGGGGTGTGCGACCTGTGCGACCGCACAGGGCGCCATGGTTGCAGGGGCGCCTGACCGGGACTTAGATTAAAGCATCGTTTTTTTTTTTTTGTTTGTTTTTTTAAACTTTATTTAACATCATTGATGTTAAATAAAGTTTAAAAAAAAAAACGATGCTTTAATCTAAGTCCCGGTCAGGGGCGCCGAGCGGTTGCTCGTGAAGTTCTCGGCAACCGCTCGGCGCCCCTTACTCTCCGTGACTCCGTCGCGGTGCCAGCATCTCATGTTGAGCGCCGGACTATACCGGCGCTCAACATGAAATGCCGGCAGAGCGAGAAGACGGATGCCTCCCACTCTTACCGCAGGACTCCGGCAACAAGGTAAGTGTGGGGGGGGGGTAGTTTGAAGGGGCAGAGGGGGGGTAGTTTGAAGGGGCAGAGGGGGGGGGTAGTTTGAAGGGGCAGAGGGGAGGGGTAGTTTGAAGGGGCAGAGGGGAGGGGTAGTTTGAGGGGGGGTAGTTTAAAGGGGCAGAGAGGGCGGGTAGTTTGAAGGGGCAGAGAGGGGGGGTAGTGAGGGGGGGCGCCAGAGGAGTAGTCCGCACAGGGCGCCACAACGCCTAAGGCCGGCTCTGTTCCCAGCATCAGTATCCTCTGATACAAGTGAAAATTAACTCCGTGACTTGCGCAGACAAAATGACAATATGGCTCCAGGAATTTTTGTAGCAGCCCCTATCAGGGCTTCAGGCTGCAAGGGGTACCTATATGCTTGAGTATCTATTGACACTAATTATTCCTATTTAACTTAAACTGCTAGAAATAACGTGTCTTGTGTAATGTAGGTGCCCAGTAGAAATAAATGACAGCTCTAATCAAAAATATTGTAAATTATCAGTAATGCTTAATATATAATTAAATCTAGAGAATAAAAGACTTTGGGTGGGTATAAAAATATTTTATACAGTGCTTGACATTATTTCCAGAGTGTATACTCTTGCTCTTTTGGCTCACTGTATCTGACAATTATTGTGCAAGCTTATAACAAGAAGTGCTTAGATGTGTCCAATCTACAGAAACTCAAGCCAATCCATACATTGATTACTGTTATTCAAAAGAAACTGTGTTATGAGAGGTACAGCTCTGAATTTCTTTTGTTTTAATGTGTAATTGACTGGCCTGTTCATGATAATTGTGATTAACACCTGCTTATGGTAAGAAAAAAAATAATAGTATTTAGGTGTTAGTGTAAGGAATACTAGTCAACACATAGGTAATAGATAAAAGTAACAGATCAACTTGACACTCCTGCCATCATATACACTTTACTATGATAGCTGCATGGTCCCTTTAATTTTTATGTGGTTTCCCCCCTTGCATATGTATGGGGGGGTTCTAGAGAACCCCACCAAATGTATTTGCCCCTTCGCCTACCTCCCAGCTAGTTTCGGTGTATGAGAAGTGTTCACACTTGCATGTGATATACTTACCGCACCAGCGCTGTTTAGACCCTTGTGCACAAGCATGGACAATATCACATTGAAAATAAGTAGCCAATCAAAGGCAAGTATATCTGGATCACAGATGAGGAATTGCAGCTTTTATGTCACATAGGGGCTTTATTTATTTATCTATTTTCATTCTGGAAGAATGAGTATTATAGTACTCGTAGGGCACCTTAAATGATGTTTGGCACATGCAAACACCATGTAATACTTTATTCTTCCACTGACATTGCCAGTGGTGATCTTAGCAGTTGTGGAGTGTTGACTTAAAACACATAGTTTTACTATGTCTAAATATATAGTTTGATTTAATGATTTAGTACAGATAATTTCCTTTTTTTGAATTTAACTGATGTATTATATATTATTATTTATAGCTCACACACTTGTCTCTTATGACAGTCCAGCTCAGGGACTCTTTATTTCTTTGTAACCTAGGCTTATATCAAGGCTCTACATAACCATTTAGTTGACAAGAGATGAAAACTGCAGTTTGTTGGTGAAACACTGCTTCCATGAGGGCCTGGCTTATCGTCTTCAATCTTGAGGCAGGAAAAGGCTGTTTGGCTGTGCCCATCCATTTTCCTAGTGCCACCTGGGCAATGAGCCCTTCTACCCTGTCGTCATTACTGTCCCCTCACTTCCCACTCCTTTAAGGTCTAACCAGAGATCGTCCCACCAATATCCATGGCTAGCCCTGCTCCTTTGTGATAACCACACAACCTTCTTACCTCCTTTGAGGAATAGAAAAGAATGAACTTTGAGCAACCAATACTTGGTTCCTAGGTATGAAAGTTCTTTAATCATTTAGGTTCAGTACAGATTTATCCAGCCAGCAATCAGACTTTCTAATATTCACAGAAGAGGTACATCCATAGGAGTTCCACGTTAAAGGTGCTGTTCCATTAAGAAAAACATTACTTTCCTTATGCAGCATATTAAGCAAGTAAGCCTTTGTCATTGTATTCTTTTCTGTGAATGTTTACAGACATAAAGACAAAAGAGAACATTTTTTAATTTCTATGGCAACAGCCAATTAGTGTCTACTTTTGTGTCACTGGGCTATTCAATCCCTGAAACATTACAAGTGAACCAAGTTTTTATATGATTAATTATTTTTGGGACATGTTTCAACATTGCACATTGGGATGGAAATGTCTAAACCTACATTTAGCCCCAAGTGTCTGAAAAGGTATTTTAGGTAGTTCAAATAATACATTTACATGATTTTATTGAATACTTAACTTGTAAGTATTTGTTTATTTAAAAAACAAAAAACAAAAACAGAGGTCTATTCTGCAGTATTAATCTTTAAGTATTTTCTCTAGTACTTTCTGGCATTTTCTAAATTTTTAGGATCTAAAACCCCAAAAGCAAAACCACACGTTTTGCACATGTATCATCTTAAGAGCCAATTATATCCCATATTAGAACAATCCGTTGAAGAAAATGATATGTCTCACAATGCAAGTCAGCATCTGTCTGCAAGCTCTTTTACCGACGTATTACTGTGTATGTGGTGACAGTTTGTCATGACCAAGATTCTTGGCAGGACTCCAACACTTGACACTATAAAAAAACAAACTTTAAACTTTCACTTTACTGAAAATGTTCATATTATTATAAACCAGAGCTAAAAATAAGCTCCAGTACCGGAAGAAATAAATTGGTATACACACTAATATGTGTTACATTTAACTCATAAGTCCTCAATATTATATACACTATATGGACAAAAGTGTTCAGACACCTGACCATTATACCAACAGGCTGGCGACACTGCATTCTAATGACATTGCATTCTAAATACATAGACATTAATATGAAGTTGCCCCCACCTTAGAACAGCTTTGACTCTTCTGGGAAGATTTTGGTGAATTTCTGTGGACGTTTTTGCCCATTTATCCAGTACAGCATTTATGAGGTCAGGCACTGATGTTGGATGAGAAGGTTTGGCTCACAATCTCTGCTTCAGTTCATCCCAAAGGTGTTTGATGGGGTTGAGGTCAGGGCTCTCGGTGGGCCAGTCAAGATCTTCAACAACAAACTCATCCAACCATGGCTTTATGGACCTTGCTTTGTGGACTGGAGCACAGTGATACTGGAATAGACCCCAAATGGTTCCCATAAAGTTGGAAGCATAGCATTGTCCAAAATGTCTTGGTACGTTCCCATACGAGCATACCAAGATATTTTGGACTATGCCATGCTTCCAGCTTCTTGTCCAACATCAATGCCTGACCTTACATATGCTCTGCTCAATTCTACTGGATTGATTGGCAGAATTCCCACAGAAACACAGAAATCTTGTGAAAAGCCTATATATATATATATATACACGAAAAGAGGTCCTATTCATGCAGGCATTTGATATTAAAATATATTAATCACTGCTGAACAGTATTCATGTTAATTATGGCTCCCAAGATATGACTGTTGTTTAATTAATTGTTCAGAAGAATTTAAAATAATCTCTGCTAGTGTGGATGATAATGTATATTCATAAACGTAGAACGAAAGTCTAATATTACAAAGGTTCATCTTTTATTTTCACTTTTTGGTTGTTGTAAGGTTAAGGGCTTTTATCACACATAGCCGTGAATCAGTTTGCAGCAATTTAACACCGAGTTCACTGAAGTCGGCAAGAAATCATGGGAGCTTTGAGCAGCTTGGCGTATAATAAACTATCAGAGTTATATCTGCTGAGTTAAGATCAAATTCACTAGAATTGTGCTTCCATAAATTGAGCTGCCGTGAGTAATTTTTTTAGCCTAGTGTAGCAGTTCCACTGTATACTAATTAACTACTTGCGTTAAAAACAGATGTGAAATTGACATGTTCTCGTCAGTGATGTCTAATTTATTAAAGCTTTGATATATACTAACATATTTAGCTCGTTTTTTTTTTTTCTCCTTTCAATTCAGGTTAGGAAATAGCTTTTCAGGAGTGTATACAATAATATAGCTTTAGAAAAGTCATGTTAGTAAACTTAATTTCTGCTAATATTTTAGCCATAATTAACTCAGATTGTTTTCATGGCACTGTATCTCAATTAAAAAAAAAATGCCATCCTAACATTTTTGTGCTTGCATGGTTTGGATGTCTGTAAGAATCCAAGCATTAAGTTAAATTATGAAAAAATGTTAAGACTTTGTCTTTTCATGGTTTTAGATTGGGATCTGTGGTATCTGTTTCTTTCAGATGCATTTGCCAAAAAAGGAAGTTTGTAGTTGACTTTTGATCGTTTCACTATAAAGGGCCAATCTAAGGGTTAAACTTACCTCTGCTTGCATGAGAGGTTTATACTGGTTGAAAACTTCAATTCACCTGGAAACCTAACCATGCTTAGCCTTTTGTACTTCTCAATATGTATAAAATAAAAAGTGGCAACACGTCTGCTTTAGTAAGTAGCCAATAGAAGGCATAATATTCTTTAAATAATTAAATTTGTATCCATCTGGAAGAAGCTGCATTATTTCCGCTAATAAAAATATCAATCTTGGGTATTTACTTTGTTGGCTTTTTTTTCCATTTTTTATGTGTTTCTGCTTTCTTCATGATTACTCATGTTTTATGTAAACCACTTCAAAAACCATGTAGTGTGTGTAGGAAAGTGGGATATATCAATATGCAGAATGCAATTACTCTTCTGTGCTGATGCAGCTTCCATCAAATAGCTGCTGTGCAAGCTCCAAGGACTAGACACTGTGACCATTTCGTAGGCCATTTCATTAATGACTTGTAGCTTTGCATCATGCACTGCTTCACTTATTTATTGAGGAGATAACAGGAAATAACAGGTTTCTTTGTGAACTCATAAATAATAGGGCAAGAGGATATTAAATCTACTGAGATGTGAAAGGAAAGTTAAAACTTATGGGGTTTGGTGCTTCATGATTGAAATTTGTATTCTTCGTGAAATGCTTACATGTAAATGTATGTGAATGCAGGATTTTGTAGACGTGGCTAGGGTTAGTGAAAATGTTTGCAGAGGGAAGATTGGTTTATTGATATAATTTAGCAAATGAGGCATTATAAGTATTACCCTATGATACATCATCCACTAAATATATGCTGTTTAGAAAAATGAACCAGAAATAAATCAGTATACAAAATAATCAAATGAGCTGTACAAATACGATTTTAATTATGCTCTTCGGGTTCTGTTTTTTTTTCTTTAGTTATTTAGTTAACCTATGCTTTCATCCAGTGTTTCTACTAATTGTTTTATTAGTACTGTAGGGAAATTGTAGCTATATAGTTGAGTACAATTGCCTTGTTTTACAGCTTGATTCCCAGTAAATTTACTAAACTGTGTGATGAAAAATGTAATCTCTTTAAGTTAAAGGGGCAACCTAATGTCCTATACAGCCCTGTATATTAACCCCTTATTGACAGGGGGTTTACCCCCTAAGTGGCATGAGCTTTTGTGCCATATTAGCATATCTTTGAATCCCCTGAATTTGTTAGCGGCAGGGACATCTCCCTTCTGCTACATGAGAAATTCCCCCTGCTGGCTGATCGCACATATTGCGATTAGCAATTCAGGGCAATAGAGACCTGATCAGTATAGACAGATCAGGGAGAGGGAGAAAAAAACATGAAATAAAAATAAAAAATGTAAGGGAAAATTTTGATAGAATAAAGTAAATATAAAAAAATTCGTACGGAGCCCATAAAAAATGTAAGGGAACATTTTGATAGAATAAAGTAAATATTTAAAAATTCATACGGAGCCCGGTGATGTATCACTGGCATCCAAAATGTATAAGCAAGATCCCCAAAAATGTGCCCCGACATCCCTCAGCCTTACCACTACAAGGAATATCTCTGACAGCCGGGGAAGGTCTGTACGATGGACGCAGACAACTCCCGTTGCTAACCACACCTCCTCCCGGCTGCAGCGGAAGTTGTGTACGCGAATCGCGTAGAGCTCTAAGCACCGGGCAACGTGTAGAGCTCTACACGAATCGAGAAGAGCTCTACACGCTTCCCGGACTAAGCACCGGGGTCTCAGAAGTACCAGTAAATTAGGGGGGGGGCAGGAGGATCCGGGTCCCCTGCATCGCTGCGGGGGATGTGAATCTTAGTCTCATAGTGAGACCTAGTTGAGTTATAAGACGACCCCGATTATAAGACGAGGGGTATTTTTCAGAGCAAATACGGTATGATACAGATGATACCATAGTCCTTTATCAAGATAATAAATTTACTACCGTTCAACAGTTTGGGGTCATTTAGCTGTTTTCATGGAAATCAAGGACATTTCTAGATGTGCTTACATAACTGCAAAAGAGTTTTAAATGTAAACTTGGATTAGCCAACACCGTGCCATTGCAACACAGGAGTGATTAATGAATGTATATTATGGGGTACAATGTAAAGTATGGGGGTGGCCCTGTTGAACATATAAAAAATATAATAACTACATTTATGTATTTTTATTCTAAAAGAATACTCTACCTGTCCTGAGCAAAGCGATAAATAATTTGTTTTGGTACATCACATTTTTAAAAGGAGAATCGTGATTTAGCAAACATACATTAAAAATCACAAAAAGACTCTTGGGTTTAAGGTATATAAAAAAAACCCTGGTCCTGAATGAATCATATACTGAAATTACAATTTAATTCTAGCTTGATCAAATTAGCATGTTTTGTGTTTATCTCTCCAAAGTTGTTTTAATACATGCTAAATATATGAACTAATTATGTTAAAGTAAAACATTAATTGCACCAAAATGTATTTTTGGCTTTGTAGTTTACCATGTAATGCACAGCTGTGCATAATTAGTATTCTTACTGATTCAGCCTACTTCAAGCATGGGAGACTGAAATGCAAATAATATTGTTAACAACACATGGTGTTGACTCTGTGTGTATATGTGTGTGTGTATGTATATATATATATATATATATATATATATATATATATATATATATATATATATATATATATATATATATATATATATATATACACACATAACTTTTGTGGTTGGACTATATTTTCCCATAGATTACTGGTACAGATGTCTCCTCAAATGCATATTTCCTTGTGCTCACATCATCTACTAGTGTGGAGTGCTGACATATGATGTTATATGAGGGTGCCTTGTTACTATAAACAAAATATTATACTGGGTTGCACAGTATAATGCTAACACATGAAAGCATTTGTAGGTAGTTTTAGGACCCAGTGGAACTGTTTTCTGCCCTTGTGTCCATAAAGTGAAATTTCTGGCTGTAGTGTTGCCACCCAAATTACATATATACAAAACATATGATCATACGCTGTAATATTTAACCCAACTATATTGACGACATAACATCTTGAATAAAGTACCCGCCATAAAAAAGTAAAAAAGAAATAATAAAACGTTAAAACAACAGATTGCCAGTTGATTATATATATATATATATATATATATATATATATATATATATATATATTCTATAGATTGATCAGATAGCTGGTACACAGGAGAAATAATCTGATCCCCGCTGTCATGCAGCAGGGGAGCAGACATTAAGCCACACAACCGACCTGCAAAAAACCCCCAATATAATAGATCACAACACCCTACACTCACATTTTATAAATAGTTAAATTTTTTAGAAATGGGCTGATTTCTACATTACAACTCCTATCACCCACATCCAAGGAGTCATTTTTATCTAAATATGTTTTGTAAATATTTTCTGTGTGCCTATCCTGGCCTATTCTGTGCAGTGAAATGAGTGTGCTCTGTCGATTTTAGAAGTAATGCAAAAAAATATGCACGTGGGGATTTCTGTTATCTGAAGATGCAACTAAATACATTTTAGTGTGTTTATCTGCAGTTTCGTGTAATCTGTGCAAACAACCCTAAGAAACACAAAAAGGTTGGAGAAAAAAGCAATGAAATTAACATTATGGCTCCCAGGGATTGTGACCAAATGGTTGCCAAAGTGTTCCAATGCTACTAGTGAAATGCCCTGGACAATCTTCTATCCAAAAATATATACTTGCTGCTAAGAAGCTCCAAAAGAGACATATGCCTCACAAAATAAAATTTGAAAAATTAACAGAAAAGGGTATGTGATATTCCATTTTGAGCCCGGTAACTTCCAAAAATTCTATATGAAATTTTTTTTGCATGAATTTCCATAACCAGGATGCAGTTGAATACATTTTTTGTGTATTTCTCGGCACTTGCATATGCAAACAATCTTAGAAACACTGAACGTTTGGTAATAAAAAAACAAAAAAACTAAACCAGGCCAAATGAAACATAGGCCCATACCTGGGAACTTCTGAGCTCCTGCTACCTGGAGCCTTCCCTTGCGGGATGCAGCCAAGACTGGCCCCTGATGTTGGGGGCGTTCCTGCTGATGTCAGTGGGCGTTCCCACTGACATCGCAGGAAACACCCCCATTTAAAAAAAGCAATGGGCGGGGAGCAGGACGTGTGTCTAAGATACTTTTTTTGTGACTTTGTGATTAAAGACCACCATTGTAGGTTTCACGAAGCTTCGTTGTGACACTAGCATTGTGAGGTGGCAATTTGGCAATGGCTATTTTAAATGGTCCTACTTGTACAAGAAAGTGCACAACCTCAAATGAAGGCTGAGTTTATGATGAACAATGATCAAAACTAGATACACAACATTTAATGCCATGGAGTTTTGGTTTGAAGATCAATTATTTAATTAAATTAAACAAGTTATTTATCATAATTGACTGAACCTAGAGGGTTTTTTTTGTAAAAAGGCCTGAGATAAGATGGCTTTCTGCCTTTTTGGTATTACACTAGAACCCATTGGCGTTGATTCCTATTCCTGCAATCTACTGTGAAATTATGAGATTTGTGGTTTTTTTTTTGTTTTTTTTTAGATTTGTGGGGTTTCCCATCACTTCTCCCATCACTTGTGCATACAGAGATAAAGAAAATTAAAGTTTCTGTGGTCTGCATGCAATGCGTTACTTTACAGAAATATGTTTTGGCAAATGTTGTTTCCAAGCCATTATCCATTAGAGATGAGAGTAGTGAAACGTTATGATGCGCTTAGCCTCAGGTGTTTGTTTTACATGCTCACTGTCTGATCTGTAATTGCAAATTTAGAGAAAGCAGGTTATGATTAGAGAAAAGAAAGTTCCATTTTAAAAGAAACTGAATGTCACTGTATTCCGACGAGTGTGAATTGAGATATTCACATTGTGTACACCTCTTCCCATGTAATCCTGCATTTTAAGTTTTTAAGCAGTCTTTAGTTATTTACCTCTGTCTCATGTAATTCTTGCCCTGGCTGTCTATGCTGATCGCAAGGAGTATACCATAGTAAGTTTCATGGACATGCTCATTACAACTCCCATTCTAGTCAAATTTTCACTGAAATCAATGGAAGTTGCAGCAGTTAATGCTGCAACTTCCCAGGATGTTCCCAGGTATACTAATCACATGTATGTTATCTCAATACTGATGTTTGGTACCATACATACAATTAATTGTTGTTTTACTTACTTCAGTGGAGTGTTAGTGGACATATATAAGAAGTTTACATAATAATGCTTCCTGGCTTCGGTAGAGGCAGCTAGAGGAGGACAGAAGAGTCATTTTCTAATGCCAATAACTGAAAAATGTATGCATCAGTTTGCATGCAGTAAAATTAATTTGGGCCCATGCGAACCCTTTGAAGGTCAAGGGACAATTTTACTTGTAGGAGACTGGTCCATTTTACTTAATTTTGGTATAGTTTTATTATATATATAGATTTTAGTGGCAGCAATATAAACAGTTTATACTTCACCAAGGAAAATCTAAATATTTTTTATAATGTAAGAGAAGTTAAAAGTTAAGCTATACCTAGTTCAAGGCAAACATATACAGATGCATGATATATAGGTGTGTAAAAATTAATTGTATAAATTGCAAATTTACCTAATTTTGGATGATAAAGCAAATAGTTCAGAATTCTCATCTGGAAATTTGTGATCCCATATTTACTCACACTCTCTCACACTTTCATTCGCTCACGCTCTCTAAATGTTTTCCTACCTTCCCTGCATCTTCTTCATCTTCTCACTTCTCTTCTCTCCTCAATCTTCTATCTTCATCTGCATCTCTGTGGAAATAAATAGTCAGGAACTTCCACCAAAATGGCAGAGCTTGTGGTGACATCCTCTCCCCGACCCTCCAATCGGGAAGAGGACATCACCAAAACGCCGTCATTTTGCCCTTACATGAACTGAGGGCAATATGGCAGCATGTCCAGTGATGTCCTCGCCCCCTATTGGATAGTAGTGCAAATATGTAGATTACACATGGAGCCAATGCATATAATATTGCAACGGTTTTTTGCAGGGTAAAGACATTACAAGAGGTTAAATGACAAAAGTATGATAAATACCAATACCAAAGTCCATTGGTATGGCACTGTGTTTGTGGTTGGTTCGCCTACTTTTGTGTGCATCATCTTCATGATAACTCTGGCTGAGAGTAATGTGAGTTGTAGTAAAAGTGGTCATTGATCCCTTTTTTATTAAAACATTTTAAGCTTTTGAGTTTTTATTTTACCATGTAGCAGGGATCAGCTTTTATACAACCATACCAGCCAGCTGATTTCCTCCACCCCTCCAATGTTTGTTTAGTGTCTCCATATTAGGCTGCCTGCTCCATGGACATAATTTTACATTATTAGTTTGATTTAGTTTATAAACCACTGATTGATCTGAAACTGATAGGCTGCATTTTCACTACCACCGAAGGACTCCTGTTGACTACAACATGACTTCTTCACAGATTTAGCAAGAAGGATACTAAGGTATGGTCCATGGTCCTAGTAGAGACAGCGGATGGAGGAGTTAAATGAGTCACTGAGTCACATTTTCTAAGTCTAGTAATTATAGCAGGACTGAAAGGATTTTGGAGACAATTAAAAGTTAAGTCAAAATAATATTAGAGCGTTCCCTTAAAAAATAAATTTTTGGAATAGGATGTCCCTTTGACCTTTAAAGTGCAGTAATTATGATTAATAACTATATGTAATGTATATATCATTTGTTTTAATTCAAATAATTGTAATGCTAAAGATTAGGGCTGCAACTAACGATTATTTTAATAATCGATTAGTTGGCCGATTATTTTTTCGATTAATCGGATAAAAAAATGCAATTTTTTTATTCTAAAATAATGTAATAAACTTACAATTTACACTTTCATCTCTTTATCACAATGGCATTTATTCCCTATTTATTCTCTATTCCCCTTATTTTACTGACATTATAATAAAAGCTACAAGAACCCAAACCCAGTGTTTCTCAAACTAGGTTTTAATACAAAGTTATTAGTAAATATTAATTCATATGTTAACTATTTTTCATATTTAATAAAAACTATGAGAAAAAAGCCTTGTTTATATTTTCTTTCATTTACCAAACTGCCCCCAGTTATGCACATCTGAACCCCAGCTTGCCACTGTGCCCCCAAATATGCCTTATACCTCCTATATGTCAGAGATTCCACTGTGCCCCCTGATATGCCACTGTGCCCCCGATATGCCTTATACTCCTTATATGCCAGTGATATGCAGCTGAGCCCCCTGATATACCTTTTACCCCCAGATATGTCTTATGCCCCCCTGATATGCCTAATATCGATATGCCTTGTACCCCCTATATGCCCTGAAATTCATAATACCCCCCCATACACCACTATAACTCACCCATACACCACTCTGCCTCCTCCCCCTCCCATACACCACTCTGCCTCCTCCCCCTCCCATACCCCGATCTGCCTCTCTCCCGACTCCCTGGTGTCTTGTGAACCTCCGTTGCTGACAGGCACTGTCATAGAAGCCTCAGCGTAAATGAAGGGGAGTAACGGAGGCGATCTGTGCGCATCGCGCAGACCCCACCAGCTGACAGAGAGGATGATCCTCTGCAGGAGACCTCGATTCTCTGTCAGCCAGTGGGGGGTCTGCACAATATGTACAGACAGCCTCCGTTACTCCCCTTCACTTACGCTGGGGCTTCTACATCATGTGATGCTGCCGCTGCATCATAGGAGCCCCAGCGGAAGTGGAGGGGAGAGGCGGAAGATGTCTTTGCACATCGCACGGACACCCACCGGCTGACAGTAAGGGGAATCCAGGTCCCCTGCAGTGTTGCGGGGGATCTGGATTCTAGTGTTATAATCCGATCTCTGTTTGAGGTCGGATTATATAAACATTGGAGGTTTTCTGGAAAAAAACCTCTTTTTATAATCGATAAAAATCGATTCGACTAATCGATAATGAAAATCGTTGTCAACGATTTTCATTATCAATTATTATCGACTTTATTGATTAGTTGTTGCAGCCCTACTAAAGATTATTTATACTAAAAAGAATTGTCTAAATTAATTCTATGAAAAAAAATCACAGGCTGTCTCAAATTTACTTTGGCACTTCTAATGTATAGTTCTGTGGTTGCAGTGGGGCACTAGAAGCTTAGCACATCTGTGCTTCAGCTCGATACAGCATTGCAGCATGCTACAAATCAGGATAATCCTCATTTTTAACTGTTGAAATGGAAATACTCACATCAACAGATGAATGCGCTCTCCCCTAGATACATTCACTCAAATCGGGAATCTTTGGTTTTTCACCACCTGTGGAAGAACTATAAATATTCAAATTTAGTAATACTCTGATTTCTCCTATAATGTCATTGTCTGGCGCTGTAACTAAATGAGGATAAGTGATCACCCTCCAACAATGAAGTTTCATGCCTTTTTACATCAAAAAATGTTTGAATAAGATAACAGCCAAATACCGTATTGGCTCGGATATAGGCCGCCCCCGTATATAGGCCGCACCCTAAAAGTTTGGTGCTTTTTTAAAGAAAAAGTTTTTTTTCTTTAAAAAAGCACCAAAAAAAACATGCTGCCACTCTGTCCCCCCCCCGAGATATGCTGCCACTGTCCTCCCTCCCCGAGATACGCTGCCACTGTCCTCCCTCCCCGAGATACGCTGCCGCTGTCCTCCCTCCCCGAGATCCGCTGCCGCTGTCCTCCCTCCCCGAGATCCGCTGCCGCTGTCCTCCCTCCCCGAGATCCGCTGCCGCTGTCCTCCCTCCCCGAGATCCGCTGCCGCTGTCCTCCCTCCCCGCGATCCGCTGCCACTGTCCTCCCTCCCCGCGATCCGCTGCCGCTGTCCTCCCTCCCCGCGATCCGCTGCCGCTGTCCTCCCTCCCCGCGATCCGCTGCCGCTGTCCTCCTCTGCCCCCCCCTCCTCGACTTACCGGAGCAGACTCCCGGGTGTCTTGCGGGGCCGGCGAGGGACATCTACGCAATACGCGTATGCAACTTCCGGTACCGGAAGTTGCATGCGCGTATTGCGTAAATGTCTCCCGCCGGCCCCGCAAGACACCCGGGAGTCTGCTCCGGTAAGTCGGGGGTGGGCAGAGGTAAAACGCTTAGATAACCTCCCGTGCCGGCACCCCCCCCCCCGTGGGAAGTGCTGGCAGGGGAGGCTGTCTGAGCGTATCGGGGAGAAGGATGCAGGTCCCCTGCACCGCTGCGGGGGATCTGTATCTTAACCCCGCTGCCTGCCCGGCGCCCGGGACTGCATGTCCCGGGCGTCGGGCGCTAGAGCCCGAATATAGGCCGCACCCCCACTTTAAAAACTTAAAGTGGGGGAAAAAAGTGCGGCCTATATTCGAGCCAATACGGTATTCATAATAAATAGATGTTGATAAAAATATAAGTTTGTGTTGAACAGAGATCTTTAGTATTCCTAGAAATGTTGCAAATATATTACAGATTTGTCAAACAGTAACATTTGACATAATGAATGTTGCTTCATCTGTCTGCATATTCCGTGGTGCAAAGTTTCCACTTGAAACTGCAGTTTGTTTTGACTGCAGCACCTGCTCCCAGGTGTCACTTAGGCTTCCTCACCTGATACCTGAAAAGAGCACTCTTCCAAATTGAATATGGCCTTTGAAATGCAGTATCATTAATTAATGTTTCATTGGCTTATGTCACAGTTAAAAATACTGCTGTGCTTGTGGACACCTGGCACATCATTGCACATTGATGCTGTTAGACATCATATTAATTCAACCTTCATGGAAAATGAAGACTTTTATTCACTTGGTCTTTAAATTCAAGCTCTTTAGTTGGAACTTTAATTAAATAGCACTTTTATGAGCGTTGTTCTGATCTTTAAACTAATAAACAGTATTGGAGAGTTGTCAATAGAAATATACAATTAAATTGTGAGAAAAAAAGCAATGTGTAGCTCTTTTTCCGAAGCCTTGAACGTAGAAGGTAGAACTGTCTCTTTCAAAAACAGAGTTTTAATTTAACTACTGCAACCCTATACTTAAAGCTAATGTCATAAAATGAAAGCTCAAGCTGATTAAAAGCATCATTGAGTTGCTTTTGTTAAATAAGTGTGATTTTTTTTGTTAAGTGCGATCATTTATAATGCATTGGACTGAGACTTTTACCGGAGCCAGCAACATTTATCCACTTGATAAATAGGAAAGCTAACAGTTGACCTTCCTGCTTGCAAAACCAACAATAATAATGGTTAATTTTAAATGAGCAATAAAAATCAACCAATAATATGACAATCCTAGTTACTTTTCAAACAACATATTTGTCTCATCTCTGCAAAAAACATTCACAGTTGTGCTTATATGGTAAGTGAATCACGATTATATTATTTTGGCTAATAATTACAAAGAAGAGTAGCAGAAAAAAACTACAGACCCTTAAGCCAGTAGTTGGAAAATCAAATGAATCCTTGCTAAAGAAAATGATTGTTAAATATCTGGATGTAAATGGTTTGGAAGATCAGACGGACTCAGCACAGGTTTACTGCAGAGAAATCATGTCAAACTAACGTTTTTTGTCACTGGGTAACAAATAATAGACCAGAGAGGAGCTGTTGATCTAGCCTATCTAGATGTTAGTAAGGCATATGATATGTTCCCTCATAGAAAGTATAACACATTTGGACACTGTTCTGTGGGAAATAATTGCGCTCAATTCCCCCTCTTCTTTAGTCACTGAGGACATTAAGTATAGATCTTTGGTCAGTGCTCATTGAGAGTATTGTGTATATTTCTGGAGACCCCTCTTTAGAAGAGTGCTGGCGTTCTGGAGTGTTCAAAGGATGGCTAATAAAATGGTGAATGGTTTGCATGATACAAATGATCAGGATAGACTAGGAGGACTCTATATGTATAGCTTTGGGGAAAGAAGGGAGAGAAGAGATGATAAATTATTGTTCTTTTGGTTGCCAAAATATCCATATGCGCTAACAGTCAACTTCTAATGAAGTCTCTTTGTAGAGTTGGTTCCAGGTACATTCTAGATATTTATCTTATAACTCTGGTATGTACATTATCTCTCTTTTAGTCTTTCAGACGTTTTCATCAGGTTTTTAAAAAGAAGGAAAATAGATCATAAATCTTATGCATAAACGGTGTACAGAAATAGTCCTTTGATTGTAAAATTGAGTTCACATGTAATGTTTTAAAAACATTTATCTCTATTCAACAAAAGGAAAAAACATAGCAAGATGTAGGCTGATTCTATTATATCACATTTAACCCCTTAACCAACAGTGCCACGCACGTCATACAAAAACAGTCAGTTAATGACCACTGACATGCCTGGCATGTCATGGCATATTAAACACATTTAGAAATCAATCTACAATCGATAGCAAGGCATTCAGCGACACCAAAAACTAACCCCAGGACTCATTGTGACTGCCCATTAAAGTCAATAGAGCTTTCTAATCACAATGTGATTAGTAAAATATTTAAAAAAAACTAACTTAAAAAAATGGAAAAACTAAAAATAGCCACAAAAATAAAATAAAAATATGGTAAAATTTAAAAATAATTATGCAATGATGTCATCACCATCAGGGGAACCATCCAGTTCTAACAAAATGTAAACAAATATAAAAAATATTATTTATAAGCAAGTACTAAAATTAGTGCTGTATCTTCACAAACATCCTGACGTGGAAAAGGTTAAAATACTAGCATTTCAAATACCCAAGGGGTAAATTGGAGTGACCGGGTTCAAAGATATCCCAAATAGGGCATAGGCACAGACTGACCAGAATGGGTAAAAAAGTGCACTACAGAAATGTGGCTTTTTAGCCCCCATGCATCGGTGGTATCACTGAGAGATACAACATAGAGATGTTGTTGAACACTATTGGGGTGCTGTTTGACAGTTACATATGTGTGTAAAAACAATTACTACCACACACTTTGGCAAAGGCTGATGGTAGAATCTTGTGCATGGAAATGGTTAAAACACAGACATTTGAAATACCCTGGGGTGTCTAGTTTTCAAAAATATATGATTTGATGGGCTAACTTGAACTGACTAGCTTCAAAGATGTCCCAAATAGGACATGGTGGCAGAGGGACCAGTTCCAAGTAAAAAAATGCACACTTCCCAAATGTGGCGTTTTACCTCCCAAACAACCTGTCAAACCCATGCATGGGCGGTATCACTGTACGCAAGATATGTTGCTGAACACATATCGGGTGTTGTTTGACAGTGATGTATACCAGGAGCCATAAATTCATAAAAAATACAAAACAAGCTACTACCACAAACTTTCGACTGTGCCAGAATCTCATGCATGGAAAGGGTTAAAATTGCAGCAATAACTTGGGGTGTCTAGTTTTCAAAATATATGGTTTTATGGGGTAAATTGAATTAGCCGGCTTTAAAGATGGCCCAATTAGGATATGGGGCAGTAGGACCAGATGTTAATGTTCCAAGTTGAAAAATGTGCACTTCCCAAATGTGGCATTTTACCTCCCAAACAACCCGACAAACCCATGCTTATGGGGTATCACTCTACTCAGGAGATGTTGCTGAACATATATTGGAGTGTTGTTTGGCAGTGACTTATACCAGGAGCTGTCAATTCATACCTGAAGTACAATATGTGTGATTAAAAAAAACACAAAATAAAATATCTACCACTATGTTTGACAAAGGGTGGTAGTAGTGGAAAGGGTTAAAATACCAGCGTTTGAAATACCTTGGTGTGTCTAATTTTCAAAAATATGTGATTTGAGTAAATTGCATTGGTTGACTTCAAAGACGTCCTAAAGAGCACATGGGGGCAGAATGGTAAGATTTGGGAACAAAAAGGTTTTAAAACAGCAAAAAGTGACTTGTACTTATTGCCCTATAACTTACAATAAAAACATTGGGCATTTCTAAACTCAGGGCAAATAGTAGATTCTATTTAGCAGGTTTTTTTTACCTTTTTTAGGTGAGTAAAAGATTTTTGAAAAAAAATGAGAGTACTTTTTTTATGATTTTGTTCTTTTTTTCATAGGAGATTAGATGATATGGTCAAAAGTGGTATATTGAAAAAAACAATATATAGCGTGTGGGTACTAAATGGGAGAGAAGAAAATTACAGCTAAACACAAGCACTTGTGTTTAGTGTTAAAACAGCCGTCGTCACAAAAGGTACACAAAATTTGAAAAATAACAGCCTGGTCCTTAAGAGGTTAAAATTCGAAAGGTTTCAAAAAGAGATTCATGTCTCTCTATCTCATACACATGCATACTAAACAATACAATGACCCTACCCTACCTTATACACATGCATATTACATTATATATACAGTCACACTACCTTACAAATGCATCACAAACAATTCACAGTGACACTATGCATGCTACACAGTATAAAATCACAGCACGCTATACACATACATATTATGCAATAAAAAGTCACAATACCTTGTGCAAATGCATTCTAAACCATATTAAATTACCCTACCCTATTTTCATTTTCATATGAAAACTACACAATGCAATCATACTACTGTAGGCACAAGCATACTAAGCAATGCAAAATGACCCTACCTTATATATGAGCATACTACTATGTACACTACCTATTGTCAATGTACCCTATTCACATGAAACTATACAACGTACATTATTAGAGGGATGTAGGTAATGTATTTTCCTAATTTCACCGTTCCTTTCCTTAACTTAATCATTTCTGACTCTTATTTTCTGGGGTTCATCCAACAGTCAAATACAACTGGTTATGACTCAAATAAAATGTAACAAGAAGTAATTAACTGTTGGATGAGATCCCAGAAAATCTGGTCCAGGTTCCAAGTGATTCTCACTCATTTTCGTGAGGGTGTCTTCTCTTTTTTTGGAGATTTGTACAAATGCATACATTTATTAAATTCATATGAGTCTGAATTAGACTTGTGCATTCGTCTTCGGGCGAACATGGAAACGAACACGAAGAGTGCGTTTTCGTGTTCGTTCCGAAGACACGCCGAAGAGAAGACGGCGGCGGTAAAACGTAGGCGAAGACGAAGACACACACCACGAAGATCTTCGTGATTGTCTTCGTCTTCGTCTACCATTCCCCCCCTTCATCTTACCTTGTCTTCGCGGCATCGCGGCAGTTCCCGGAAGTGGAAATCCGCAGGTTTGCCGTCACGGGTTACAGGGCAGTGCGAATGAGCCTATTGGTCGCCTATTGGTCGCCAATTGGTTGATGCCAGAGAAAGACCCTGCAGGTGACCAATAGGCTCACTCGCACGGTCTTTGTAGCCCCTGACAGCGAACCTATGGATTTCCGCTCCCGTTAACCCCTTCGATGCTGCGTTATCTAACACAGCATCGAAGGGGTTAACGGGAGCGGAAATCCATAGGTTAAAGGGCCGTGCAAGCGACCAATAGGCTCACTTGCACGGCCCCTTAACCCTTTAAAATAAAGTTAACCCCTAACTAATTGAACAGGGAGGGAGACCAGTGGCATCGGCACTTTATTGGTCGCTCGTACGGACATTTAACCCCGCACAGACTAACTAATTGAACAGGGAGGGAGACCAGTGGCATCGGTCTCCCTCCCTGTTCAATTAGTTAAAGACCAGTGGCATCGGCAGGGCAAGTTGCAGCTGCAACTTACCCTGCCGATGCCACTGGTCTCCCTCCCTGTACAGATTTAAATGTCCGTACGAGCGACTTTATTGGTCGCTTGTACGGACATTTAACCCGGTACGGACTAACTAATTGAACAGGGAGGGAGACCAGTGGCATCGGTCTCCCTCCCTGTTCAATTAGTTAAAGACCAGTGGCATCGGCAGGGCAAGTTGCAGCATTGGGGTTTTAAAACCCCAATGCTGCAACTTACCCTGCCGATGCCACTGGTCTCCCTCCCTGTTCAGATAGTTAAATGTCCGTACAGGCGACTTTATTGGTCGCTCGTACGGACATTTAATTAATTGAACAGGGAGGGAAACCAGTGGGACGTGCCGGGTAAGTTCTAGCATTGGGGTTTTAAAAGTCTGCACGAGCGACCAACAGAGTCGCTCGTGCAGACTTTTAAAATCCCAATGCTGCAACTTACCCGGCAGATCCCGCTGGTCTCCCTGTTCTATCAGTTAATAAATGATAGAACAGGGAGACCAGCGGGATCTGCCGAACAATTACGGCACCAGGAGTATAACAGTCTGTACGAGCGACCCTATTGGTCGCCAGCAGGGGGCTCGTCTGCCATCAACCAATGGCAGACGAGCCCCCTGCTGATGACCAATAGAGTTGCTCATACGGACATTTAAACTCCTGGCGCCAGAGCGGCTTTAACTCCGTTTTAACCCCTTAACCGGGGAAAACGAAGAAAACCCAAGCACGAAGAATGTCCGCGAATATTCGCCCGAAGAGAAGACAGGACCAGGCGAATATTCACGGAATACGAAGTTTTTTTTTTTGCCGAAGACGAGCACGAAGACGAACACGAAGAGCCCCCTGGTGCCCAAGTCTAGTCTGAATGCACAAGTCAGACTCACCTAACTCTATATAGCTTGCACTACACACTGACAGCATCTCTTTCCACCTCACGCACCTGGCATCTTGTGACATGCTGCTCACACTTACTTTAGGGAATGCACAAGTAACAGTCACACCGCCTTTCAGACAGTTCCATCCTAGTTGTTTCCGCTGTGGGAGGGGCCTCTGCATAATCACATGATGTTCTAAAAGGACCTCCACTATGAAAAGCAGCTTGCCTCCAACTCCTTGCTCATTTGTAGAGTAACATTGTAGCTGTGTGTATCTAAACATTCAGGTAGATTGATCACCTATATTCTGCTCTCTAACCGTTTACAAACCTTGCTGCCAGCCCTGACCCATTGCCTTTCTGACTACCATTTTGTTTTGCCCCTTGGTACAGCATACTTTTTTTGCTTTTTTTTTTTTTTTTTTTTTTTCATTTTGGGCTCCGATCCCGAACAGCCCTCTGTGTTACTATATCACCACTGTTTCCACAGCTTCATCAGTCTCAAATAAAGCAGTCATCCTCCTGCACATAAATTGAGGATCTTCCTGATTGGTCTTAATGCTCATTGGCTATGGGTAGTAAATTAATAATTTTGGGTTAAGCTATCACTTTTTGAAAATCTATTTTTTGATACCTACTTAAATATCTGGCGGGGTTAGAAAATTTAACTTTCTGTACTTTTCATAATAACAATATTTGCATGAAAAGCTATGAATGTTGATTTTCCCCATAATGGTATAGAAAGGGGCCTACTACACAGAAATACATGGTCTAAATGGTATGAAGATTTTTAAAATCAGTACAATTAAGAATGATTTACTATATGTGATAAAAAGATCAATACAAAAATAAACTTTGTGGTGAAAAGAGAAATTAAAGATTTCATTATCCATATCGACCTGTCGGTGAAGGTAATATCCAAAAACGATAAAAAGAGAGACAGAGAAAATAAGATTAATTGAACATGGTGTACAGATAAAACGGCTTATGGTAAAATGTGTTGGGGATTTTTCTCTTTCATGCTCCATGACATTACCAGAGGAAGAAAGGAGGAAGATAATGAATAAAAGAGAGAGAAAGAGGAGAGTTAAAGAGAAATAAGAGATTGAGATAAAGATACAGAGGAGGAGAGATAGAGAGAGAGAGGAGAGAGATTAAGAGAAAATGGAAAGATAAGATCGAAAGAAATTAGAGAGCTGGAGAGAAAGGGAAGAAATATGGAGAAGAGGGAGAAACAGGGAGAAAATAGAGAGATAAAGAGGGGAAATTAGATTTAAAAAACTGTTTATTTGCATGACTTTGATGATTACATATTTACTTTTATCCTCGGACCCTGGCAGCGCAATGTCTTGCATTTGCATTTTGGGTCACTTGCATCAGTCATTTAGTATATGGTGCTCCTCCCCTGCCCCACTCATGTGTGGGCATCTCATGTAGAATCAAGCTAGGGTCAGGAGCTGGGAAGATAGTCTCCTCCTAATATGTAGAATCAATGCGGCAAATACATGTGACCTCTGCCTTGTGCGCCCCCGTCATACATACAGTGCTCCCAGTCTCATAATGTTTTAATATCACATAAATACTTGCCTTCAGAAGTTTGGTTGAGCAAGTGGCACACGCTTGGGTGATCAGTTACATACCATGTGCAAGCAAGCAAGCCTTGTCCATCCATCTATGCTGCTAGGGAGTATGGGGAGTTATTATTTATAGTGATTCTTAAGACAGTAGGCCTATCTTTTTTTTTTTTCTTCTACATTTTTTAATATATTGTCATTTTCCCATCCTCATATTACAGAAAATAAATATGATTTTCTTTCACTACCAGAATTATACAATGAATACATTATCTAGGTTGCAGAAGACACTTGTTTGATTAAAAATTCCTGATCATATATGCATAACAGTGCTCTGCTTAAGTGCCAATGAATTAAACGTACTTCCAGTCACAGCATCTTTCCAAAGGATAGATTAGCAAATATTGAACTGACTGAATAACAGCAACGTTATGCTAAGAGTAATAAGATTTTTTTATTCCTTAGTCGCAGCTTAGATATCTTGTTGAGGCAAAGATGAGCTGAAAGATGTGAAGCTTCATTTGTCATTCTCGTATGTTTTTCTCTTCTAGCTGTGACATGCAGATGTCAGTGATCCAATCTCTGTTATTCCAACTGGCTACTATTCAATGCCATTTCTTCATTCTTAGACCATGGGCATATGGTAATATAAGTCACTGAAAGATACATTTTAGTAATAGCAAATAATAAGAAGTTTGTGTGCCATTATTTCATTTCAGTTTCTCCTAAAATGTTATACTGCAATTCATATACATTTTCTGCATCTGCCTCATAGTAATGGGTTAATACTCTTTGGCAAACATTCAAAGATGTTTTATGACCTGTAAACATGATAGTATACATGAGTTGAAACTCAATTGTACATAATATCTCCAGGCAGAAGACCTCTAGCACATGACACAGCTGTCATGCTTAATACCATCAAAAATAAGAGAAAAGACAGCACACCAAACACAATGATGTATCAATAAGAAGAATGTAATAAGAATAAGAAATGGGATAATCACAGCTTTCTTTATATATTAATGTATAAAGTTCAAATGAGATCATGAGTTCAAAAAAAGCTCATTTAGATTAACTGCTTCTTTAAATAATGTACATTTAAAAAATGATTCAGCAATGGTCCTTGTATCTTGCAGGTAGAGACTGCATTTGTCCTTATAAATGGCATGACACTTCACCATAGTTTCCTTATAATTTTTAATGGACTTCAAATTTATAAACAATTTATACATTTATAAACAATTTGTAATAAACATTGTCAAGAGAATTGCACTGGGAACACTAAATCTGTATTTTCTGTGATGTAAATATTATCTGGTAGCTCTAAGGCCAACTGGTATGATCTCAATGTCTGCAAAATTTCAGTACACAATTACCGAGCTAATGGACTTTGACAATGTGCAATGGATTTGTGGAATTGCTTTTGCTTAATTTTGTACATACCTGGCCTTATTATATAAAAATAATTTTCCTTTTTATTGACATCTATATTTAGTCAGTTGTGTAAAAAACACAAAACCATTCAAATGCATCTGTATCTTAAAAGGAGTGTTGAAATATAAATATATTGCATGTTTTTAATAGTTTAATTTTTATCATTTAACAAACGTGGGTGAAAAGAAGGAAAATCTAAATCAACATGATACTTGTTGTGACCACTCTTTGGCTCCAAAACAGCATCAATTCTTATAGGTACACATGCACACAGTTTTTTTTTTAAGAACTCAGCAGGTAGGTTGTACCAAAAAATCTTGGAGAACTAACCATTAGACTTGTGCATTCTCAGTTTTAACAAAATTTGACAATTTGCACAAATCTTTGAAAAGGAGGGACCTCCACAGAAACAACCGAAAACAAAGCGAAGAGCTCTGAATTTTGTTGTTTTTTTCACTCACCCTCATCCACTCCCACGTTCTGTCTAAAATGCTTATTCACTCTCTATGGGCGCTATGGGATTAATAATGGAAAGCCTACAGGAGGACCGAGAATTTGGGAGCCCATGGAAGTTTCAGTGCGAGGAGGTCCGTGAGTTCAGGGAAGGGATTCTTGCAGATGTACCCTGTTACCTGTCTGATCTGTGGGCTGATTTGGATTATTTGGTTTACCAAGAATGGGTCCTGGAGCAGGCCTAATGAGAACTCTTTGACCATGCTCAGCAGTGTGCTCCAGAGGAAGTGGATCCTGTGAGTATTGTGCCCCCACAAGTAGTACAAAGAGCCAGGCAGGACTTGATGTAAAAACATAGAATTCACAGAGGGTGTAGTTTACACATACACACACACATACATACATACACACCCAGAGCCTGATCCTGCTAACGTTGCGGGTGGCTCCACTGACATCAGTGGGCGGTCCTGCTGATGTTGCGGGACACATGTTATTGTTAATGGGGAAGTGGGCGGGTGTGGCATGTGCCTGGTATGCATAGGTTTCGCTACAGGGGCCCCCCTAGATTATTTCTTGCCCCCCTATTGAATTTGGAAAACCCTCCTTCAGCTGCAGCACCAAATGGTACAGTGCCATCTAAATTTAGGGGAACATCACATTGCTGCCAGCAAAGTGATTCACCATGAAGCCTCTAAAATAGTAGCATATCTATAGGGGGAGAAGCTGCCTCCCCTGGGCCGGTCTTCAGGGCTGCGCCGAGGCAGCTGCAAGAGTGTGATCTCCCTAACCAGCCCTGCTCAGCGGGTGTCCGATGAGAAGGGCTGGTTGCAGAGCTCACAATCCCCACTCTAACAGGCCCAACATTACGGAGAGCAAGGCCTGTCACTCCAGACCTTGGCTTCCATGCTCCCTAATCACTAGACGACGACAATTGATGCCAAGCGTCGGGATATGATGTCTAATTTCGGTGATCTGCATCAATAGCCGGCTTGTAATGATTAGGGAGCACTAAAGCAGGGGCCTGGTGTGACAGACCTCATGCTCCCACAACTGGATAGAAGACGGAAGATGAAATATGATGGAAGATGAAAAAAGTAAGAGATGGGAAGAAAGAGCAGTGTGTCTGTGTGTAAGGCAGGGGTGTGTGTGTGTGTATGGACAGGCTTGTATAAGGACAGTGATTGTGTATATGTGTGTGTGGACAGGTGCGTGTAAGGGAAAATTATGTGTATATGTGTGTTTATGGGCATGTGTGTGTAAAGGTAGTGTGTGTGTGTGTAAGGCCAGTGTATATGTATGTGTAAAAGCAGCATGTATGGACAGTTACGTGAAAGGCCTCTGTAACACAGTAGCTGAGGCACAATATTCCATTCTTGCCTCGGGCATAAAAGGAGCTACAGTTCTCCTCACAACAATTAGGCAGCGCGAGTGCACTTATTTGTAAACTATAAAGAAAAGCTTTTGAGAGTTTTCCTCTCTTTCTTTGGTCTGAAGCAATACCTGAGGAAGAGTGGGAAACTTTTGAAAGCTTGTGTTTTTTTTAAGTATTATGTTAATCCCATAAAAATGTATCATTGCATACTGCAATACTCTGGCATTTTGGCATCTTATTTATATATATTTAGTTTTTTCAGTGGCATGATTTTGTGGTGGAACTTATTAGTGCCCCCCCAGTTTTGACTGTGGTATCTTATGTGCCCCCTCCCCTATATATTGTTCCTAGAATCACCACTGCAGGTATGTATATAGTGTGTGGTCTGAAAAATATGTCTTAGGCTGCTTTTTAACTGGGCCAAATGCAACCAGTATTATTTTAAATATTTTTACATGTTTCATAGCATAGTACATAGCGTAACGAGAAGCCTCAGGGCCCCGGTGCGAGAATAGGTTAAGGCACCACCCCAACCCAATCTTTTTTTTTTTTTTTTTTCTGCAGGCGACATAAAATAAAACGGGTACCACCCCAACCCAATCTACCCCCTTCTCACACTATATACCCCCTTCTCAGGCTATCTACCCTCTCCTTACCCCCCATTCTCACTATCTACCCTCCCCCCTTCTCACTATCAACCCTCTTGTTTCACTATCTACCCTCACCCTACCCCCTTCTCACTATCTACCCTCTCCCTACCCCCCTTCTCACTATCTACCCTGTCCCCCTTTGTAGGTCACTTACCGTACTGTCCTATCGTGGGGGCGCGAGGCCTCTGTCTTGATTCCATGCCGCGGTGCGCATGGCTTCACTGCTGAGTGCCGGCATATGACGTCATATGCCGGCACTCAGCGTAAAGCGCCGGCACCCGAGACAGACGCCTCATGCTCCCACCGTTGCAGTCGGGGCAGCGCTGAGGCAGTGGCAGGTAGCAGAGGAGGCAGAAGGGCGCCGAGCGGTAGTTTCACCACTGATTCAGGGATATAATTGTTAAATTATGGGGAACAGCTTCTTGATCCAAGGAGAGATCTGACTGCCATTCTGGGGTCAAGGAGGAATTTTTTTCCTAGTTTGTTGCAAAATTGGAAAGACCTACAAACTGGAGTTGTTTTTGCCTTCTTTGGGGTCAACAGCAATTAACAGATGTAGGAAAGGCTGAACTTGATATACATCTTTTTACATGTAACTATAAAGTTGGAGTACAAGTCTTGATGCATATAGAAATGTTTACAAATGTTTATATAATATTATCTATGTGTTATTTTCCCATACATAATATCTACTAATACTGATAGGTCCATTATGATCTATATCAAACGAAACATGTTATGACAAGGGATTATAATGGCTCTTCATACTATTGATAAATCTTTAAGGAAATTGAGATGGTTTTCTTTGTTACTTTTATATGAGTTTTTATTAAATAGATATTTATTTTAAGTGTCTTAGCATTTAATAAATTGATACGAACCATCCACGAAAGATCTCCAAGAGTGTACACCATTCCCTGTTACCTTGGTAACAGGGAATATTATTCGGCACAAAACCTTCCCATATGTGGTTCAGAACATTCTATATAAAGACAAATTGTTCTGCAAGCACAATTATTTGCTTTCATTGTGGGATAATTGAAGCAAGCGAACAGAATATATTATATCACTACACTCCACTTCCTCAAACAGATTTTAACATATCATTCAGCTCTCAATATTGTAACAATTACATATAATCTATTACAAAACAACCATTAGATGGGGTCTATTCAACGGCCCATGTTTGTCTCACATGAGAGACGATACCAGAGAGATGTCACTGAACAGTGAGACACTTTAGATGCTTTTATTAATTAGAATAACATTTATTTGAAGTATTGCAAATATGAAACATAGGATGAATGTCTATTCTATTATTCATGTGATGTATTTAGAGTTGCTACAAACTCAGTTATGTGCACTAAGTTGCCAGTAAAAAAGGTAAAGGTACAAAACAAAAATAAAATGAATCAAATTCGATTATTACATTTTGCATGTCTGTTTAATGTGAGGGAAATAGCACAAGAACCTGTGACTTATCTTGGTCTTTGCCAACTAGACCTAGGTTGATAGGCCAAGGGGGGTTGCAGTCCCCGTGGTACAAAACTGGGGAGAAGATTGCCTGCTTAATTAAAAAAACAGTCTTGACGCAGAAGGAAATTATGACACTGTCTGATATGGCACCCATAAAATGGGTGCTGGCTATTTCACATGAAAGTAAGGCTGTAATAAGAAAAGTAAGTCTGTTCTTTATACCCAAGCTCAAGTGGACAGTTACCGCCATCCACTATATTTAATCTTGATAATGGCAATTATATGTGATATTTATATGCTACTTTGCTATAGAGAAGATGCTGTTCACATTCCAGATACTTGTATAATGATTCTGTGTTCTTTCTTTACTCCAGAATATTGACCGTCTGACATCGAGGTCTTACTGAATTAAATCCCCAACAAGACCTTGTTAACATCCCAACAAGACCTTATTAACATTTTGGCATTGTTCATGTTGCTCTACAAATCAATACTCCCAAAACCCATATTCAGTGTAGATTGTTTCAAATGGACCATTCTAGTTTAAACTTTCATTTTTCATGCATGGGCACTTTATTCTGCTTTGACAAACATAACATTTAATGACATTATTTAATTTGTTTCCATTAATGTTGCTAAAAAACAGTGTGTCACATATAAGACAAAATATTTTAAAGTTCATATGCTGATTAAGTCTTTAAAGAGTTATAGCTTCCTGCTACTGTGCAATATATATAGTGTACTTATTAATTCTTAAAAATATATATTTATAATATTTGTATAATAAAAGGGATCAGACTGGGGTCAAATGTAGTTCAGTATGTGCATTTGTAAATCTAAATTTGTTTAAAAGGAAAAAATGCATAATTAATAATTAAAAAATTAGGTTATTGTACTCTTTCACCCTTTATTAAGCGTAATGTGTGTTATATTTACAAACATTTGTGAAAAAATGGGTCATTCTGAAGAGCTCAGTGAAAGTGAGTGTGGTACTGTGATGGGATGACACCTTTCCAATATGTCAGTTCATGTAAGTCGTACTATTGGAAAGCTGAAGCGTTTATGAACAGCAGTAACTCAGCCATGTAGCTTAAGACCACATAAAGTCACAGAGCAGGGTCAACGAATGCTGAGACGCATGGTGCGCAAAAGTCACCAGCACTCTGCTGATTCCAAAGCTAAAAAGTTCCAAACTAGCATTAATATCAGCACAAAAACTGTGCAGTGGGAGCTTAATGAAATGGATTTTCATGGCCAAGCAACTGCATGCAAGGAGCAGTGAAAACATGTCCTGTGGAGTGACCAAGTGATGGGCAAGTGTTATCTGATTGACTGCATTGTGCCAACTGTAAAGTTTGGTGGAGGAGGAATAATGGTATTGGGCTGCTTTTCGGGGGTTGGGCTAGGCCGTGTTAATTCCGGTGAACAAAAATCTTAATGCTTCAGCATACCAAGACATTTTGGACAATGCTATGCTTCCAACTTTGTTGTAACTGTTTGGGGAAGGCCCTTTTCTATTCCAGCATGACTGTGCCCCTGCACACAAAGCAAGGTCCATAAAGACATGGTTGGATGAGCTTGGTGTGAAAGAACTTGACTGGTCCGCACAGAACCCTGTCCTCAACCCCATCGAACACCTTTGAGATTAACTGGAATGAAGGTTGGGAGCCAGGCCTTCTCATCCAACATCAGTGCCTGACCTCACAAATGCGCTACTGGATGAATTGGTGAAAATTCCCACAGATACACTCCACAATCTTGTGGAAAGCCTTCTCAGAAGAGTGGAAGCTGCAAAAGGGAGAGCAACTACGTATTAATGTCTATATATTTAGAATGTGATGTCAGCAACGTCCCAGTTTGTGTAATTATGAGGTACCCCAATACTTTTGTCCATATAATTTATATATACACACATTTTAAATGTACATCTGTTGCATGGATTAGCATTACTAATAAAAGTAGAAAGAAAAATGCTTACATATGCGAAAACAGCCCTGCATAAAAATAGAATGTAACTTTTTCCATCTACAATAGATTTTTAAATGACTGCTTTTCCTGACCAATTTATTTTTGGTAGTATGACTAAAAAAAGAAAGAATGAAATCTATCTTAAGTACTGTATCCTGCTAGAAATGACAAATAAAACCTTTTCATTGCTTTTACACTTTCAGAAAAGGTTCCACTTAAGCAGCAGGGAAAAGCTATGAAATACAATGCATAAGAATACAAATGTACAAAAATCGAATTTTACATCCAACCGTGCTTTCAAAAAATGCTTGTTTCCAACTGAAAGCATAGTAAAGCAATGTTTATTTGTCATTATTATAAAGTATGTAACCCTTGTTTTTGTTTTTACAACAAAGAACATGATGTGGAGTTAAATTAGCATGGGACTTATAACCCCAAATCATCACTAAATGTACTAATAGCTTAGAATTCAAACTACTAAAAATATTGTTTCACATATTGATTCACGTTGGAATCTATAGGCTTTTTATATGGGTGCGTGTAGTTGAAAATTACGTTGAAAACAATATAGATGATGCAAAGATCTCATTAAAGGCCCTATATTTTTGCTAGCTAAATCAGCTTTCGTAATCTACTCAAGACCAAAAAGGTGCTTTACCATGTTAACACTAATTTTACTTGGCACTATGACAATAGGACATAATAAAAAAGTAACCGGTAATCAGCATTCACAACATACAAAACAATTAACATAAGAAAACATTAAGACATTCTGGGACTGTAATAACTAAAAAGTAATGAAATGGAAAGACATTGGAAATATAACTGTTACTAAAACTACTAGATGATATGGTGATCTGATGGGGTTTTTGGCTGAACATTCCATATCAGATACACCCTAAATAGGATGAGGAAAAATATGTTAGCGAGGACATATGACTAGAAACCGAGGCCAAGTGAATATCTGAGTAATGAGAATAATACCGTATCATCATACATGCGAACTAACCTGGAGCTCTTTGAAATGGCCGCATGAGGAACAGGGCTAGCAATACATAGAGGCAGGGCTAGCAATACATAGAGGCAGGTCTAGCCATGCTAGTGGAGGAGGGGCTATGCCCAGATAGCCTTAATTAGTAGGACGGGAAACAGGAAGTAGACATGGTCAAACTGTCATTGTTTAACATTTTGCTACTAGTATATTCACTTTTAAAGCTTCCCAGATATATTTAAAAAAATATGCTTCTTTAAGACAAGATGTTATCAAATAAATTCAGATTAACCTTTTTGTAGTGACCAAGTGTCACACAGATTATTTTTTCACTTTCCTGTTACCCGGCTACTAATTTAAGAGTAAACAGTGGGACTTTGTGCTTGGAATGCATATGAATAACACTGATGCAGTAATTATTTACATAATGTTTTCAGTGTCAAGATACAAAGTTTACATGCTATTAAATGTGATGGCTGCCATTGTATACGTGAAGCACACAAAGCAACAACAAGGGCAGAGTTTCAATGTCCTAACTAAGCCTGATGGCCCAATATTGAACTCATTTTGAAAATACACCAATCCTTAGCTACTACTTCTAAACTACTTTTATTCTCCTGCTCTTTTGGTCTGTCACAATGGACCACCTCTCCCATGCACTGTGATTGCCACCAAATTGATGATTTGTCCCACCTAACTGTTTTAGCACAGACTGTAAACATTTAATCCCTCACCTCCTCTAGCCCCCACAAAAACACAACAAACTGACCTCAACACTCTACAGCTTATAAGAACACTTCTGTCACTTCACTCAAAGATCTCTACCTTACACATTACAGACTCATGCTCCATTCCTTTTCATTGACCCTCCAATCTCGCCAAATAAATCTATTTTATTTCATTTTATTTCTTTCCTCTTCATTAAACCTAAAGTCTGTTTTCAACTTTTAACACCCTTTTCACTCACCTTCTAAAGTCTCTTACCAAGACCTTGCTACCAATTTTACAAACAAAATAGACAATATCAGGGATATTACCTCAAAGTGTTTATCATATGGTACATCAACCCCCTTCCTTGCCACAAGCCACCCTCAACTGCTTCAGTCCAGTCACCCTTACCGAGGTTTCTGATGTTTTCACATCCTCTCACCTCACCCCCTGCCCCCTCGACCATGCACTCTCACATTTCCTATCACCTCTTCCCTTACCCTAAACATAACCAATCTATTTAGTCTGTCTCATTGCATTGGTGTATTCCCATCATCATTTAAGAAACTTTCCCTTAATCCCACATTCCCATCAAGCTACCATCCAAATTCCAAATCCAGGGGTCACTTCTTGGTGCTAATATTCTTGAACCTTTCCCCTGACACAGTCGACCATCCCCTCCTTATACAAACCATTCATGCTCATGTAATCCGTGACATTGTTCTTTCCTGACTCAAGTCATACCTATCTGACCATACCTTTAGTGTCTCCTTTGCTGGAAATTGATCCTTTCCCCTACTGCTATCTGTCAGTGTTCCTCCGGACTCAGCTATTAGGCCGTTACCCTGGCCGTTACAACTGGTATCTTTGTTTGGTAACTTGACTGAAAAACATATCCCAACATATCTGTCCATTCCTCCCACAAGACACAACCCAAATGTTAATTCACTCTCTTGAGATATCCTACTAATTGGTCTCCCCTTAACCCATCTTCCCCCACTTCAATCCATCATCATCATCATCAACACTGTGGCAAATGCAAACTTCTGACCCTGTCCTACAGAGCCTTTAATAACTCTGTACCCCCTGCATCTTTACCCTCTTATCCACATAACCCCGAACTGCCCTCTTGCTTCTCTCCTCTACTGTCATTACCTCTTCCCACTCCCATATTTAGGATTTCACAGGTGCTGTACTCTTCTGTAATTCCCTACCCTCTTCCATCAGACTTTCTCCCTCCCTCCTGAAAAGCTCTTTGGAAACTCATCTGAATGATCAACAGCCTCTACAAATCATCCTGACTCAATCAACTCATCCCTATCCAAGCAGTCCTCTCCTACAGTTTCACTACCCCCTCATCGCCCAAATAGTTTGTAATCTGCTAACGCTGTATAAATAAATGTAATGTAAAAGGCAGACCATATAATAATGTGTGACCCATATATTTATATTTACACCTTTCCTCCCAAAAGGACTGATAGCATAGAGACAATTAAATTTGTCTGTTCTCCGTGTGAGACAGCCATTCCCTTTCTGTGCTTTCAGTGGAGCAACATAAAAACTATACAAATGAGACAAAAAATGAAAGCGTCATCAACATTAAGTGTCAATGCTGTAAATGTAGGAATGGCCATTCCGTTAAACAGGAGATGTTCAGCAAATCCCCCCCCCTTTTCATAGAGTTTCATTATTGACCAGTAGAATATTTCCATTCAGTAAAAAATTAAAACAATAAAATGACTCATAATTCTGCTTTCTGTTTAGTTAACATAAATCTGCAGTTAAAGTGTCATAAAAACAGTGGTATTTTTTGTTAGTGTCCCTGGCTTGCCCATATGAAGGGACATTTGTGAACATTGTACCTGGAACATCACAACTGCTACAAAGGGAAACTAATGTACCCACAGTGCCTGGGAAGCAAACTTATTACATATTTTCTACAGCTTTAAATAATTGCAGTTCAAATATTCAAATAATATATTTTCCTCTGAATAAATGTATTACAAGAAGACAAATTAGTGTGAAGACTTAATTATAAATTAGAAGAATGACAATCACCTTAAGCTTTGATAAAACCGCATTAGCTTGGTGAAGGTCAAATAAAATGTGATCACATTTCCAAAAAAGCTAATGTGTGTAAAGGCCAGATTGGCTATATAATCATAAACATAAAAGAGAATTCTCAAATATTTCCCAGCATAGCCAATATAAAATAAGAGACATAATCAATTGGAGTGGCCAGTGGAATTAGGATACGGGAGGGAGATACGTATATCACAAGAGTCGAGGCAGTTCTTGTAAATGAGGAATTCAAGACACGCCATACTTCTTAAGACATATGCAGTCTACTGGGCCACAGTGTGTTTACAAAATTTACAGTATAAACAGTATTGAAAATAGTGTCATAATAAGTCCTATTTTTAAAACAATAATCATTACAGTTATAGAAATATCACACTATTTGTATAAATGAGGATACTTACCCGTTCCCTGTCGGCTGTGTGATCCCGCCATCAAGGGAACACTGGGGGCCCGCCTATGATGCACAGCAAGACCCATGACGTGCAGTTAAAAACCTGGAAACTCCCAGTTGTGTTACCCTGTTCTGGCCCTGCTATCGCGTTTTCTGAGTTGCAGATTGTGTTTTGCTGTCATGGACCATTGGTTTGCCTGACTACTCTTCTGTCTAGTGATTCTATTCCTGTATTGCCCTATCTGTGTAAGGTGCCTGGCTTGTCTGACTACCTGCTCCATGAACTATATCTGGTTGTGTCTGACCATCCATCCTGCATTAAGACCTAACATCCTGTGTCACCTACTTAGAAACTCCTCCTGCAGTTTACATGTACAGGTATCCTTCTCCGTATGTGCTTTGACTATACACTCAGTGCCGAACTTTACCTCCCTACACCTGAGCTCAAACCCTTGTTAGTTGTTTTAGGGCTGAAGAACTTCTGCAATAAGTACTTGTCAGCAGATGTGACCATTACAATACATTTTGAGAAAATTAGGCAAAATGTTTTAGTGTGCGTCACAAAAAATGTTTTATAGACAGTGATATATTTAGAGAAAAGAAAAAATGTCGGTGCGCTAAGCCAGTCACAGGCTCAAATAATACAAATGTATAATATGAGGCCTACCAAACAGGTGTAAGCATGCAGCAAAACAGTGTATTGGCTTAAAATGTATACAAAAAACATTCTTACCCTAATAAAGTTGGCAACAAATATATAAACATAATATAAATGAGAGATTGATATATGAAGTGATATATTTAGCTCACAAAGTGCTTCTATCTTTCTTTTGCATATATTTTGTCTACTAAGCCACAGTGGATGTAGACCCATGTGCACTCTCTATGACCAAACATATGTGAACACCTGACCATCACCTGACCATGAGCTTGTTGGACATCCCATTCTAAAACCATGGGAATTCATATGGAGTCCCCCACCTTGTGGCTACAACAGTTTTTTTTTATTAGACATCATCACTTCCAAGTAAAGATTTAAAGCAGCACTGTGCGACATGGAGGTTTTCCATTTTTGTTTTCTTTGTTAGATGTTTTCTACTTTGTAAAGCACAAAACTGTTCATAATAATAATGTTCATATACTGCCATATAGTAGTACTGTTTGTGAGCTGTGGACCTCTTTTGTTAGCCAAAGCCACTAAGACAGACACCCTAACTTTACATACTGCTTTGTAGTTCACTTCTTTGGCATTCAGATCCACTATATAAGTGTTATTAGAACAATAACAACAATAGTAATAATAATATTGTTACTGTTGCTTTTCTACAATTTTATTATTATATTTAATATTATAAAAAAATGGGTGTGTATTTTGTGTTTATATGTCATTCTATTTATCTACATCCATTTAAGTAAATATTATTACTCCATGCTATATTTAAATAAAGTCAGTCATATTTTGCAGTGTCCTGCTATCAATCTATTGCCTTTTGTTTATACTACAGTATTATATGGAAAAAAGCAAATCTATTATGTCAGCAATGTTACATTTTAATTTTCCATTCCTTGAATTCATTATGCTACATAAGATGTTGCTATATCAACCTTTGTTGTCATTTGAAATCATAACATCCATCCTTTCATTGAAGGTGAATCAAATTGAATTTACCAGCTGTTTGCTAGTATGTTGTCTCTCAGCAATACTGGTAGTAGTATCCCACTTAGCCCCATCCACTTATTATGTGTGGAAAGGAATCTATCATCACCATTTTCTATAACCATGGATATGTTTTAACAAACCGTTAAGTAGAGTAATAACATTTTCTGTCTCATATTAGTGCCAGTTTTGAATACATTTGCTTTTTTTCCCTTAACCATTGCACTTCTTTATTTGGGGAGGGTTGGCAAAATTTAGCCTGGGTGGCAAATCATCCATGTGGGCCAGACAGATTTGGTAGACAAAATATTAATTGCCACATCTTCATCAGAAGAAATACACCAAAAAAATCCAGTCATGGTGTAAATGCTGTTTAAACTTAGTTATATTAGATATCAAACTTTTTGAATTGCAAATACAAAATCATTTTTTCTGTAGTGGCCCAAAAAGGTAGATCTCTACGGCGGAGCTATTCAGCCGGAATATGGATCTTTGTCACACTATATACAGCACAACATTTATAAAACAGATTAAAAAAATGTAGGTGTAGGACGCACATTCTTATGTGTTAATAGATTACAGCTATTCTTGTTGTTTATTATGTACTCAATGATTCATTTTATGACTCTTTGTTATTCCATGCCCTTATTATATAAACAGAGGGTTGATGTTTCGAACTCAGAATAGACCATATAAGGAACCTCCCACATGAACAGTTCTGCTTTCTTTGCTGTTCCTGTACAGAGGTAGAATTATATCTTATGTTATTCATTGAATTCTGGCCTTAATCCCAGAGAGGCCTTGGTTAAAATAGGAGAAAAAAAAATGGAATTTAATTTTTGCTCCACAAGTTAGGTGCAAAAACCCCCACTGAATTATGTTCTGCAAAATGCTTCCCTACATAATCCACTATTTTTTGTTATTTGGGTTGGGGCACCATGAAGGCTTTTTTTTAACTATTTTAATATGAATGGTAAGATGAGTTTCTGTATCTTTACATTTTCTAATTATTTCTAACCTTTCTTCACCTTGTTGTTATTATTATTTTACCCTTTATACTGTGGAGATCCATTTAGGGCCTTTATAGATAAATCCCTAGCATCTGTTTTATTATTTTTAATATTATTGACATTTACTTATATTTTGTTTTAATTTCTTTGGAGACGAAAAAGTTCTGTACTACATGTATTTATTTTCCTTAAATCAGTTATACAATTTTTGAGTACAAAGTAATTGGAGGGAGCAGAAGGCAAAAGACGGTAAAGTTTTACACAACAGGGTATGATAGATCACATCCAATACCTATGTTGGTTAGGTCAACAAAGATGGAAAACGGGTCAGAGTTCCGCTTCTGACACTTCTCTTGCAGTTGTCTTACAGCAAACACCATGTCAATGGTCCTATGCTCTTTGTAAGTCCCTGCTCAAGGTGTGCTATTAAGTAGTTCAGCAGGATCCTAGCAAATATCTTTCCTGTGATGGAGTATGGACATACCTCTGTGGTTGTCTCAGGCCTTCCGATTCCCTTTTCTCTTGCTCAAGTGTACGCTGAAGGCATGAACTGGGGAATCTTCTCCTGTTGCCACATGAGTAGGAACAGTTGATGCGGCCTTTCAGTCATGGGAAACACTGTTATGGTACAGTGTGATTTTAATAGCCCCAGAGAGGGGCTACACAAAGTGACCACACTTTGTAGTGAGAGTTATTTATCCACCTCGACGATGAATTCTGTCTTGTGTTAAATGCTCTGTTGGCAAGGAGTGACCCATAGATCCCTGCTTGTGCAAGCCAGGTCTAGACGTAGAGCGTTGGGGTGAAGCTGCCTGATTCCCTGCCCGGCGTTGGGAAGACTCAGGGAGTATTGAATTTGAATAGTTGAGAGCTTGAGGGATGACTTTTGTTTCATAATTTCTTCCACAAGCAGGAAGTCTGTGATACAACATATGATGTCTGTAGGTGGCCAGTGTGGGACCCATAGGGCACAAAGTGTGTGCTGTATCCATAGAAAAGCTGGTATCACCTGCTGGTGGTTGAGGCTCCGAGAGTCCCCTCACATTGTGCCTCTCTCCAGATCCTCCAGATGGCAGTTGTACTTGGCCAGGTACAGGGCATGTGGCAAGATATTTCAAACTACACAGTGCTCCAATTTTGCTACATCTGACCTTAGTGTAGCTATCTCTTTGTGTACCATTAGCCTCAGCTTATGATATGTTTACCAAGGACTTTACGCCATTGGGGTCGACAAGAATATTTATTGTATGGTCGCCTGGAAAGGTGCTGTGATCGCGTTGTCTCAAGATTGATATCTGCTGATTGGGAGCTAGCTGGCAATAGGCCTTGTGATTTTTCTCTGGCTGTGATGCCAGGTCCACTGGAGTTTCAAAAAACTCTTGTAGGAAGGACAAGATTAGTGTTCTCTTGCTTCCTGGAGTTGGGAAAAGCTGTTCTTTTATTTCTGCCCATGGTGAGCAATTGTGCAGGATTGCTGTAGATTGAAAGGGAAGGTGAAGGAGCTCAGCTTTCAAGCAGCCAGCTTCCACAGTGACCAGTCACCCCCCACCCCGGTGATCAGTCTGTTGGGGCCATCAGAGGACCTAGAAGGTTCTGGATAAACCATATGGGAGCTCACTCACAAAATTGTTTCCAATTGTTAATTCAGTGTAACTGTTACACTCATCTAGCCATTGCACCTAATCGGTTTGCATGGAGCCAGTGATTCTGGCTCCTGTTGACAGGGGAGATTCAAAGGGGTCTTTAGGATGTACTGTTTCGTCATATAGGTCATCTAGCACAGAGTCCTTATAACATACAACCTAAGGCCATTAATTCCAGCACCCTATTTAACAATATTAGTTCTCAGCTGGCTCTTATAAATATCCAGCATATGGAGAAGCAGGTGGCTCAGTACTGTATTAAACTGAGTGCTTGAAGCCTGTGAGTTTATTTATGTTAGTTTAAATGGATTTATTGACTATTCCCCAAACTGAAGCTGACTGGGCAGTGACAGACTCTAAAAACCTGCTCTAAAAAAGCGAGATGAGCTCTAGCTCAGTATTGTAATTTTGTGTGGGATATAGAGGGGGAGGCATTTTCGAAGACTGTACAGAGAAGAAAAGCTGAGTTGTGTGAAGCAAGATGTGTAATGGTATTACTCTCACATCAGCCCACAAAATTGTGCCTCCCTTCCCCATATATTTAAATGGCAGCTCCACTCCTGGAGACTCTAAGCTGGTTGCTATCTCTTTGTAGCAGTTCACCAATTTATTAAAGTGCTGGCCCTGACAGAAGTGGTCGCTGTAATTATCGACTTATTTCACAGCTTGTTAGCTCTACCCTGGCCCTTATACCCCACACAAGCTGTGGAGCTTGTTTTAGCCCAATTTCATCCCAGGACATATAATGGTCCCAGCATGAGTGACTATCATCATTTTAATATTTCCTTTAAAGAACTGAACTACTGTTGAGTGCAGGTGCATGGCAGCACTTTAATGGCAGCACTAAGGCTGGTAAACACTGATTAGTTGCTCAAAGCTGTTAATCCTGGGTCCTCCAACATCATTCATCCTATATTGTTAGTGATGTGAAATTATATGCAGATGAAGATCCACTAAATATGGGTGGTATAAGTAATTGTTAGGTAAACATGCAATTGTATTATTGAATGTTATTATTTAAAGAGTGGTAAATTGTGAAAAATAAAACTGATATTTAGTGTTGTATTTAACATGAAAGAGGTAGTCATACCCATCATTTGCATTTCAGAGATAAGTGAAACATACAAGCACCGAAGGTTATGTGCTTCTGGTAACCTTAAATAGTTATTGCTTAGTCTTTTATATTTACTGGAAAAATACCCCTCAGATATAATTACCCTCACATTTTAAGGCTAAAGTGCTTAACTCTGTTTCCATGAGTTGTTGTTATATCTGATCCAGTGATTGCCTATGCTTCTGCTAGGACAACCATCCACATAACAGCTCCCTCCAAAGCTTCTGCTTTGGGATTTGGTGGCCCGTTTTCCCTTAGGAAGGAGTATGTTCGGCTCCTGCTCATAGTCTGCGCGGGTCTAAAAGAAGCGGCATGCTAGGATACAATACCACATAGCACTGTGCATCACTCAAAACTATAGGGTCCAAGAGTGATAAGCAGCAGAACTAAGGAGGCCTCCTAAACATGACCCTATCCATCACAGATCCTGGCTTTGTTATGCCACAATGCATCACACTAGGCATGGTGCAAAGGATCTGCTATAAAGAGTTAGACATACACCACCCGGGTAACCAAAGGATATTATGTCCCCCATACCCCTCTCGTACAAAGCCCTGCTAGTACTAGGGTTTGCACAACCCAACTGTATTTTACATAATCCTCCATCTCACTTTCAGCCTTCAAGCGTTCCCTGTCAAAAAAAAACAAAAAAACCCAATCACTGATCTTTTCAGTGTGTTTATACATCCAACATATTGAAGGTCAGCACTTAATATGTGCTGGTCAGCAGCATATGAAACATATATACGTTCCTCCAACGTACAGCAGCCATACTCCCATGTACCTAACAAACCACAATTAAACCCAGATGTCACTTTCACCTACACATCAAATTTTATAAAGGTCTCCCTATGTCTGTTTTCCCTGTCCCTATAGTTAATAAACATGTGAATCCATCAAATGAGTTTAATCTCGGCATCCCTGAAAAGATATTCAATTAAATAATTCATTATTTTAACCTAAAGAAGAAATTGAAACTTCCTAGTCGTTAATTACTTTGAAATACTTCTTTATTTTCTGTGATTGTTTAAGCCTCTATTCATGGTTCCTACACGACCTCTAGCGCTGTTAGAAGTATTCATTATTTCAGGCATTGTATAATTTTTTTTTCTTTTCAACTTTAGAAAATACACTATCTATAACATATTAATCTGCATTTATTTGCATTTGAAAAGAACCCAGATGTGTGCTCACAATGTCTCTTTGGTGTAAAACTAGGGCAGTCACCGTAACTGGTTTCTAAAAGCGATACAGAATTTGAAGTCTCGTGAAAAAATATTCCAAAAAGAGATGATTGGAAAATCAATAGTTTTACCAAGTGGGGAAATGAAAGAAGAAACCCCTATGGAGACTGATCAGGCTGAACGTTTTTTTTTTTTTTTTTTTTTTAAAACAGATTTGCCTCTGTGAAGGTAGCTCTTTTGTATTGGGCTTGTTTATTCTTGATAACAACTCTTATTCCTGAATTGTGACGTTTAAAGACAAAACTACCAAAAGATAACATATAACTATTGGTTTTCACTTTCGTCTATCATCATACTATAACTAGAAGAGAGAGAGAGAGAGACGGAAATAACCTTGCAGTGAAAGATTTCTGCCAATGTTATGGATGCCAAGGCTTTCTTTTTCTTAAAAATATGTTTTTATTTAAATGAAAACAAAATCCTTATTTGGCCTCATTTGATGAAAAGCAACATATTCTATAGTTATAGTGGCATATCACTCCTCCATTCAGTGCTGGATTTCCCACTGAGCCTAAGTGTCCAATGTTCTTTAGGGCCTCTGCTGGAACAAAAGCAGTTGGGTTTATTGCTATACTGACACTCTGCTCACTTTGACTGATCGTCACCAAACTCCTACCCATTTTCTACCCATTTTCTACCTTTGTCCCACCTATTTTATGTCTATGTCCAGTGTTATGTCCACTGGTTTACACATATCTGGAATGTAAATCCAGCTTGTCTTCAGTAATAATTGTCCCCATAGACTGCCACTGTGAACTTACCTGATTGTTACCCTCAACAGCCAGGTCCGGCCCAAGACATAATTCAGCCTGGGACTGCAGTTTGAAATGCCGCCCCCCCACACACACTCATTATCTACCCTTCCTCTCCCTACCCTCTCATTAAAAGTACAAAGGTAGTTTATCTTTGAAAATGTGAACTTAAAAAGAATCTCATATGATATTTTCTCATTAGAAGCAATGGACAGGTGCAACAAAATACAGAGGCTAATGTGCTTATTGGAAAATATATTGCTCAGTCCTATGAAAAAAGCAAACAAAAAGAAACAATTACAAATAATATAGTATATATGCTGGAATAGAAGAATAGAATATGAAACGTAAAACAAGTTCAGCAGAGGATCAGCTTTTATGAATAGTACAATGACATGTTTCCACAGAATATGCTTAGTTGACAGGTGCTGTCTTCAATTTTTTAACCCATAGAGGTCTGGTACTTGGTCACATATAATTTTTTATGTATTTTAATATAATGTGTGTATATATATATATATCACACACACATTATATTATATATATATAAATATACAGTATATATTATTGCAGACCAGACATTTAGTCTTGAAATGGTTTAATGTAAATAATAGTTTTTTCATACCACTGCACAAAAAAATTGAAGCTAACGGTGTAAGGTAGCAGGCAATTGAAAAACAAATGAATTACCATGAAATTGACTTTTAATCATTTCTGTATTACAAAATGATGACAAGCAGTTTTCAAGCAGAACCCCTATTCAGTTAAAAAAAATGCTAGATTTAATTATTGTAAAGATGGTCAGAAGAAACGCATTATTTGAAATGGTTGAGGACAAATTTTCTAGTTTGACTGCTTTGTATGTGAAAATATTAGATACATACTCAGTTCACGGCACACATAAACAGTACTTAAATATTGATGAGAATCTATCATTAAAAATGTATAAAGCTATTTATCTTTAAACACAAGCTTAAGTAGGTGTGTTTGGTGATTGTATGTGAACTGTTACATTTTCACCACCCCTTGCAAACAGTTTTGTGTAGGGGTGCTTATCATTTGGCTATCTGCCTCTAGATCCAAGAAATGTTAAATTAATGATTTGCATTTGGCAGAAAATCAGTATGACGCTAGGTGTGTAACCTTGCGTAGAGGTGTATTATTTTTGTAATTTTGCAGCTATGAAACATAGGACATTTAGGAGGAAAATACACTTCTGTGAATGTTATTCAGAAACAAGCTCCTAAAGGTTATACTTTTTTTTCCCTGGCTTCCTTCAGAACCTTAAGCGAAGGTAAGGAAAGGGAATATTGTTTCCAATCTACTAAAATCTGCAAACAAAATATAATAACATTTTTTACATTGTTGTTCATTTGTAAAGGTACTTTAATCACTGTATATACTTCAATAAAAGCAATAGTAGTTGCTATACACACTGTGTGTTACCAGCCATCTATGTGTTTCTCTGTTTGAACAATTATGCCTCCCTTTTGGTGGGAGCTGTATGTCAAGGTATCAGAGTTCAGAACACGGAAGAAGTTCTGCATATGTTTTTCAGAAATACCACAAAACCAAAATCTGCAGAGACAGTTAACAGTTTATTTTGAAACCACAATAATATAAACAGATTTATACTGAAAATGAAAAGGCACAAGATAGGAATCATTTTCCTAAATGATGTTAGTTAAGTGACCGGAAACATTGGAGAAAAGATGAGAAAAAGGAATGTGGGTCTAAACCATACCTCAGAAGTCTCCAGGTTTCACTTGGAGACTCCTTTTTAAGCCCCGCTTCTCCAAATCAGTATGGGGAAACTCTGGGTTGTGGGAGCGGCATTGCCGCACGTCCCACTCCCTGCCCGCTTCCCCTCCAACAATGGTGTGTTAGTGGAACCGCTCGCAACATCAACGGGACAACCCATAAACGTCCCACCTTCATCCCGCAAGGGGTCTTCAGGTAGCTATGTAGTTAAAAACAGGAGATCTGCTAATACACAAGGGTTATAGATTACAGCAGCAGTACTCTTAAAGTGTTTGAATGCCCAAAGAGAGGTTTGGGCATTCCCTTCTGGAGGTGTTAGTGCTGACCCTGGTGGAAACATTGGTGCCTGGAGTAGGGACCCCTGTGACACTCTGTACACCATGCTGGAGACTCTGATGACCCCACTGCCATCTGATCAAACATACTGTGATCAGGAATCCAGGTCTGCATAATCTTGCTTACAATCAATTTTCAAATATTAATGAACATTTTACAATATGAAAAATATATTTCAGAGATATATACAGGACAAGACTGGGAATAAAAAATCTTGCGTTCAAAGCTGAGATACCTCTCTGAGTGCTCTTAAAATAGATTGTTCCAGTCAATTAATTACTTATGCCCTGCAATGATCTGGATTCTGTATAGTGGCGAAACAGACACTTTTCTTTCATGCTGAAAAATGAATATTGTGCGTAATGCAATTTCAGAATTGACGATAAAAAGTACACATGGTGTGAGATTCAGAGCCCTACTTACATTCCATTCATCCTGTTCAGGGTGGGAGAATGTAGATAGAAGATAGAGTTTTGCTAAAGAGTTGGGGCTTGGATTAGATATGTATGGCTACTGTTAAGCCGCACGTATTTTGCCTTCCATGGCACAGCAACATGGAAAAATAATGGTGTCTCTAGATGTATGCCTTATTTGTCTAGCTGAGAGCGTTGAAATGCAAACTCTCCTGCCATCTCTGCTTTTAGTGCCTAGACCCCTTTGAGGAGATCTAAAATCTTCCTGCATCAGACCATCAGTATGATTTGCAAACAATTGCAGTCTGTGCCGCCGCCAGTATGGCCTTCTGGGTCCAGGAGTGGACTGAGACCATCCAGGGCCCCGGGCAACACCCCTGTGGTCATGCCCCTTCTTTAAAAGTAAATATGTTTACTATGACATAACTGCCATCACTATGTACTATGCCAGGCATTAACAGGGTACAGCATAAATAAAAACCACCTTGGGATACATTATAGCCACATATGTAATTTTGATAATAGGATTTGCAGTATGTACAATAAGTGTGCACTGATTATGTATACAAACTGAGAGGCTGCTTGACAATTATAAAAGCACTTTTGTATACTATCTGGTTAAATTTATAGCCACATTTTCTGTTCATTATTGCCATACCTGTGGAGCATCGCTCCTCTGGGTCACCACCTGAATCCTCCAGGTTGCGGAAGCGAGGTCTAGGCACGTCCCACCAATTTCCCCTTTAAATGGGGGTGTTTCCTGCATTGTTGGCAGGACCGCCATCAGTGGGACCGCCCATCAACGTCAGTCCTGGCCGCTTCCCGCAAGGGTAGGCTCCAGGTAGGTGGAACCCTACCACCTATCACAGGCATGATTATTACCTATGTATAGATATAATGAGTGCAATTCCCATGGTATAAACGATTGCATAAATAACAAATCAGGTGAAATTGTTTACACGTGATTAAATATTATCATGGTGACACAGGAAAAACAAATCTTGCTGGGCTAATCAATCATATATTAGCCGCACCAGAACTAGCTCAGAGGAGCCCTCCCAGCTGCATATTACGTAACCTGTACCAACTCAACAGTCCTCCATAGTGTAAATTAGTTGTTAAGAGGGATCTGCCCCACAATTTGAAACAGAGAGACTGCCCCTGTCCCTAGCTGGCTTTGGCCAAAATACACAGCTGAGGCTGATATGAAGACTATTTTTCTTCTGCATAGAATTAAAAAGCAGAGATGTAGCCAGGAAATCCAGCTAATATACATAACCAGTAAAGATCAATATGCAGAAGTATATCTAACCCCGAATATCCTGTTAGCATTTTGATTGTAGTGCTGCGTTTGTCAGAAAGTTACTGATTGTTTGTGTAAATGTACAGTATGTGCATACCTCCTCATTGACCTCATGCACTGTTTCCAACATTTCATAGGCTGCAATGTGCAACCTTGAATAATCTAAATGCCTTTTACAGCTAATCTCTAATGGTTTTCTCGTTTAGCAGCGACGTGGTTCAATAGAACAATTACAAAATATGTTGGAAAATCTCTTTGTCTGTCCCCTTCTTACTCTTTATCATTAATCAAAACGATATTCTTAATTATTAAAATGAACAAAATGGCTACTCAATACTCAGGTTTGCTAATTTAATAAATGACATGCAGATTCTGAAAAGTTAATTGCTAAATTTGATCAGTTTTATTCACAGGTATATTTTACTTGTTCAGAGGTTTGTTAAGTGAAGTGGCTTACAAGTAAATACCTATCATTTAGATATACTTACTGGTAATATAGAATTCATCCTGCATTTTACAGATCTTGGTTGATGTTACTGAACTACAATGCAAATTAAAATCCTCAAATTTTTGATAACTACATTTAATATTTTAAAACATAATTTAACATGACTAATTATAGTTATAGATGAATGCTCTTGTTTTCAGGGGCCCCCTTCTTATTTGTCACCAGACATGATCCACTTTGAAAGGTAGACATGGCCAAATCATCCAGTAGGAAATTACATTACATTTTATGGATAGAGAGCCAAACGATTCCTCAGCGATATTACAATAGGGAATACTAAAACTTACCATAAAAACTGAAGATATTAAAAAATGAGACATATCGATATAAAAGAGGACCTTGCTTTTGTAAACTTACAACTTATTAGGAGATTGAGTGGGAATGAGGCAGAAGGCGAGAGAGTGCTTGAGCAAGCAGGATTTGATTATGATTCGTACAAACTGCAAATTTACTAATTTTTTTTACATTTTCCGGGGAAGAGGATGTCACTTCAAGCACCGTCATTTGGGCCTCAGGTCAACTGAGGGCAATTTGGTGTTGCCTGCAATTGAGGAAGAAGACGTCACTGAAAGAACCATCAGTTTGGCGGAAGTTACCGGGCTACGTTTGCGGAGATGGAGACGAAAAAAGAAGATAGAATAGAAGAATAGAAGGGAAAAGATAGAAGAAGGAAGATGAAGAAGAAGCAGAAGCGGAAGTCGTCGGCAGAGAAGGTAGGGAAACATTTAGGGAGCGTGAGAGTGAACAAGAATGACAGTGTGAGAGAGTGAGTAAGAGTGAAATGCCCCCCAAATTATTGGCAGAACCTCTCCACCGTAAAGGTGTATTAACGTTTCTTAAATATTGAGGATAATATCAGGGTTGTCTTAAAAAAAAAGAATTTTATATTTTTATTTATGTATTTTTGCTTGGGTGGATTGTAAGAATGTTTTCTATGCAAAACAGTAATGATTTCCAGTTGCTCCAAGCATGAGCTGGAGGTTTTATATTTGGACATTATTTAATACAATAATTGAAATTTTTTATTTTCTGAACTGTTGGTTACAGTACAAGACACCACTAAATGATTTACCAGAATTAGATTTCCTCTTACAAAAGAACAGCAAACAGAAATCAGTCGTGATCATTTACATTTTAAGCATGGTTGTGCTTCCCAAGTGTCAAGCCACAGATTGTCTTAAATTTATCAGATATATTACATCCACTAGGAATATTTCTTCATACATTTACAACTGTTTAAGTGTAGCAAAACTTGCATTGGTTTCAGAAAATTCACATTATTTGTATTGTCACATGAGAAGGCTCCTAACATATGCTCTACCCAGTTTCATTATCCCTATATACGAGTAAACAGGGTCATAAGAAACTGTACACGAGACTATAAACTTACAAATTACATAATTAGAATTGTAACATCACCTTGTTCCCTGTGCTGGGAATACTTTGTCTACAGAATGTATTCTATAGTCTAAATTGTCATGCCTGCTGATTTGTTATTCATTGTTGTCTGAGCAATTCCATGGAGTGTGTTCTTCACCATGGAATACGACATATGCTGTTAGATTAATAGCTGGCTGGATAGCAGGTTGTTTAACTTCTATTATATATTGTGATCTGGGGCTATATAACCCCATAATCTTATGTTTGAAACACCACACAAGTTTGTATTGCTGATGAACTCATCTTTTATTAATAGGTCTGGCAAACAAAGCATTTTAAATAAAGAAAAAAGTCTTGCTCGTTTTGAGCACTAACTTGAGTTCGGCATATCCGCTGCAAACAAAACCAAAGCAAACAAAAGCGCAGTCCCTTTTCTTCTCAGCAGTCTCATTCACTGCTTGTGTCCTCTCACAGGGAAATTTAGAAAAAGCCACATGCTGCTCATTGCTAACAGGTGAGAAACCTGAGTGATCCTCCTCCCTTCTCTCCAAATGCTCCAGCCCAGGGACCCAAATTAAATTACAGAATTTACTTTGGTTTGCCTGAAACAAAACATTCTCCCTGGGGCCATCACACCATCAATGGCACTGCAGCACTTTTGGTGAAATATATCATCATCAATAACAATGCCCTGCTTTCGGTCACAATAGATATATATATAAGGGGAGTCCAACCTGCGGCCATCCAGCTGCTGCAGGACTATATCTCCCATCCTCCTCAGCCAACCCCTTAGCTGAAAGAGCATTATCAGAGATGTAGTCCTGCAGCAGCTAGAGGGCCGCAGGTTGGACTCCCCTGATATACTGTATGTAAGTTTACATCCATGGCACAAATAATAAATAAATATGATTTTATGAACTTTCAAATGTATAACTTTACCAGCCATTAAACGTAATCTTTAGTGAACAAAATAAAATTCTGAATTGATAACTGTCGACTGCGTACTATTTTTTTAAATGTTTATTTATAGTGAAAATAACATTCATCGCGATTGATACCATGAGTCTTCTGAAGAATGCAAATCAATTGGCATGTTAAATGTTACAATTAAGGACTTTGTGTCCTGTGATTGCAGTGCATGTGCGGAAGCATGCCAGCTTTGCTGAAAAAGGCATTGTTGCCTCTTCGTCCAATAAATTTGTAATTAAAATGAGTGAACTAGGTTTCATGCAGAGTGTGCCATTTCATCAGCATAGAAATGTTACCTAAATGCTTTATTTTTATACATGAATTTATGAACCAAATCAAGTTATTTAAGGCATTTGTAAATTTATAATAAATAAGAGAATTGTGATTATTACGTTTTTGTAATATTTCAGTGCTTGTGACAATAAAGAAAATAAGAAAAACATATATGTGTAATATTGTCAATGCCTCTTTATCCATTAGGTGTTACACTCACACTTAATTTAGTTGTGGAATCACAAATGCTGATCAGAGTGCCATTTTAACTTTCACACGTGTCTCATCTCACAAGTGCCCCTTGTAGAGAGGGATGACGTAAATCCAACCAGCACACATACAGCATAGATCTTTTTTTGTTTACTTGTTAAATAGATATACTGTATGGACAAAAGTATTGTGACCAACAGAGAATTTGATGACATTGCATTCTAAATCGACAGACATTAATATGAAGTTGCCCCGCCCCCTTTGCAGGTATATAGCTTTATTCTTTTTTCCACAAGATTTTGGGGTGTTTCTGTGGAAAATTTTGCCCATTCATCCTGCACAGTCATGCAGGAATAGAAAAGGGTCTTCCCGAAACCCTTCCCACAAAGTTGGAAGCATAGTATTGTCCAAAATGTCTTGGTATGCTGAAGATTTTCCTTCACTGAGCCTTGCCCAATAATCAAGAAGTGTCCCCCAATACTTTTGTCCATATAGTGGTGCACAAAGCAAGGTCCATTGTCGGATGAGTTTGACTGGTCCGCACAGAGCCCTGACTTCAACCCCATCAAACATCTTTGGGAGGAACTGGAATGGAGACTGCAAGGCACACCTTCTGGTTCAACATAAGTGCCTAACCTCACAAATGCTCTTCTGGATGAATGGACAAAATTCATCCATAAACACTCCAAAATCTTGGGAAAAACCTGCCCAGAAGCCCTGAAGCTTATAGCTGCATAAGGGAGACCAACTTCATATTAATGTCATGAGAATGCAATGTCATAAATGTCCCTGTTGGTGTAATGGTCAGGTGTCTCAATACTTTTGTCCGTATAGTGTACATGTCGCATGCACTTTGGGTTACAAAAAGTAACTTGGGTTACAAAAATTAACTTTTCAGTTTTAAATAATACCTTTTACTCTTCTATATTTAGATTTGGTAAACTAATGTGTGAGGAATTATGGTGATAGAATTTTACCTGTGCCACTGGTCATTACTTTGCCCTAGAACCTTGACATTAATTATAATGCATGCACGAGATGGTCTGATTAACATGTCATGTTCATTATTCCCAGGATGGTCATTTAGGTAATACTGCAGAAAATGTTATTAACAGTAGAAGTTTAATCTCTTTTTACAACACTTCAAATTAAATACGCCAAAGCATATGTCATCTTTGAAAAGGAGAAGTAGCATAGTTGATACAATGTAAAATGTGTTAATGTATGACCCCTGAATATACATCTATATACTTGAAATTACTATAAAAACTGGGTATTCTATTTTAATTGGTTTGGGAAAATGCCTTATTTCCTACTTAGATTTGATTTAATTCTTGCATATAGTGACATTTCAACAGTTGAATTTATATATCAATAATTTCCTGCCAAGTACAAAACTAAAGAACAAACGATTTGACATAGGGCAACATGTCCTAATTACATTGTGCATAGATCTGTCCGGTATGGGAATCTTCTTGGGTCTATGAGAAGGTTATATGCTGCTTGGTATTCATAGCACAACAGTAAGTCATTCAGATATCCAAAAGCTGAAAATATGCAAAGGGTAATAATGTCTTGCAAACAGATTACTGTATTGTTTGTACTGTTTTAGTTTCAGTTTTGTAAAATAAATGAATTGTCTTTAAACAGCATAGTTATTTTTTTTAAGAATACTTTGAACACCTGCCTTGTTATTCTCCATTAATAAATCGGTCCTATGCTGTGGAGAGGATATTGTGACAGGCCTGTAACACCAGGGAATATATAGCCTGCTTTTTTTGTTCCAGTAGCTTTGACAACTAATAAAACATTTAACAGTTTCTAAATAAACATAAAATGAAAATAACAAAGTAGGGCTTGGTGGGATGTGTGACAGGATGGCAGGAAAGATAGCAACTCAGTACAGCGTTTCAAACAGAATTATCAGTTGACATAATTAATGATATATTGATCACATTTTCTTTACTTTATGGATGAAAGGATTCAGTGCTTGTTTGGATTCATTTTACACTGAATCTACGTAAATTTGTTTCCAGGCTAATATAATTAAAATATGTATTTGAATAAGGCTCATAGCTGAGCAAACACTGTGTTTTCTAGTTGTAATGCCATGAACCAGAGTAGGTTACCATAGAACCTGGTAGCAGAGCAAGTTATACCATTTTATTAGTAGTCTTTAAGACATAATAAGGATGCTTTAACATCTGGCATGGTGCATCCTGTGTATATGCCTGGTAGTGCCCCTGGGGCTCAAACAACAAATAAACCAAGACTGGCAAGACCGATCCAAGTGTAGGAACCTGCCTGTAGTGCAGGCAAAACATTATGATCTCAGAAGTACATTTTGTATTCCATTATCACTTACATTCTGTATATGTTATACAGATGCATGTTCATTTTGAATGTTATAGGCTTTTTATCAACATAATAACCCATATTCATGTATAATAGCAGGTATCTGCTCAAATATAATGGACAATAATGGTTTCAGGATGAGCTCAATCCATTCCTACTATCTATGTCTCATGTTAGAGGCAAAGTATTCTAATATAGGACACCTCCATGCAGATGGAGATTCTCATAGTCAGGCTATGAATCTTTCACTTACTGGTAACAATGAAGGATAATGGTGTTGTGAATGTGTTTATAAATCATACAAACATAACATTTGCTGTAATTAGTTATTAGGATAACAGAACCATGCAAGACAAACAAGAAGAAAGCTTTACGTGTAATTTTCCACATTTAATGTTAATTGGGTGGAAATTCACTAAAGGAGATCATTTCAAAGTACTGGGTACGGTTGTGCCAGTGCTATGCAGACATCCTATATAGCCTCCTTTAGCACAGCCTCTTATAGCACTATACCTATCTCCACTCTCCTGCTGAAGTGGTACAGGATATATCAGCTCCTTCTTTATGAAGAGAAAAAAAAAATATGTATATACACAGTATTGAATAAATACAATTTTTGTAATGTTCCTAAAGGAATGGGAAATGGGACAAAATCTTATATTTTGCTTTAAGTGCTTTATTAACAGCTAATATTTACTTTGCAAATATAAATGCATTTAACTATAGAAGATGAATGAAGGTCGTGTGATATATAATAAATGCCTATCTCTCCCACTAATGTATACTTGCGGAATTGAGTACTAGAAATCGCCAGCTTCCTGTTTTTGCGCCATGATGTCCAACAGTAAATCTAAAACATCTCGGAAGCCACAAAGCAATAAATTGACTCATTTTTCATTACCATTCCCATTTGTTACACAGAAAAGAGCATCGTGACAGGCATTATATGAAATGTTACCAAATCATTAAATGTATGTCACAATATTTTAAGTCACAGAGGAAGAGCTGTGAAAACACTGTCCATTTTGCATGATTCCTTCTATGATCTAATTGCTTAGCCTATGATTTGTAGGTAGTGCAAAGTTTCATTGTTTCATGGAAATAAGGGCACATTGGAAACTGTTGCCTGCGCCAATGCAAAATCTTAATGTGAGTTGTATGGGTAAAGGGAGTAATGAACCATGAATTATGAGATCCACTGATCTCCATTTATCATGTTGGCTGGAAACTACTTAAAGCAGAAGAACTCTTTTTGGATAAATTGAGGACCGTTCATTAAAAAGGTGAAATAGCTGGCAGCCATATTTTAGCTGTTTCGTTCATCTCAAATGAAAACGGAAATTGGCTGCTATTTTGTATTAATTTCCAAATTCACAATCAAATTACAAAACATAATCACGTTTCATTAGCACCAAATGAAAACAGGCTAATTGTCCTATTTATTTCAATAGACATCAGCATGAATGATTAGAAGATGGCTGTGAATTCTGAGTAGAGAAAGTGTCAGCCAACCTGTCTAAAAATTAAATTAACATAGTTACCAGGAGAACATTACAATCTGCCAGACTAATGTTGCATTTGCCATCTTTCACAAATCTTGTGAAAGTTCCTACTGACGTTTTACACAAAATTATGCCATTAATGAGTATCCATCTAGTCAAGTGTAATGTGATTACTGTAGTCTACCAGTGGGGCTGCGCTAAAACAGCTGAGAAAAAATGCTTTGGGGTAAATATGAGAAGAGAGAAAATACCTTTGCTTTTTAGTATTCATAAAGTCAAACAAAAGACCATCTTGCACCTCCTATGCAGATAATGTATATATACTGTACTTCTGTACCATTGATAACTTATTCAGTTATTTATAGTAGCTAGTAAATACATATGCTGTTGTAACACATGGAATAATTTGGAGAGTTGTCTTCACTTTGTAATAATAGCCTAAACGTTTTAGACTTCAATCCTTTGGTGGATACCAATGCCTCATATCAGCACAGTAATGGATTGCATTGCTCATTGGAGGATACCTCAGATAAAAGGGATTATAGAACATGCTTTACTCTTAACTAAAAATATCAGACACTTGACGGCTTCAAGAACTCAGCAATTCTGGGAACTGTTTAACAGAGTGATTTTGAAGTAAGTTGAATATTCTTGTGTTTGCAATCATAAAAATTTGTATCAAGTAAGACTCTCGTAAATACACTGAATCTTTAGTGGAACTCTTAAGAAGCCACAACAACTGGGTGAAATAATATAGATTTAAATAAGCATTTTCAATCTGAGCCCATAAACTGCCAGTTAACAGTATACACAGAGTACAGAGGCAAGAGCACAAATGTACTGTATTACCAAGTAAAATAAACTTTAACAACCTGTCTAGTACATCCATAAAAATTAGATTATAGTGACAAAAGTATTGGGACACCAAGTCCTGACCTCAACCCCATCGAACACCTTTGAGATGAACTGGAACGGAGATTGTGGGCCAGCCCTTCTGGTCCAACATCCGTGCCTGACCTCACAAATGTGCTACTGGATGAATGGGCAAAAACCCCCACATAAATACTCCAACATCTTAGAGAAAGCCTTCCCAGAAAAGTGGGAGTGTGTTATAGCTGCGAAGGGGGGACCGACTAGATATTAATGATTATGAATTTAGAATACAATGTCATAAAAGTCCCGGTTGGTGTAATGGTCAGGTGTCCCAATACTTTTGTCCATATAGTGTATTTACATTTCATAACATATATTTCAGACTTCTATTTTTATCTGACCAATAGTCATGTGGCTATAGTACTTTGACAACCAGAGCATTGCTAAATCTACTTGTACTACCTTTCCCTGCACTTCTATTCAAATATACATATATAATTATCTTTCTGTTTTATTCTGTTCTTTATCCTCTTTTAAATATTAAGTTTAAGGCTAGTAATAACATGTATAGTCCTTGAAAGGTTGCATCTTGTTTAATAAAAATATGAATCTAAGGCTAACTCTACAATGCCTTTAAAAAACATCATAGAATATACCAAAGTTTTTTTATATTGCATGTAATGTACTTAGCAAAATTTTGAGTTAATGAATTTGAATGGGATCTGATTATAAAACAAGCCATTAGTAATTGACTTTTCATTCTAATCAAATGGATTGTGTTTAGGCAAAATGTAGGTCTTGTATTACTTGGAAAAAATAATAAAAGTTTATAGTTTGACCATTAAAAACAGAATTTGTGTGATTGCTGCGGTAGAGACAAAAGGATACACTATGAAATGCATAATAATATCTAATGAGTACCTTATTTTATAGAGTTATTGTTTCATTGCACATCCTATGACTTTTCTTGAAGTGTAAAATAGATTGCATGTCCAAAAGTTCCCAGTGCTTTTATAGAGAATACAATATAGATCTATATAATACTTAAAATAAGAATACTGTTACTATTTGTAAATAATAATCATTTATATTACATTTATACTCTAAACCATATTTGTGAAAAAACAATTCCAATGAGGTTTCAATACCACTCAAACGTAGAGAGCATTTTGTCATGTTTTTAGTACATATTACGGCATATGTAACGCTTTATTTTAGATGAAACTGTTAGCTTTATAGGTTTTAGTATACCTAAAATCATTTACTAACATTACTCATAGATTTTTCTTTTTGTTTGTCAATCAATGTAATTATTTTGGCATTTTTTTTGTTTAAAATGAAGATACAGTTTTAATTTGGAGAAAGTGTACCCAAATGTGTATACCATTGGAAAGGTATCTTATTATGCCTCCCAATTATATTTTCATCTTATCTCTCGTATATTGTAAGGTTACTGATTGATGTTCATTTGTTTAGGCCAGCCTTTGTAACAGTGAAGGGGTGAAGAAGGGGGACACATAAGGATAGGATATTGATTAGAAAATGCTGGCCCTGCTACAATTGTCAGCATCCATAATAACATGTAAACTAATCATATCCAAGTAAATATAGAGATTGTGAGACAACATGCTATACACTTGCTATAGGTAGTTGGAAAAGGAATTTCGTACTAATTTGAATCGGATTAGCTCTGCATTCCTTTTTCTTGGACTAGAGGAATTTCCAAAATGGTTTATAAAGGCAGTAACGCCTACTAAACCAATATCATGTTCCATTCATTTGTAAATACTACACACACAAAAAATCAAGTGTTTCAAGTGCTTTTTCCTCATTATTCTCATTTTTTTTTTAATCCATCAGCAGAAATATCTGTGATGGATTTAGAGAAAATAAGCCATCCCTCTTGAAACATAAACCATATTTCAGGATTTTGATGATCAGTGCAGTTATGTTAATCAAAGAACTTTGTATTAAGCTTACTTTTATTTTAGTAATATATTATTTTAACAGCCTGCACTTGGAAGGATTACTATAAATTACTTTTGTAACCCACAAGAACACAAATACCTTTTTATCTTTTTTATATCTTGCTGCTTATTTAATATTGTGCATGTAGAATAATGCCTTTAGGAAACTGTGTACAAGAAACATTATCAAACATGTCGGTTTGAAATACAAAACAATAGAACATGTATTATATTAGATAACTAGGTGTTTGGTGTTGAATACTGTGGAAATCTCCATAACACAGAGATAGAGTTAATTATTTAAAAAAAATAAATCAATATTCCTCAAAGAGGAGAATTCAAATGGGAAATGAAATGTTTGGCTATATGGACTATAGGCTTATAGGCTTTCTGCACTTTAACGGTGATTTCACCAGTGGCGCTTAGCATTTTATACTTATTTGCATGTTTATGTACCTACTCCTTTTTATTCATTTTTTTTCCACAATGGTTTCTTTATTCAACCTATTTACTGTTTTAGGACGAAAGTTAACACCAAATCTTTTAATTTACATGTATACGATAACTTAGAAGAGTTCAATTGATAAAACATTGTGGTACAGCAAAATGAATTGGATGAAGTTTGAAATACTCATCTTGTAAGTATAAACCCAAATAACTTTAAAGGTACCACGCAAAATATTTACACAGTAAGGAAATTTTGTTGAGTGAATTTTTGTACCCTACAAAATGTACTGGGACCTATTATTTTTAATAATTGTATTACTAAATGTCGCAAAAGGAATGTGTAGCTTTTTGTAGACAATACCGAGGTTTGCACCAAGTTAGGAATTTAGAAGTATTTGGAGATGGTCAAATCTGGAAACCCCATACACGAGAGAAGGGCAGCACCCTTAAGACCCACCTTGCTGTCCCACTCCCCATGTGTTCCTGACTTCATCCTCCAGTGAAAGATTTCTGCGATGAGGAAAGAGATAGACATTCCCATTAACTGACCGGTTAAGAGCTACTGTTATCTAGGAAGCCCGATTGCTTAATAGGATGATTTGACCAAAGTAGGAAATGCTGCAACCCTAGTTGTAAGGGATTGTCAAGGATAGAGATATTCTGTAGAGAATTCATAGAAGGTCTACTAAAATGGTGAATACTTTGCAGGATAAAGCTTATAGGGAAAGGCTAAAGGATCTCAACATGAATAGCTTGGAGATAAAAGAGAGAAGAGATAGGATAGAATACACACAGGGGTTGAGCAAATTACAAAAGGAGGTATATTTTATGGGGACTGTGTCATAGTCTCAAAGTAAGACGGTAGTATACTGTATAAATGGAATAGCCTTACATCAGTGGTAGAGGTTAATACAGTTAGGAAATTTAAACATGGATTTGAAAAGCATAAGCAGGAGAGTATTATACAATTTAAAGAAAAATCTACCGAATGTTTTGGTGGTGATGTTTTTGTATCCATATTATAAATTTTTTTTAAATGTGATTATTACATCAATTGTTCACACACTTTTACTAAATTGTCAATGCCCTAGAGCACAAAACTGATTTATACTGTATATTTTAGTTAGTAGTATGGCTCTCAAATGTAGGAGTCAATGGTCGGTCTATCTGCAGGTGAGTGGCGAAAGAGACTCATCCAGTTGGGCAATTGAAGAACCACTTGTAGATCAATTGACTGTCCCAGCTTCCATAACTGTATTTAAAGTTGCAGTATGGACATTAAATGTACCTCAATGAGCATGCTTCCAGGAAACCTCCATCTTATACTACGTCTTCTTATCCATTGTCAGTGCTTTGTGCATTGAAGTAAAACATACTAAGCTAAGTAAAATCCTCATTATTTATGGAATTAAAACCAGCAAATATGTATTTAAGCAAGTTTGAATAACAATGATGCGTTACTAAAGTTTGGCTGCAGGCAGTATAAGCCATATGGCTAAATTCCTACAATACTTAGTGGAAAATTTGGACCTGGTTACAGTAGTGGCCTGATTTCCTATTAAGCAGGATGCATTAAAACACTTAACACGGTGCTTATTGACGCTTAAAGTTAATTGGTCAATTACGTGGCAATTAGAGGAATTCTTAAACTCCTGCAGGATAATGACTCTTGAACACTGAGTCAGATAGCCCTGCAATATACCATTCATAGGCTGAATGTTTTCCAAATGTGTATTAGTGTTTACTGTTGGCACTGTGTATATTGTAAATACTTCTACCCGCTAGTAAATGCTAATCAAATTTAAACGTTTCTCTTCTGTGTAATGCAAAAAAAGTGTGGGACGTTTAATAAGCTAGAAGCGGTGAATTTGGTTACAGCATCCACAACAGCAAATTTTCTTTAGACAAAAAAAAAGGGAACCTGATAAAGTTTAATAAAAACAAAATTGGATAGCATAGTATTAGTATCGGATCAGGGTTACGATATTGATGATCCATGCAGCTGCCTAGGGTGCCAAACTGGTGAGATTTTTTTTTATTGCATGTAGGAGTGGGGAATTATAGAAAGAATTGTCTCTGTGTACTGAAAATAGGCATACATTATTTTATTAACTATGTCCCTCCAATTATTAAGTGTCTGGATTAACAGTGTGGCGGAAAAAAATCACTTGGCCACATAGAACTTAAATCTATAACTACTTGCTACATGTAAAACCCTTTAGTGAGTAAACGACATTGAGAACTGCTTTTAAGAAAAGAGACGAGACAATGAAAAGAGACAGAAGACCGCAGTTAGTGTGGAATAATCAGAGGAATTTTGTTTCTAGTGTACCTTCAAACTGTACTGGGAACCATTATTTTTAATATTTGTATTACTAAATGCCTTTAAAAGGTAGGTCTAACTCTTTGTAGAAGATACCAAGGTCTGTAACAAGCTTAAACATGCTTATGCACAACATGGAGACTGAAATGCATAAATTCCTTTTTAAAATGATTTTCATATTACAGATAAAGTAACAGGATAACGTGGTATTTTATGTGGAATGTGCTGTTTTCTGCTTGGCTGGACAAGCAATTTCTACTTTTAGGCAGTAGTAAGATGTACACAGTTAGGGGCACTACTTTAATTAACAAACCAATTTGAAGTGATGCAGCTGGCCTGCTCTGGTTTTATTGGCTTTTGTGTCTAGGCATCACATTTACTCACTTTTCATCATAACTAATATGTACTCTGACAGGCCCGTTTTTATGACCAAAGAATAACAAATTGCTTCTGCTAAAAAACAAACTTACAAAATAGATTCAATAAACATGAGGCTTTGGAACTGCATTTTGGCCAAAGTACATAAGCTCAGCTGTGACATCAAGGCACCCTATGGCAGGTGAGTTCTACTAAACAAACACAACAGGGTTTATTCACTAAAAGGAGAGTTGACAGGAGAGTTAGAGGGAAAGTCATGTTTCACTAAGCATTGTGGGTTTACCATTGGGAGCTCCTGTTGTAGGAAGATCTTTGCTGGCCCTGTATAATACAGTATATGGTTAAATCAGGGAGATTTCTTCTAAGTCTGCGTACTTATTGAATTATGCAGGCCCAGCTCAGCTATTCCTGCTTGGAGGAACCATTAGCGTTGGCTCTTCGCAAAAAAATAATTATGTCAGGTAGTAAAAACAACAACCTTCCTTCCACCTTTTCCTTTAGCAAATAAACACCAAAATGGATAGGCTTCTCCACCAGATATTTTTTATAAGAAAGTGGGCAGTCATCACACATTTAATTCGTAATAGGAGGTAACATTAGCAGGTAACAGTATTATATCTGCTGTTCCTGAGTCCTCAAAAGTTTGTGATGTGAGCCTCTGGCCCACTGGGTATGTGCTTGAAGACCAGCGTAGCTGCGGTGCTAAGAAACCATAAGATACTAAGCTGCGAAAATATAAAATTGCTTTACAATATATTTTGTCATTGCTTTCTTAATGGATACCTTCTGCGCACGGTTACTGTCGTTTTAATAGTGCTAGTTGTAGAAACTGCATTATTAGCATTTCTTTCTGTTTTACTTCTGGCATTTTTTTTTGCAGAAATATAACCATAAAAGAAGGTGAGAAAATAGGATTATGGAAATAGAACACAATTTCCAATTATACATTTCTATTGGCAACCAGACGCATATGTTGTATTAATTTAACAGACTTCAAACACCTGTTCATGAATTTTTCCTTCCAGCTATTATCTCACTCCTGACGGCTTCATATGATACTATTAATATTTTTTGCAAGTCTATATAAATCTGTAATATTGCATAGAACTGTTTTTTTTTTGTTATTTCTGCATACTTATAGGGAAACAGAAATCAAACTCAAGATAATATATATATATATATATATATATATATATATATATATATATATATATATACTATGTATACATTATATCTTGCTTTGACCAAAGCAAATGTAACCATAGAAATATATACCACGCAGCATATGGTGTGTATGCAAATAGATTGGAATTAGGGGAAGTGAGAAGATGGCCTTGGGGAAGATAACAAACATTGTATCCATAAATAATATTTGCGTAATTTTAAACATTAAACTCAACAATTCAACACTTTACATCTTTATTTTGAATAGCTTTTCTTCAGCAATACAAAGTAATAGTGCAAATAAAAAGGGTATTGAGTGTTTTACTAAACAGTGAATTGTGTTACTGCCGAGTTTATCCTAAAAGTATGACTAAGCTGGAAAATGTATAAAGTTCCATTTATTTCTGGGGTCCAGTTTATGCATCTGTAGAATTATATCCCACCCCCCTTGTGCCTCTTCATTGTGTGCTCTTAAGGTAGTTAGTAAATGTGGAAATTCTTAGGAGCATGGGATGCTGAGGTACTATTCATCTTATTCACTGTGACCTTACAACGGAAGTTCTGAAAAAGCTCTTATTAGTCGTTTTTGCTGACTGACTATAGAAGGATACAGTATATAAATGATTATGAAACTCCCCTTTCTGAGTATGAATATAATGTGTGATGTACAAGCACCAGTGTGTTTTACATTGATAATATACACAGACAATACCCTAAAGCACATGCATAGCAAGAGATTTTTTTGTCTAGCAATTGCATTTTTCTTTTAGACCACAGCTAGAATGCTAAGGAAAGGGATGTCTAGCCTTGTGGCAGCAGCTGCTTGCAGGGGCAGTATCCCACAGGGTTAATGCACTTACCTAGATACTGGCAGTATTTAGCTTAAAGCTTCAAGCTCCTTGGTGAACACTTTTCACTTGATTCTGTATTCCCCTGCAAAGGAAACCAACTTATTTTTTTACTTAACAAACTATTATGTCTCCACTCTGCACAGCTTCTTCACTGCTCAGTCCTCTGCTCCCTGCAGCCCACTCTCCTCACCACCTTCCTGGCTCGCACAAACACACTCTAACACCACACTAAAACCCACACAATAGCACCCCTTCAGTCTAACACCATACGGTAATACACACTCAACCTAATGCCGTATGTTACCTGAGCCTACCCCTGCGGGACGTGGCCAAGACTGTCCACTGACATCAGTGGATGGCCCTGCTGACGGTAGGCGGCCCTGCTGACACTGGTGGCGTTCTCACTGATGTTAGTGGGTGTTCCTGCTGACATAGTGGGAAACACCCTAATTTAAAGGGGAAATGGGCGGCGAGCGGGGCATGTCAAGACCCCTCTCCTGCAACCTGGAGGATTTGGATGTTGACCCGAGAGTTACCAGGTATGGTTACCACACACATGCCAGGACCATACCTTGACCAATGCTGTATACTAACACGCTCACTCTAACACCATGCACACTGACAAACACACACTACGTAACATGCATGGAGCCACGTGACCCTGCACCTAAAGGGGCACCTGCCTTATTCTGGACTTGGATACTGTCCTGCCCCGATTTAATGTATGGTAACTTGGAACCTGTACTTGTCATGGACTATTGTATATCATATTTTCTAGAGCTACCCTCAAGTTAAAGAGGTTATACCGCAAATGTTAACAGAGTGTTTTGATGTATGATATATGTGTATGTACATGTGTGTATGCATACTTGCAAATGTAATGGAGCTTGGGTAGCAGGCATTGACTGCCATTAGATTATTCTCACGTGGATTTTGTTTTGCTAGGTGTAGTGACTTAATGTGTAGCCGCTATTTGATTTTTTGCTGAAAACAAAAAACTGCTTTGGCATGTATTTCCTATATAATGTGTTGGGTATTATATCAGGTTCTGCATTCTGCTTGTGCTCTACCCCTTGAACTTGGCTAGTATTTTGCTCCCCCTCTTCATAAACCAACACAACTTCATAAAGAATTCTAACAAAACAACCAAAGGTAAAAATTAATTCAGCTACATGAGGTACCTTAATATAAATAATATGTTTCCATAATAAAATAAACAGTTATAAAACTCATCTTTTCCTGGGATCTGAAGATTTGTGTTATTATAACACTTGCATAATTGATTACATACATTTTGTTGCTACTAATTTACACCATGAATGGAATTAGTTTTTTCTTCAAGGAAAAGCTATTTCATATTCTGGATTTTGAATAATCTGTGTTTGTTTTTCAATGAATATTTATATTTTGTGTTTGCTGTTGTGATACTATGATATGAATCTCATTATAAGTATGTTTAAATATGTATAGTACTATAAATAAAGATTGCCCTTGTATACATTTTAAATGTGTGTTCAAATATTAATATTATCTAGGATTGAGCATTTAAAATGAACTGTCTACAGTAAACCTATAAAATGAGGAGCATCATTTAGAAATTCATTTCACATGCTGACATAGCTACAGAGAAATAGGGAAGTTTCTTTTATTAGTAGTAATCGTGTTTCTTGTGACTATTATATAAATTATGTATTATGTCTGTACCTATATGATATATGGTAAACATTATTTAAATTTCATTTGGAAGGGTCAATGTAGATTAAGGAATTTACAGTGCTTGTTTATCATGTTACACTTTGATTGGAATTAATTGTTGGTTGGTTTTAATTATACATCACAGCCTTTGTTCTGGAGAAGTTCCAGAGATTGGATCATCTTGTTGTGTAATTTACTGAAACAGTTTCCAGGCATCGTGCCACACCAAAGTACATTTGATACTACTGCAATTAAAAATAGGGTGATTCTAACAATAATTTTAAATAGGTAAGGACATAGAATGTGGCTTCATACTTTACACATCTGAAACGTTCCCTACTTTCTGGAGATACTATATATCCTGGTATTGTTTGATTTTTTTTCCCCCACAACTAAGTACTGTATTTGCTCATTTATAAGACAACCCTGATTATTTTATTATTATTTATTGTTTTATATAGAAAAAGCCTGAATATAAGACTACCCTATAGGAAAAAAAGCGTTACAAGTAAATATTAGATTGAGTGTGTATTACCGTGTGGTGTTAGACTGAAGGGTTGCTATTGTGTGGGTTTTAGTGTGGTGTTAGAGTGTGTTTGTGCGAGCCAGGAAGGTGGTGAGGAGAGTGGGCTGCAGGGAGCAGGGGACTGAGCAGTGAAGAAGCTGTGCAGAGTGGAGACATAATAGTTTAAGTAAAAAAAAATAAGTTGGTTTCCTTTGCAGGGGAATACAGAATCAAGTGAAAAGTGTTCACCAAGGAGCTTGAAGCTTTAAGCTAAATACTGCCAGTATCTAGATAAGTGCATTAACCCTGTGGGATACTGCCCCTGCAAGCAGCTGCTGACACATGGCTAGACATCCCTTACCATTCTAGCTGTGGTCTAAAAGAAAATGCAATTTCTAAACAAAAAATATCATGCTATGCATGTGCTTTAGGGTATTGTCTGTGTATATTATCAATGTAAAACACACTGGTGCTTGTACATCACACATTATCGTCATAATCGTCATTTATATACTGTATACTAATATAGTCAGTCAGCAAAAACGACTAATAAGAGCTTTTTACATAATTTTTTCATATTTAATAAAAATGACAATTGAGAAAAATGATGTTTTTGTTTTTATTTTCTTTTATTTGCCAACCTGCCCCCAGTTATGCACATCTGCCCCCAGGCTTGCCACTCTACCCCCCAGAAATGCCTAATACCCCCTTATATGCCACTCTGCCCCAAGAAATGCCTTATTCCTCGCTATATGCCACTCTGCCTCCCTGATATGTCACTCTGCCCCGCCATATATTTCACTCTGACCCCCTGATATGCCTTATACCCCACATATGCCACTTTGCCCCCACTCGACTTACCAGTGCATCCCTAGGCTTGTCCTCTGTGGTTCTCTGCAGCGCTGCGGAGGACCCCCTCTCTGGCAGCCGGTGAAAACCTGCGCAGACAACCTCCGCTGCTGTCGGCACTTCCACCGGGGCTTCTATGATAGAACACCGGAAGGTCATGTGATGCTAGCACTCTGTCTTAAAAGCCCCAGAGGAAGTGCCGACAGCAGCGGATGTTGCCAGAGAGGAAGATCCAGGTCCCCTGCTGCGCTGCGGGGGGATCTGGATCTTAGTCTTATAGTCAGACCTCTATTTGAGGTCAGATTATAAAACGGCCTCAAATATAAGACAATGGGTATTTTTCTGAATATTTACTCTGAACAAAACCTTGTCTTATAATCGAGCAAATACAGTAATTAGGTAAATACTTAAAGCCAGTTGTTTTAACACGTCTAGTAACATTCTCCTGCTAAATCAGACTTTCACTATAATATTCATAAAGATAATTACTTGTATACTTGTTAAGGTGCATTTGTGTGCACATACATGCATTTAATGTTATATTTTATATACAGATTAGCATTTAATCTTATAATTATATATACAGATTAGCTACAATTGAAAGTATAAAAAAGCAACTAGTTTCATATCATACATAGGAAAACCTGTCTCTTTTTTATTGTATATATTAATGTATTAGCCAGAACTGCATTATGCTCACATCTGCTAGTGAGCAGTACAAAAAGGTATGTGCCCTAAATACTGTGGATTGGTTATTTCCTTTGAGCCCATTTAGGGAATGAAAGGATGTCTCATTCTGTTGATACATTTTACTTTTGTGCATTTAAGCAACTATACTATGAGGGCTCAAAGCTATAGTTTTTAGTTTTTTATACTTTGTAGTGTAATACAATATTAAAACCTCATATTTATTAATCTGTAGGTTTGGTATCATGCTGGTAGGTTTTCTTTTTGTTTATTTAATACGTTCTCTACATACAAACATCTGTAGAGACAGATTAAATGGTTCTTTTTGATGCCTAATATTGATAACATATTATTCCCCCTTCCGTTCCTCATGAAAGCCTCATTACACACCAGTCCAGGCAGCGTTTAAAAACAGTGGCTTTACTAGGCACTGACAAACCCTTAGGTGCTAATTTTATCCATCTGAGTACCATAAAAACTATACTCAAAGCAACCGTAAGCATTAATAACACCACCAGCTTATCACTATATTTCTAGAGGAATAATCTTTTATACTGTGTTTTCTACAGCGCTAAAGTTTACTAAACTCCAGAGCAGTACATCACTATATCGGTGTCAGCGGCTTTTGGAAAGTGACTCTCTGTAACTGCACTTTATTACTCTCTTGTGCTCATTCTTTGACATTTTTCCATTAAACTCACGGTGGGTGATGTCCAAGAGAGTGATGGGAAAATTACTACATTGGCTTTTAGATGTTATTTCTGGGTGAATCATTCATTCATTGCCTATTCTTTACCGTGTGTGTCCTTTTATACTCTGTTTTTCCTTCTCATCTCATCCATATGCTCAGGTATCAGATTGTTTAGAACGGATATACAATTCACTGGAAAAAACACAGGGTTGGCCTTGAAGAAAAAGGTGGCCTTGGCACTTTAAGACTTACATCTGTGGAGCATCCCAATGGCCACTCAATCTGATTATACATAATAAATATAATCAAACAAACAAGTAGCTAAAGCATATCTGCCTCTATCTTACATATTCTGTCTTCAGCCACCTTTTACAGCATGTCAATAAATAATAAAAAGTAAACCATAATTTGGCTTCATTTGTAACTTAAAGGGATAATCCAGCGATCACATGCATTAAAATGGTCACTTTAAATTTTAAGGGTGTCCCCCTTGCAAATGCATCAGAGACTTCTACAAATGTCCCCTCATTTATTTGCCCCTTTTCCCACCCTCCAGCTATTTTCTATGCAGAATATGTGTTCAGAAAAGCACATGTCCATGCATGTTACATACAAATCACCAATCGGCTCCAGCGCTTGCTTGGTACATGATTGGCTGGCTAAAGCCCCTGGTGGCAGCCATATTTTGTTGTACCTTCACCATCAGCTCCAAACCATAGTAAAATATGATTTGTATAAATGTCTGCTATCAAAACTACCAGTTCAGTGAAGTTTCTCTGAAAAAGGGACATAAGCATTGCAGTTTCATCTCACTGGCTTCCCTTTACAGTATGAAGGGTCAACGTCATTCAGTCGCTGCACCAAGTATCCAGCATATTAAAATAAGTGAGAATTCCTGAAAGCACGCCAAAGATCAAATTATGCATTATTATGCAGGCTCAGCTTTAGGAAAGAAATTAGCTGGGTTTGCCCTCTATAATACAAAGTGAATGCGGGGACCACCACTTTCCAGCAGATTTTTCTACCAGCTCCCACTTTAGTGAATCAGTTCAAATGTTTATATAACAAGTCATCCATTAAATGTCTGCACATTCCACCAGCATATTGTTGGGATTTACACAGCTCCTTACAGCATGGTGATTATTCAGTATGTAAGATACAGACACGTTGTTTCTCCATTTTCTTATAATTTGAAACCTACACTTAGGGTGCAAGGTCACGATGATCAAAGACACAGATCACCTGCCTGTGTTGGTTTTTTTGAGGGTGTCCAAGACATCTGCAGTTTCATTCTGTTTCCTGTCATTCTGTTTCCTGTCATTCTGTTTCCTGTCATGTTACAAGCCCTTCCACAATACTGACTTCTCAAAAGTGTGTTCGGTGTTTTAATTGCCCCACTTTTAGATTAGTATTTATGCATATGTGCAAGAGATAGGCATAAGGCCAATCTAAACATAAAACAAGGACAAGGATCAAATACAATGTGAGGTTTGAAAGTCGATTGACAAATTAGCAAAGCTCTTATGCAAGTCATGCTGTAGGTTCTCAGCATCAACATGAACAGTCGGAAACTTTAGCTTGTTCATTAATAGTATGTGACATGACTTTCGTTCTCTGAAATAATAACTGTAAGGTGCCTTCAGTCTTAGATCAAGACAGCAGTTGACATTTGGTACTTCACACAACCCTTTAGTAACAGGACTGCTTTAATGAGTCAACCTTTGTCTTGTGTGAGTATACCTTTAAATTGTTGTTTCCATCACATCATTATTTTGATCATGACCTTTCTATATATATATATATATATATATATATATATATATATATATATATATATATATATATATATAACATTTCTTTTACACTTTAACAGGGATTTATGCATGGTAACATTCAGGATCATTAAGCCCAATGAGTCACTGGTTAAATTCAATTTGTTTCTGATATTCAGCTTTTATCTACATACAGTGCATTTTGAATTATGAAACTTGGAAAACGCGAGTAACCTTTCTTCATGGTACAATCAATATCTGGTCATTTAAATACAATCTGCAGTCGGCATAAAAGGTTACTGACAAAATATGAAATGGTGACATTTTAGCACAAAATGTTGGAATCTTCCGGGCCTCCCATATGTATCACAGAAACACAAGGTGCTTTAGAATTGATGCTGTTTGTGTTTGTAAATGACAAGCCTTTGATCTTCAACAATGGCAGGATTATGTTCTAAGGAAAGCATTCATATTTGAAGTGCACTTTATAGGTTGAATGTATCAGAAAAAAATAAATGATTTCAGATTCCGTATAAGTTCAGCAGAATAAAAATGAGGATTAAATTTCACCTTACATTAATTTTTAAAGGTCATACAAAAAGCTTTTTCGGCAGCATGAACTATGCCAACATTATTTAAATATCTCTTAAGGATTTGACTTGCTATTATAAAGTGGTTGTAGCTACGTAAAAATACATGCATAAAAGTGATAAATAGCTGGGAAATGCTAAACCGGCTACAATATTACAGATGAAGGTGGAACTTCTGGTGTCTTCAATCCTTACAACCATTCGACACCTCTATGAGTATTTCTGCCCAGTAAAAGGGCAGATTAAAGTAAAAAGTCATTAATATGAAAAATAAATGTTTGATAGAAAATCTGGTCTATGGTTGCCATGATATTCTTTTAAAATTATCAAACAACCTTTCCATCTAAAGGTTTGAAATAGCTTATTCTTTCATATCGACCAGACCAGTGTCCCCCTAGAGCATAAATAATTCAGATATTGCTTCTGTACGAGTGATCCCTGTAACATTGTTACTACACGTTAGTTGTATTCTTCATGTACAGCACCTTGAAACATGCTTTATGAATCTTAGGTCAACAGCAACTGTCGATACACTTAGGGTATTGATGCAAATGCTGGAAAGATATATGTGCTTTTGTTACTACAGAATAATCAATGGAATTAGTTTGAAATGTGTTGAATTCACCAAGAGTATGGATTATTAAATATAAGTGATGCATGATGACATATTATTGGACAGGAGTTATTACAGAACGCAACCCAGTTTGGTAATTCTCTGTTTATAGCATATAATGTTTCTAGCATATAATGCTATCAACCAGTTTGAGGTATGCAACATCTTTACCTCTTCTGGTGCAGAATGGCTTGCATATTTTGGATCATTGTCTTGCTGCATGACCCAGTTAGACTTAAGCTTTAGTTGATGGACGTCTTCCGGATACAGAGCAGAATTATTTTGTCTTTTTCAGATATCCTCTTTGGACACGGTGATGGTTTAGAATGCGTGGTTTGCCTATTCCTTTATAATTTGTATCTGGCCTCTTTTAATAAATTTTTTGAGACTGTGTGTTATTCTGTTAACTGAAATAACTTGATGTTTGCCCTGGATAAATCCTACATATTATAGTTCAATGCACAAATTATTGTAATATTTTTTTCTCAGATTAAATAAGAAGTATATATGTATTTAAAGCTCACTATAAGTGTACGCCATGGCAGCAGAATCTACATGATTTTGTCCCATTAAGTTATTCCAGTTGTAAAGTAAACTGCTGGTGGTGGCTGGTTCAAGAGTCTTTCCAAGAGGTAAGTGGGGGGTAAAGAGAGTATTTCAGAACACGAAACCAATTAATAAATTAAGGTTGTTTCCTTTTACCATAGATCTCAGTTTTTATAAAATAAAATAATCTCCGTTTTTTTTTAAACAAAATACCTACGAAACTATTACTTAGTTTACAATACAAAAGGTATAAGCTATAGCTACTTTTACTCAAATCATTTCCCTTGATAAAAGCTTTGAAGGTGACAGTTTTGCTTTGAGGTTTAAGAAGTTAAATCTTTGCAGGATATTACCTCGTTTTCAAGTGGATAAGTGATACTAATAATTTAACTTTAGCTGAAAAAGTATCAAATAAAGTATGAAGAAGAAACAACCTGCAATATGAGCCAGGCTGGCTTTTTATAAGATATATATATATATATATATATATATATATATATATATATATATATATGTTACCTAGAACTCCCTGTTCAGTAAATCATACCTAATACCTCTAAATTATCTCCACTCGCCCAATCTGATTTGGTTCAGTAAGTAAATAATCAAGTGTGTGCATGCACATAAACTTCCAGTGCAGTACTTCCAATCATGAGGTTAAGCTGACTGAACATTCCATAGCTAAGGTTTTATTGATTCTTACTTTTTTCCTTGGCAAAGAGCTAAATCCGTGGAATAATTATAGGAATTCCCAGAGGTGTTTAAAAACCAGGATGCAGTCACAATGTAAAATCTCATAGGATTTTTGGATAAATGGTTATTGTGTTCTTTGTGGTTTTTGGTGGATTTACTTTATGGCTTTATTTAAGTCTCCTTTTGTTTAGGAAAAATATGTATCTATTGAAATACATTTTTCTGGAAATCTTTCTAACATATGTGCATACAATCCTTAAGCCATGCAGTGTTATTCTGTCTACAGTTGACATTTTTGAATTTTAAATTTACAGCTCTTTGCAAGATATTGGATTTTTTTGCCAGATCTACGATTCAGTTTTAAAAGAGTATATTTGATTTGGAGTATATTTGATTTGGAGAATAGCATGAGGTACAACACTGTACGTTATGCTAGTTTTTTTTAGCTTATCTAGGATTGCATCTCTTTGTTTGACTCTCAGAATCAACCAAGGTCTGCTCCTTCACATGAGTGCGTGCTTGAGAAGGAGTATCGTTCAATGTGTATGTCTGTAAACGTATAATTGCATAAAACTATTATCTTTACTTAGCGAATAGAACTGTAAAATTTACATCTATGGTACTGTCATTTTAGTTAGACTATATCTAGTTGATCATGACATAAACTATATAAACATTTATAGATGGATGTGCAAATATTTCATTTATCTGAAGAAGAACAGAACTATAAATTAATAAAGTTCTAGATTCCAACCGGTTTCCTCAGCTCCCAATGTCTTTCCTGAGGGTGCAAGTTTTATTTTAAAGATTTATACCTTCTATCCAAATTGTGGTATTATTCCAAGGACTCATTTGAATTGTCATCTGTGACATGTGGTTCATTGACCACAGTTTTGAGAACCTCTGGCTTTTACAATTAGCAAAGCCAGTCTCTCAGCAGAGCTAGGACTGTGTAGACAGACATATCGTAGCCATATGCTGCAAAGCCAACAGCAGTTATACATATTGGAAAATGTATGGTCAGATATACCTGCTCATCTTTTGTAACTAGCACCATAAATCTCTCAAATGTTTCCCCTGTAGCTGTTCTAAACAGTTGGAATAGCTTTTTAGTTTTTGAAAGCTTTCCAGCATTTATCATTATAACAAATGTCCCTAAAAAGTTGTAAGCTAATTTTAATATTTTCCTTGCCCAAGAGAAACGACATGTATAAAAGACAAGAAATATATATATATATATATATATTTACTGTGCTTATTCATTTCTAAAAATATGTATAGTATTACTTTTAACTCCTTACCTGAGGAAGTGTTTGACCCAATTATGAACATTTAACAAAGAATTCTGTTAACCATTATAGAGGAGAAACAAAGGCTTTTTTCTCATGGTGATAAACTTTAAGTGCACAAACAGTCATAGTTAGCAGAATAGCAGAACTCAGCTATTATTATTATTTCGGGCATTACATTATACTTAAATAGCACCAGCTGATTGTGAAGCTCTGTTACAATAAGGGAGAGTAAAATTTTACAATAACATTAAAGTTGCCCATAATAATTAACACACATTAAGACATAATTGTACAGAAGGAAAAGAGGGACCTGCTTTTGTGAGCCTACAACCTATTCATCATTGTTTCTTCCAATTTAGTAGGTATGGTAGCAGAATATCTTCTGCTAAATGGCAAAAAAAACATTTTGTTCCTTTTGCACAGTAAAAAAATAAAATCAACAATGAGTGTCTATCAAACTTTAAATCATGGCCTCCTACTTCAGTAAGTTACATTGAATATTAAAAAAAATAATGAAAATGTGTTTTTTTCATTGTTAAAGAGCTTTACATTAAAAACAAAATAAGATGTTGGTTGGAATTTATTAACAGCCAAGAAGCCTTTCATAAATAATTCACATTTCAAATTTTCCAGTGACATATTGCTCCATGCACAGACAAATATACTGAAAGATTGGTTTAATTGAACATAAATTAATCAGCTGTAGTAAACATTCAGCCATCCCTACATGTCAGATGTATTCAATGCATGTTACTAGAGCTGAAGTGTTGGCTAAGAGGTGACATTGTCTAGCGCTTGCAGAATTCCATCGGACATCAAATTAGACAGTGTAATTTAAAATATTCCAGTGACTGCTTTGTACATCAATCAATAACATTTGGTGCTTTCATTTGTAGAAAGGAAGCAAGAAAGAAATAACAAGTAGAAACGTACTTGTGTCTCTGCGGGGGTCAAAGGATCAATACTCTTTGAGAATAATTTACTTCATCGTGAGTGTCTTTCTATTTTTAATAGTACTAGGCATTTCTGCCCCCTAAAGGTGTATTTAGTCATTATATGCACTATATTGTGTATGTAAAACTACAAATAGTGGCTACAAATTAACAAACTAACATTAGTATTGTTACTATAAATTATCATTATTTGTAAATATTTACCATAACTCTATCCGAAAAAATACACAGTAGATTTATATTAGTATTTGCTTTTAATATAGTAAATGGTCTTCTATAGATCATGGACTGAGAATTAGCCCATGTTGTGTGGAAAGGATGCCCAAGCAGTGGCGACTCTAGAAACAATATATAGGGGGGCACATTAGATACCACAGTCAAAACTGGGGGAGCATTAATAATTTCCACCATTAAATCATACCACTGAAAAAAAACATATATACGGTGTATATATGTATATGTGTGTGTGTATATATGTATATATATATATATGTGTGTATATATGTATATATATCTATATATATATATATATATATATATATAGATATATATACATATATATACACACACATACATATGCAGCATATATATTGTCAAAGGTAATGTGTTTTGTTATTACTAACGTAATACTTGGTCATTCAACATGGGAAGCCTGAATCCACAATTTAGTGCTACTAATCCTTGAAATAAATATTATAGAGTAAATAACACAATACCTTAACTTTTCCACTAAATGATTTATGGGCTTTGAAAGTTTTGTCCCCTGAAGTCACTACAAATTCAGGAGGGTGTTTTATCTCTGGATAAGTAAAAATGAAATAGTTCCTACTGTAAGTTAATTGCCAGGAAACAGATGACCAAACACACACCAGGACAGGCTCTGCCACACCAACACCCAAACACACACATGCTAGGACATGCTTTGCCACACTGACACGCAAGCACACACACCAGGACAGGCTCTGCCACACCGACACCCAGACACACACATCAGGACAGCCTCTGCCACACTGACACCCAGACACACTCACCAGGACAGGCTCTGCCACACTGACAAACCAAACACACGCCAGGACAGGCTCTGCCACACTGACAACCAAACACACACACTAGGACAGGCTCTGCCACACTGACACCCAAACACACACACCAAGACAGGCTCTGCCACACCAACACCCCAAACACACACACCCTCCAGGACAGGCTCTGCCAATGACACCCAATTGCCCCCCCATTGCCCCCCTTTAGCGACGCCACTGTGCCCAAGTGATGATGCCCAGTCCATGTTTATGAGCATAGTTGACAAATTGGGCTTCTGTTTGTCCCAGGCATCTCCCCATGTTGTCCTGTGGGTATTCTAATCCTTTTTGGAAGAGGGAGATCCAAAAGAGAAAAAAATACATAAATGGTTTATGCAGCAGTCATATAAATCATTTAATATAATGATTATTTCTTAACTGAACAAACACAGAAATCCATGTATTTCCAGGAAATTCTTAACCTTATCAGAAAGAGTTATAATGTTAACTTGATTTATTTCTTCTAAGCATTCACCTGATCCACACAGAACACAGCATGGCTTTTCCTTAGAGTAATGTACATAATTCTCTGGCAGCTGTGTAAATGATAGATCTCTAATCTGGGGCTGCTACACGGCCTAAGAAAACGCGTTGCAATTTAATTGTAAATTCTCTTTCATCTGGAACATTTTCACATTAGTAACCAAACATCTACCGTTTGAACGTTAGTAATTTCTTTATGGCCCGTGAACATTATTAGCTGTTTTAATTTTAGATAATCCCATAAATGTACACTCAAACAAAACTAAAAGACTGTGTGGTAGTAATTTGCCAATTGTGTTTTTTTCCTAAGATTAGCAGAGAAGTTAAAAGGCAGTTTTCTTAGTTAATTAGTGTGGGATCAGTTATAGCTAAGCAGCGAATGTTCTAGAAGAAAAAAATCAATAGAGCAAAAAAAATCACTTTATAAATATTGTTATAAAGCATTTAACACAATATGGAACTTTCTTATAATGTTTTTGGTGAGCTCATGGGCTGTTCATGTTTCTTTTTTCAGAATCAAAGATTTTTATTTTATTTTAGGCATATTAAAGTGGGGAAAGAGGGAAGGACAACTCTAATCATTACAGACATTATGGTAATTTGCTGTAACAACAGGTCAAGGACTCCAAATTTATATAGTCTTAGCGTACAGAAAAGGTTCGGAATGCGAAACCTGAGGGAATATCAACACATATCTGCATTTATAAAAGAAAGACATCACTTTCATAAAGCATTGGTACATAAATTAGATATATAAAGGTAGATCAAAGAGACTGGGCATCTGAAAGTAGGTGTGCATGGGGCGCAAAGTAAAGAGGGTTGTAAGTGCCTTTCGGTAAATCCTGTCAAGGCATTTAGTGGGTCCTTATGGGGTATGTTTAGTCGTGAACTCCAGCCAGTGGTACGATGGGTTTGTGTATCTCTCCTTGCCCTTTGATGAAGTGGATGATAAATTCTCTAATTGTCTAATTTCTTCCACCTTGGAGAGCCAGTGCCTCACTGTCAGGACCGAAATTTGGTTCAGCAACCACTCCACTATCCTTAGGAGGAGCATTGTCTGGTAAAAATGTTTAAAGTCAGGGAGAAATTCTAAGAAAATGTATTTTATACTAGCACTTAGTTTTTTATATATACTAGCACTTACAACTATTATTTTTTGCATGTTTCTATGGTTTGAAATTAAAGCCCTATTTGTTCTGAAAATAAAGGATGTATAATGTATGTGGGTACATGAAACACAGAAAAGAGGAAACATGGCACAACAGCTCTGGGGTATAAGTTACCAAAAACTGAATGGGTTAAGGTTTGAGTTTTTTACAGCAGGAAAAACAGGCTGAATGGTTCTTATCTCCTGTCAAATTATATGTGATACAGCAGCAACATTGTAGCCTTTTAAATGGAAATTAAAAAATGATTTATATGTTGCATATAACTTTTAGAAATGGGCTTGGGTATATTATGGAATGTACCTGTTCACCTGTAAAGTGGAGAAACAGATTGACCTTATAACAATTGATATGGGCAGATTTGCACCAGCGCTTACCCTAAAAATATAAAGTAAAATGTATTAGATTAATCTAGTCTCTCTGTTATGTTTTTGTGGACTTGTTGACGCTTTTCATAATGTTAAGATATTTTTACTTGATCTTGGTAGGCTATTCTTCTTGTACTGCAGAATAGCTGTATTCTGATGATTGAAGGTATCTGCTTTTTCATTTGAGGTCGCTCCGAGGTCAATGCCAGAAATAAAAGAGATTTGAGGTATCCATTCACGCAGAGTGTTCATCTCCCTTGAATTTCCTTTGTCTTTATTGATAATGTTATTATGACTGTAGCACAAAATAACAGCCTGTATTCAATCTTAATTCTCAATTCCAGAAAACAAACTGGAAGCCATATCATGGTACGACATGCACTTAAATCATGGAGGTTACCAAATCAATGCATTGTCGCGAAATAATGCTTAGAGACATTAGTTCATATATAAAAGTGAAGTGTCTTGTTTTTTTTCTCCTAAGTTTTCTGTTGCTGGTTGCTCGGTCATCAGTCCACAAAGCATACAAAGTTGCTTTTTTATCTTGTACTGGAGTCTAATCATTACCTGAGGGTAGCTAAAGACTGGTAAAGAGCTTTTGCAAGGAATGATCACTACCCTACATTACCCCACTACCCTACATTAACCTACACTACCCTACATTAACCTACACTACCCTACATTCAGGAGTTTGCAACAAGTGGGCAAATAATACTGGTCAGAAAAGTAATTTTGTAGTCAGAGAAATCCGTATGAACTATACTTTGCGTTCCACCAGATGCTGACTATGGCGGACTATGCTGACCAGTACCCAAGGATATTTCATTATTTTAAACCACCAGTCCCACTGGGAATGGGGTGTGGTGTGAGGAGCTTGGAATCCTTAAGCATGAGATGAGTGAGAGGGCAGTATATATAGCAATATATGCCCAAGGTTTCTTTTATAATCCAACCATGCATAGGGTGGGGGTGTCAACCTTGCCTCCCCTTGGTTCATAGAGGGTCCCCTGCTTCTATTTTCAGGTAAGAAACTACAAGTGCATATTAATGGATCAGCGAGTTGATTTGCAAGTGTTAGCATGCAAGCACATGCAATCTCAGTGTAGTTTGATCGATCACTAAGTCTAAGTGACCCAAAACTCCCAGTTCCCATTTACATAAAAAGTATTTGTGACATATATATATATATATATATATATATATATATATATATATATATATATATATGTATACTGGTTTCTATCTAGGAGCCAACCAACAAAGTTGCGAGCCAGGTTTTTATATATTGCCCAACCTGTCACCCGAGGTTTGTCGAGCCTTGCCATACAATAACAGACACAGGTTAACATCTTATGCTGACATATACACCCATGCTAATGTTATACTGTAACATAAACAAGACTCTAGCACCACACTGTTATACATGCACACACACGCACACTGGTTAATACTCAAATACTCAAATATACAAATATACACTCTAATACTATGGAAACATACATACAAACATGCCCTGCTGGGCATTTCACGGCATCCTCTACATCAGATTCATGATGGCAGCCCTGCAAACCCCTGTGTGCCAAGAAGTGGTTTCTAGTCGCCATACTGAGCTGGAAAATTGAAGAATTATAAAAGTTGAATTTTGAGACACTTGTAGCTGTTCTTGATTTTGACAAGCAGTATTTTTTAACTATTTTCTTGGTCATCAGCCATCATTGTCTACCGTTCACAACAGTGCTGTCACCTTTTTATGCACCTCCTTGGCCTATCCAGAATACTGCTTGGTCTAAAACTTTAGTGAACGTAGAACACGAAGTCAGATAAACTTCTTTCGGATTTTATTTTCAGAATCTGTCTAAATTATATGAATTATTAATGGATGACAAATCTTTTGCTTGGCAGAACCTCCATTATTTTATCTACTACAGATGCCAGTTTCACTAAAAGTGAATTTGTTTAAAAATGCTAGACGCATTGTATGTTGTCACACTTTATTGTTAATGCCTTTGGAAGAAATTCCACACTGACATAAGTTATTGTTAATATATTATGCTTCCATAGTAACCTAAGATCTTGTAATGTTTAGACTACATTGGCTTTTGTCTGTTTATTCCATCATACTTCAGATTTATGTCAACACATTTAGATAAAAGAAATGGCCACGGTATAATTACTCAAAGAAAGTAACAAAGTGATTTTTTTAATGTAGTGGAAAAAATGCAAAAATGCTTTGTAACAAAGTTTGAGAGGAATAACTACATGTCTGTCATATATTGTGTATGTGTGTTATTAAAATGTGTAACAGGATATAGACAGAATTTTTAACATACCAAATTTTTATGTACAAAATTCCTTATTGATCTGCTTTTTTCTTTTACCATTATGCATATCCTTTATAAAATATAATGTATTCACAACCCTACAGATGACAATACGACATATTGTTAAATCTAATTTTATTTAAAAATAGGTAGATGGAGGTAGTAACTTGCCATATTTATAGTAAAGAGGATAATGTATGACTGGTACAACTGTATTTCTAGGGACTATACAGACTATATATGGTTACCAAGTCACTCATCTAATGTCTGAGTCTAAAGTAAATTAAAATGCACAATGTAGTTGATAAGTAGATAAAAAGGTGGATTCTGGGTTACCAAAGATGGATATGGCCTAGTGGAATTATATACATCTCTGTTCCAGTTCATCCAAAAGCTGTTCGATGGGGTTGAGGTCAGGGCTCTGTGCGGGCCAGTCAAGTTCTTCCTTACTAAACTCATCCAACCATGTCTTTATAGACCTTGTTATGGGATGAACTGGAACTGAGATTGCGAGCAAATGTATTTAGAAGGCGATGTCATCAAAGTCCCTGGTGTTGTAATGGTCAGGTGTCCCAATACTTTTGTCATCTTTTTGGACCTTGCTTTGTGCACTGGGGCACAGGTATGCTGGAATAGAAAAGGGCCTTCCCCAAACTGTTCCCACAAAGTTGAAAGCATAGCATTGTCCAAAATGTCTTGGTATGCTGAACCATTAAGAGTTCCCTTCACTGGACCTAGTCCAAACATGATTTCAATAATTAAGAGATGTGTCCCAATAATTTTGTTCGTATAGTGGTGCACAAAGCAAGGTCCATAAAGACACGGTCGGATGAGTTTGGTATGGAAGGACTTGACCGGCCCAAACCGAGCCCTGACCTCAATGCCATCAAATATCTTTGTGAATAACTGGAACAGAGATTGCAAGCCAGGCCTTCTCGTACAACATATAACCAAAAACAGTCCAAGGTCATTACACAGTTGGGCTGTGAAAGGGCATAAGGTGGTAAGATGGGCAGTACATTAATTGTAGGCATATGATGCAAACCTACAAAAGAATAGCTTTTAACATAAACTGATAAAGCTCAGTCAGGTCGTGATCATGGGGGATCTTAATTACACAAACATTGATTGAAATAGCGCAAGTAGTTCAGCAAAGGGGCATGTTTTGAACCTGCTAAATGGCCACTTCATGTCTCAATTAGTAGAGGCACCAACAAGTAAAGATACCTCTCTGGATCAGGTAATAACGAACATTTAGTAGTTTGCCAAATATTCAAGTAATAGAGTATTTAGAGGATATTGACCCAGCATGGTGACATATGGAATTAACTTACAAAAGCAAATTAATAAGGGTACAACCACTGTTTTAGGAAGCCCAACTTCACCATGCTCATGATAACCCTGGAGCTCATTGAGTGTGATGAGCTGTTCTCAGTCCAAAACCAGTGATCAAATACAATAATAAACATTTGGATTGCAAATAGATGAGATGCATTTAAAATATATAAGTGAAAAGGATCTGCCGTATCATTTCTAAAATACAAAGTACTTATGAAGTGCATTCTTCTTTAGTGATACAGCCTGGGACATTTATGGGACCCAAGTATAATTTTTCCCCTCACTGTGTACTCCCAAATCTTAATTGCTAGATGCCAGGAGACTGACATATTTTAAAGAAACATACATCATTTGGTTTATAAGCTTGTTTGAGCAGGGCCCTCCTCACCTGTTGTATCTGTAAGTCAAATTTTTATGTTACATACTACTTGTTGTGTCCTGTCAACCCATTGTACAGCGCTACAGAATTTGGCGCTATATAAAACAAATCATAATAATAATAATATCTGTACATAGAAGCAATAACCCCACATATCACACCCAACAATTGGTTCTAGACAGTGAACACTGGATGCAGTTATTAACGCATTTTATTTTTACCATTATTACACTTACACTATAGAGTGCCAGCAGATTCCGTAGCTCTATTCCAATGAAAGGAGAATACAAAATTAAGCATACTTTTAACACTAGCTATATACAAATTAGCATATTGTATATTGCAGACTTGCTTTTTGTGCTATTTTTTGGCACTGGAACACTAAAGACACATTGGTAATATGTGTATGCTGCTTTAAATTGATAATATAAAGGTACAGTAAAAAAAAACACAAAAATATAAAACAAAATAAAAATATAGTTAATAAGATCAACACTTCACTTGCTAAAAACAGGGTTAAGTGAGCTTTTATCTTGTGTTGACTTTCTTTCGATGGATAAAGGGCTTGACTGCTGTTAGATCACTACGTGAGTTATTTGAAAAAGGGGAAAACCATGCTTATGCATCATCCAGAGCTCACAAGGCAACCTCAGTTCCTGTTAATGAGTTTTACTGGGCGATATATGCTCGAGGAATACACTTTACCCCATTGACACTAAAGGGTTTTACATTTAATCCCATGAAGATTCATGAAATCCAATGTGCTTAAAGGTGAGTAGCAGTCATGACTCTAATTATCCCTTAACAAACAAGGTAGCTTTTTTTTTTTCTTCAAAAAACCAAACACTATTTTATGATCGTTTTCTGAGAAATAATATAATCTCATCTGGTATCCAATAGCTGACTGTTTGGCTGCAAGATTACAGGAAATCTCTTTGTCCTCAAATAATTGAAAATGATCAAAAATCATAATATAAAACTAGCATGGATCTGTACAGCCATCAGATCAATAACATAAAAAGTGTATATATATATATATATATATATATATATATATATATATATATTTGAGAACGCTTTTTTCTTTTCACTAATCTGTTTCAAATACTGCAAACTGTCGCTTTCCCCTGTTGCTGAAATGGTTAAGGCTCAGCTACTGTTCCGCAGCAATGAAAGTCTCCAACCATTGATCAATGTTGCTGACTAGCAGATGGCCTCAATTATAGATTCAACAAGATAGTGGATCCTTAACAACTCTATCTGCTGACCTCGGTCTACATCATACATTTTTATACCATTACTGGCTGATGTCGTGAACAGAACATAGACTGACTGTTGTTCCAGAGGTAGATTTTGTTTGGTAATGCTATCTTGTATTTTATGCAGGTTTGATTTATTTAATTGTTGTTATGCATTACATTCACATAGATAATGAAAGATTTCAAATTACTTTTTCCCTATTTATTTTTGAAACCTTGTCGGAAGACTCTAATGTTAAAGTGAAAATATGATTCTTTACCTTCTATTTTCAGTCCTGTGATATGGGCTTGTAAATTGAGTAGCATTTACCACTTTGAAAATGACTGTCATTTCATCTTCTTGAAGTAATGGGAATCAGTCCCATCACTTTATTTTACGATTCCTAATAAGACCCCGCAAAATTCTGAAATGTGATTTGGATCAAAAGCCTTTGATTTCAGTATTATTTCAGGGTTATCTGTCAGGACAGGTGACACTCCAGTAATAACGTAGGTTGGTGAAATCTATTGCAACAAAAGGCTTAAGGAAAATAGTAGAATGGCTTTGGAAAAAATAAAGTGAAAACTCCACTAAAAAATGCAACTTTTGCACCTATGTTTTTGTATATTTTATGATGAAATATGTCAAAAGTAGCCAGAACAATGAAATTCGAAGATATTTAGAAAGACCTAATTGTGCCAACATGGGTTAATCAAGGCAGACTGTAGTGTTGCACAAATTTAATAAATATATTAACTCTTTCCTAAGTCGGCAATAGTTGCTCAGCCATCCCTTCCCTGCACCTGCTCTGCTCTCCTAGCTTTGGTTATTTTCCTGTCATAAAGCCTATGAAAATACTAAGCTGTTTCCTGATTGATGCCAAGCACATCATGTTTACAGTCCCCTATGGAACTCAGTAGTGCTTAGGGGGAAAGTTAGAATGTCTCTGCTTAGCACTTTCTTTAATATGAAAGTATTTTTCCTAAATATATTCTTTTTCATAAATTACCTCATCACTCTCTGCTTAATTTCTTTCTCCACAAAGTTTTTTAATGCTCTTTTTAGAGAGAATTATGAGCAACAAATATACTGTAGGTTCTGCATATTTTGCCTACTCCACAATCCTGTCAACAAAACTTGGTCACAAATTCTGGCACACTATAAAGTCGATATATATTATTCTAGTGATTAAACCATATTTTTGTGGACAAAATGCCATTGAGGTTAGCTCTTTACTGTTTGAAAATGACCACTTTGGTCAACCGAACAAGACATTGGCTACTACCTGATCTGGTATCACGTAGCATCTGTCTCGACATCTACCTGCTGCATTATCAGTACAGGTATCTGGCAATTCCAGCAGTGCTTTGCTACCCATGCCTATCTATACCTGTCTTTACCTGAGCCTCTTTACAGTTGGGATCATCGAAGTCCCTGGATCTTGGACTCAACCCTTTGCTATGTGTTTCAGGGTGAAGAAATCCTGCGGTGAACACTCCTGGGTCATGGCAGCCATGACAATTAAGTAGTTAAGGTTAATAAAATAAAGCTGTAATAGTGATGAGTGGTTAGTGTTCTGCTCAAAAGGATTGATTGCTTGGACACAGTGTGTGGCCACTGAGCTGGTGTTTTGCGGCTAGTGGCTGGGTGCGTAAGGTTGTAGGTTCGGCAGGCTCCTTGTAATTATCAATGCTTACTTTACAGATCCTGAATAAGGTTGCGGCCATTCTGTCCAAAGAAGGACTTGTCTGGTGTGTTCTGGGGAGAAGGTGGGACGATGGAAGGATAGGATGGTGAATGGTAAAAGAGGGTGTTATGAGGCTGATGGAACCTCACCCTGGAAATCCTGTTTTCAAACTGTCAAGTAATATATGTCAAGTAACAACTTACAATGATAAAAGAAAATTAATTTTAAATTCAACACTGCAGCCTTTAAATGATATTTTAATCTTGTGGCATGTTAACATGCAAAGTGTTCTTGCCATCAGCGTATTCATCGTAATAGATGTTGGAACAGCAAGTTAGGTTTTTATGACCACATTAATGTTTTAGAAAATTATAACCCCTATCTACTACTTAAAAGTGACATTTTACTCACATAAGTCACACAGAAATATAATTGAAAAAGAAATTAAATGTAGGGTGAACTTTTTTTTAATAGTGACACAAACCGGATGAATAAGCTATAATGACAAATGCTTGCAAGTGTTATCTAGGTTATGTTTTTTTTGACAGTTTCCTTTAAAAATGTAAAAGGTTTTAGTTCACTGTAAAAAGGAACATATGAAATGTTATAGGTTGTGTTGAATGTGTTTAATAAATGGAGCCATGTGTATTAATGTTGAAAACATAGAAAATTCACTGTATTTATATACTGATGTCAAATGTTTTTTTTAAAATTGTTGAGAAGGATTTGGCTATTTTGGAGACACCATGAACAAAGTAGTAGGCTTCACAAAAGAATTCAAAGATTCAAAATCTAAATTAGTATACATCTTTCATAAGAAATCAGCTAGTGGTTTATATCGGCAAAACAAAAATATGGAGGCACTTGCATGTCCGTATGAGTATGAGCCACTTACTCATATGATATGGATATGATATATGTATAGATCCTTAGAGTTATGGAGAGCCATAATGGTCAAATTAGGCTAGGTGCTACATAGAACCATCACAACTAAAATCATTCTACACACAGTTTTGTAAAAACAATAAATCCAAAAAAGTACCGAAATTCATTAAGTATTAAAACTACCTAATGAAATAATATGTTTAACAATAAATTTAAATAACGTTAAATTCAAGTTCATGCAATGAAGCCACTAATCAGAATCAGGATACATAATGGCATTACCAACCATCCGAGTCATTTATATATCAAGATTTGTTGACATGAGAAGGGTTTTCTGTTTCAGAAATCTAAAGTAAATGTTATTTCAACATAACCCAAAATACAAGCATGATTACCTTGACTTATTTAAACCCTACACATATATATGCTACTGTTGTTTACCCCTCAACGTTTTAGATGTCACGCAATGGTGGTTGTAGTTAAAGGCGGGCCAGTGCAGGAAAATCTTCCTACTTTACCCATATAGCGGCCCTGTGAAATGTTGAAGCAGAATGCCAGGATGTGATGCTATATTGTTAACGTGTTGAAAGCCAATCATGTGGGAGCTGTGATCAACAACCTTTTATTGATTCCGATTGGTGGGCCAATCATAGGAGATCCCCTGGTCTCCATAACTAGCTCAAGGGCACCATTGCTGTTTTCTTTTTTTATTATTTTGCTTGAACAAACATTCACTTGCTCCCTGTTCAAATTGTCTTTGTTGTTCTTCCTCTATTATGCCAATAAATGAAAAACAAACCAGCACAGAGAAATTCACATGCAGTTGTTAGTAGTATAGTTTACATTCTATGTTCTCCATACATTGATAAAGAATTATTAAAAAAAAAGAAAACTAAATAACATTGGATATAAATCTTTTATCAGCTATATTTCAAATAGTACCAGGATATTTTTCTTTTCTACTTAGTTTAGTATATACTTTGTTGATGCATTTAGTTCTCTTTTTTTGAACCTTACATTTCGTGTGCACACTTCCATCACCTTTATTGCTTTGTTCCAAATGATTTAAGACCTACATAGTGTCTATGTTTTATTGGTTAAGTTGTTTTTATCTTTTATCGTAAGCAATATATAACACTTGGTTCTCAGCTACACTTCTTACTTCTTCAAAACCAAGAAATCACATATCACAACCAATTGCTTGAGTACAAGTTGTTTATAGTGTTTTATTCCAGGTAGTGGCCCTCAATTCTGTATAATGCTTTTCATGAAGTGCTTTCAGAATACATCATAACTGGCTGTCAGACACTATCATTTAAGGTTACATGGTAAAAAGTAGACTTGTGCATTCGTCTTCGGGCGAACATGGAAACGAACACGAAGAGTGCGTTTTCGTGTTCGTTCCGAAGACACGCCGAAGAGAAGACGGCGGCGGTAAAACGTAGGCGAAGACGAAGACACACACCACGAAGATCTTCGTGATTGTCTTCGTCTTCGTCTACCATTCCCCCCCTTCATCTTACCTTGTCTTGGCGGCATCGCGGCTTCGCGGCATCGCGGCAGTTCCCGGAAGTGGAAATCCGCAGGTTCGCCGTCACGGGTTACAGGGCAGTGCGAATGAGCCTATTGGTCGCCTACAGGGACCTCCTCTGGCATCAACCAATTGGTTGATGCCAGAGAAAGACCCTGCAGGTGACCAATAGGCTCACTCGCACGGTCTTTCTAGCCCCTGACAGCGAACCTATGGATTTCCGCTCCCGTTAACCCCTTCGATGCTGCGTTATCTAACACAGCATCGAAGGGGTTAACGGGAGCGGAAATCCATAGGTTAAAGGGCCGTGCAAGCGACCAATAGGCTCACTTGCACGGCCCTTTAACCCTTTAAAATAAAGTTAACCCCTAACTAATTGAACAGGGAGGGAGACCAGTGGCATCGGCAGTGCCGATGTCACTGGTCTCCCTCCCTGTTCAATTAGTTAAATGTCCGTACGAGCGACTTTATTGGTCGCTCGTACGGACATTTAACCCCGCACGGACTAACTAATTGAACAGGGAGGGAGACCAGTGACATCGGTCTCCCTCCCTGTTCAATTAGTTAAAGACCAGTGGCATCGGCAGGGTAAGTTGCAGCTGCAACTCACCCTGCCGATGCCACTGGTCTCCCTCTCTGTACAGAGTTAAATGTCCGTACGAGCGACTTTATTGGTCGCTCGTACGGACATTTAACCCCGCACGGACTAACTAATTGAACAGGGAGGGAGACCAGTGACATCGGTCTCCCTCCCTGTTCAATTAGTTAAAGACCAGTGGCATCGGCAGGGCAAGTTGCAGCTGCAACTCACCCTGCCGATGCCACTGGTCTCCCTCCCTGTACAGAGTTAAATGTCCGTACGAGCGACTTTATTGGTCGCTCGTACGGACATTTAACCCCGCACGGACTAACTAATTGAACAGGGAGGGAGACCAGTGGCATCGGTCTCCCTCCCTGTTCAATTAGTTAAAGACCAGTGGCATCGGCAGGGCAAGTTGCAGCTGCAACTTACCCTGCCGATGCCACTGGTCTCCCTCCCTGTACAGAGTTAAATGTCCGTACGAGCGACTTTATTGGTCGCTCGTACGGACATTTAACCCCGCACGGACTAACTAATTGAACAGGGAGGGAGACCAGTGGCATCGGTCTCCCTCCCTGTTCAATTAGTTAAAGACCAGTGGCATCGGCAGGGCAAGTTGCAGCATTGGGGTTTTAAAACCTCAATGCTGCAACTTACCACGCCGATGCCACTGGTCTCCCTCCCTGTTCAGATAGTTAAATGTCCGTACGGGGGACTTTATTGGTCGCTCGTACGGACATTTAATTAATTGAACAGGGAGGGAGACCAGTGGGATGTGCCGGGTAAATTGTAGCATTGGGGTTTTAAAAGTCTGCACGAGCGACCAACAGAGTCGCTCGTGCAGACTTTTAAAATCCCAATGCTGCAACTTACCCAGCAGATCCCGCTGGTCTCCCTGTTCTATCAGTTAATAAATGATAGAACAGGGAGACCAGCGGGATCTGCCGAACAATTACGGCACCAGGAGTATAACAGTCTGTACGAGCGACCCTATTGGTCGCCAGCAGGGGGCTCGTCTGCCATCAACCAATGGCAGACGAGCCCCCTGCTGACGACCAATAGAGTTGCTCATACGGACATTTAAACTCCTGGCGCCAGAGCGGCTTTAACTCCGTTTTAACCCCTTAACCGGGGAAAACGAAGAAAACCCGAGCACGAAGAATGTCCGCGAATATTCGCCCGAAGAGAAGACAGGACCAGGCGAATATTCGCGGAATACGAAGTTTTTTTTTTTGCCGAAGACGAGCACGAAGACGAACACGAAGAGCCCCCTGGTGCCCAAGTCTAGTAAAAAGTCTCAAGTCAGCATTTTTTTCCACAAAGGGTAATCTGGTTTATGTGTAAATCGTTATACTCCATTGTGCTTAGAATTTTTTTAGTTAAACATATAATATTACTTCTTTCCTTAAATTACATGTGGGAATAAAGAGAATGATATATGTTGCCAGATGTTTTATTATATTTGAATATGTATGCATATTGTTTATCTGTAAAGTTAGATCTAAGCCCTGCTTCTAACAGCTAAAAAAATATTTACTGCACCTTATAGCTTGGTTCGACTTCAAACTATTTAAACCATGCCAATGGTTTGTATATTGTTGGCTTGATGGGTTCAACGTTCTGTCGCTTGCCTCAGAGGTTGGGTTTTAGATAAACAGGCAACATACAGCTGTACCTAATTTACTATTGTTCCTATACAACAAGTTTAGTAGGAGAGTGAGTTAGCTCATCTTCCAGTGGTTCAAGTGTTAAGAATGCATCAATATGTCCAAGTGTTGCTGTGGTTGTACACAATATCCCATTTATTATTGATACATACAGCGTAATATACCATAATTATCATAGTCTGGATGAAATTATTTCGTATTATTTCATATAATGATATCTGAGAAACATAGTTGGAGCCTTCATTATTGATATATTACAATTGAAACTCTACCCTGAATGCATGCAACATAATTCAAAACATTATTACAAACTAAGAAGTACTGGTTGTCATAAGGACCATTATTAGTAGTGAGACACGTCAGTAAAATAACTGTGGTGGTCTATGAAAAAGTTCATATTTTAAACTCAGCTACTAATTTAGGATTCTTCTAGGTATACTTGTATCATCAGCTTGACATATTGTAGGGTAAACATATCACCCTAATAATTGTTCTTATTATTTTGGAAACCCTTTTAACCCCTTCAATCCCAGGGGTTTTTGGTACCTCAAAGCCCAGAGCAATTTTGGCATTTTTGGGGTATGTCGGTTTAGCGATGATTCTCTTTTCCTGTGAATAGTGTACTCATGTAAACTATATATTGTTTTTTCAAGGAGAGATAGAGCTTTCGTTTGATACCATAGTTGGATGATTAGCTAAAAATTTAGAATGAGAAATTTAGTAAAAACTAGCGAAGATTAGAAAAATAAACTAATTTTTTTTTACATTTTCCCTCTGAATCCTCACAAAATTAGCTAAATTGATGGAAAATCCCCTCCAAGTTTATCAATTCAGGTTTCCTGATTTCAGAAATACCTTATTTATATAGATTTTCCAGACTTTCCCAGCACCAGGGAGCATACTATAAGGTGTACAATTTTGTATAATTTTTATGCCTATGGCTTAACGGGTTTGGGGGTTGTGAACGGAGGCAGGAGGGTTATACTGGCTAGATGTTATGCTAGGGCAATGGGATGTAAGGTTTTTTTAAGAATTTTTTTATTATCTTTTTTTATATATTTTTATTTTAATTTTTTTTACATTTTTTGTATTTTTTATATTTTTTTTTTACACAGTAATGGTTAGAGGTCCTCCTAGGGACCTCCTGAACATGCCAGTGATGTCACAGTGACATCACAGCTCACATTATAATTTTTTTTAGTATTATTTATATTATTATTTTAATGATTTATTTAATATTATTTTTAAATGACTAACGTTTTTTTTTTTTTCAGCTTTTCTGTTACAGGACGGGAGGGGGAGTGAGAGACATGGTTTCTCACTCCCCTTCCCGCGATCCCCCTGCACCGATCACACTGTGACCTGCATAGAGATCGCAGCGTCTCTGTGCCTCATCGGAGGGCAGGATATCCCCGCAGGGGATATCCTGTCCTCCGATGACCTTCCGGGTTACGTCAGCAGTGACACAACCCGGAAGGGAATGCCCGATCGCGCGTTTGAAACTGCGCGATCGCGCAATCGGGCAGTTTACCGGTAACAGCTTACCGGCTTTCATGCCGGAAGCTGTTACAGGCGATCGGACAGCAGAAAGCCGGCAAAGCCGGCTTCTGCTGTCAGTGGGGAGTCCAGGCTGTCAAACGATAACCTGGTCTCCCGTGCAGCCGCAGGGATGTGTCCCTGAGGCTGTACGAAGGGCTGGACGTACCGGGACGTCCATATGGGTTTCTTTGTGGGCGTTTTTTGGACGTCCCGGTACGTCTGGCTTTTTTGAAAAGGCCAGAAACTAATTTGAAATTCAAATTTTAATACAAATAAACACAGTAATAATGAATATACCTTTTTATGTTGGTTTATATTTTATAGAATATAATGGAGTCTAATTGGGCTGTAAATGCTTGTGAGATGGCACATCTTAAGAATTCTTTTCTAGTATTCTAAGCATTACCTTTTTTTCTGGACACCAGGTAACATAGCAATAAAACAACTGAATTTATTTTAATATCAAACTTGAAGGGGTTAAATACAACTCTTTTATTTTATATGTATTTTGCCTGAGGAGTGTCGTACTATTTTCTGTTGGTCTCTAATAGTTGGATCAATATTGTGATTTGTTTGGATGTTGGTGGTTTTGGATTTATCAAGTAACAGTTCATTTACAGGGATCCACAGGCACCTTCCATCACAAACACCTCATCATATATATGATTTGTAGGCAGGGTGTGTGTGTATACCTGGCAACTCTCTTGGTCTGACCCGAAGTCTCCAACTGAAATGCTTCTTGTCTGTGTCTTTGGGTCACTATCCTCTTTCCGTGGGGCAGGGGGTGCTGTGACCATGCAGACTCACTGCTCAAATCCTCTTCCACCCCCAGCCATTTCATGGCTAGCATGCCATTCCCTCAGAAGAAGGAGAGCTCAGGGGAGCCTATCCTGGAAAGTTCCCAAGCACGGTGGAGACTAAAACGTGAGTAGACAAAACTGTGGAAAATATAGTCAATAGGGATGGTAGATCTTGCTACTATTACATTGTAATCATTACTTCCTCCAACGCCCCAAAAAGCTGCATCCTTGGCTTTCAGTCTAATTCCTGACAAACTTTATGAAAGTTTTTTATCACTATTTTTTTCTTTTGCCATCTATGTGAGAATAGAAACTGTTACCAAGGATACATTTATGCTAGCTTCCATTATGCAACCTGCTAACCCTAAACGTGATCAAAAGTATGGATGCATCATTCTTCACAGTCGCAGCTACCCTGCTTATAATCATAGCTAACCTATAAATATTTTTAACACATTTTTCCTGTTTCTTATACCAGCCTTATCTTTTTTGAAAAGGCCAGAAACTAATTTGAAATTCAAATTTTAATACAAATAAACACAGTAATAATGAATATACCTTTTTATGTTGGTTTATATTTTATAGAATATAATGGAGTCTAATTGGGCTGTAAATGCTTGTGAGATGGCACATCTTAAGAATTCTTTTCTAGTATTCTAAGCATTACCTTTTTTTCTGGACACCAGGTAACATAGCAATAAAACAACTGAATTTATTTTAATATCAAACTTGCAGTTGATGTAATAACCACGATGAGCAATGTTTTACTAATGTATTTACATTTAGATGTTCTCAGGAGTTGTATTTAAAGACTCCTATAGACACAATGGATTGTGTTCTTTCTTAATTGATGCTGTTGTGTTTGAAACATCTCACAGATGGTACAGACCTCCTGTTAATCAAGGGTGGCTGACCAGCTGAGAAGGTAGGGATGCACCAGCATGGAATGGGTGGACATGCTTGTGGAGATCCCTGTTGGCTTGAAACAAGCAAAGTGGAATGTTTATGTCAGCTCAATAAAAGTCTAGGGTGAAATACCCAAAATTGTGCTACTAACAGCTCTGTGTTGTAGGTGGATGTCTTGAATGGTACCATTATGTCTGGACAGTATAAATTGTGATTTCTTGATAGCACTGCAGAATTTGCAGATGTTTCTGATTGTATAGCTGTTTGGACCAGCCCATGTTCCACACTGCCTTGTGGGCAGTGAGTCAACTCTTTTGGACAGTGTCTGAGAAACTGGACTTCCTGAGAAAAACAAGACACTTAGGAAATATGTATTCCTAAATAAATATGAGATCAGTGTAGAAACATAGAATGTGATGACAGATAAGAACCATTTAACCCATCTAGTTTTCCCATGTTTGTCTTGTGGCAAAGACTAAAAACTGAATCAGTCTTTGGTCTTACATTAAATTCAGGATAGGAATATTCCTATCCCATACAATAAAAAATTATTTTACTGTATCTCTATATATATTCACATTATAGTTAGGGTCTACAAACTAATCTATGTGAACTGTTGTGAATGTATTAAGTAAAAAACTGCCAGAATCTTGTATCAATGTTGTAAATCACTATAAAACAAATTAGGCAGAAAATGAAGGTAATGATGGCAAATTACTTTTATGAAAAATGAATATATGTTTCAAAGATAGAATCACTTGTCAAAATAATTAGACTCTTCATAAAACAATTGATGTGCAAAGTATGTGTGTAATGCATTTTACTGTATATTTTATAATGATTCACACATATTAGAATCAAAATCACTTTAACTCACTTAGTTTTATTTAACTGCCTTGTGGTACATGAATAGAACAGCTCTTTTTTTGGGCTGAAACGCTTTGCAACCAGATATGCACCCCTGGTGTTCCGGTAAATTATAACATGCACAATTATATGTCACTTATGTCGTATGTCAAATATCAATTACATTACATTGCTGCATTGACAAAGCAGAATATATTAATGCTTTACTTACCTTTATATGTTTGCAAGTGATATCTTAGGTGTAGAAAGTAACTTTACACAGTTTACTTTTTTGTATGGGTAGAGAAGCTCCCCCTAAGTATTATGCCACCATCAACACTGCACCCCCATATGTCTTACATTGCTGTCCCAGTGCACTGGACATCATGTATTTAGGTAGCTTGCAAATGCATAAATAGTACTCTATGTTAGGAGTTGTGTTGATTTTAATAGAGATATATAGGGTTGATAGATTCTCTTCCAGAGGAGTGAATCCTCCATTAATGATTTGCATGTTCCCTTGGGTTTATTCACTAAAGTAGGCATCAGCAAGAGAGTTTGCAGGAAGGGATGAACTGGCCCCCCACTAATGCATAGTTCACTCACTGAGGTAACCCGTAATAGAATTAGAAAAAGTGCAAAGGAGGGCTATGAAATTAATAAGGGGATTGGGAGATACTAGTTATGAAGAGAGACTAAAAAAGTGAAAATTATATACGCTAGAAAAACATTGTCTCAGAGGGGATATGATAACATTATTTAAATATATGTAGGGCCAATATAAAGAGCTTTTCAGTGACCTGTTCATTAACAGAAATATACAAAGAACAAGAGGTCACCCTATGAGACTGGAAGAGCGCAGGTTTCATAGATGTCAAAGGAAGGGATTCTTTACAGTGAAGACAATAAAGTTATGGAATTCACTGCCAAGGGAGGTGGTGTTATCAAATACACTAGATGCCTTCAAAAGGGGTCTGGATATTTGTTTTAGAAAGGCATGACATACAGGGCTATAAATAGAATAACATTAATATTTTAGAGCTTCTTATTCCAAGGCCTCTTGGATGCAAGAAGGAATTTTTTCTCCCTGATGGCAGAATTTGAAGTAGCTTCATTGGGCTTTTTTGCCTTCTTTTTGATCAAGAATAGGAAGGTTAGGTAGAAAGGTTGAACTTGTTGGACTTAGGACTTTTTTCAACCTTATGAACTATGTAGTTTAGCTATACATTGTACAGGACCATCCTTGGATGGCTGCTATTGGAGCCGAAGTTCACTGGGGTTGGTCCCTCATAATGTAAGGGGAAGTAAGTGTGATAAAATGGCAATTGTCATCCAGATTCCCTCTTTAGTGAAGAAAACCCCTTGTGTTTACTTCCCACATGGTAACTCTTCCAACTGGCAGCCATTGAGTATCTGGTTAAAGTTGAAAAGGTTAAAAATCATCATTAACTGTTCATTGTTTTAGTAAGGTCATTAAATATGGTCTCAGGAGAGAGTGATGGGCATTTGATCTGTAAATATCCCAAGTGTCCCTTTTTTTGCAGGACAGTAACTCTTTTGGGCCCAAATCCCTCTGTATCTCTTTCCTCCCATTCCTCTTTTGTAGGAGCTCAAAATGTTTGCTGTTAATGAGTGTATCAGTGTACTACAGCCCTAAGTCATGTTGATGAATATTGAAATAGCAGCATTACGTGTAAATAAACTACACTAATTTTTCTAAATTACTTACTCAAGTACATAACTAGGCATTAATTGGTTCATAGAAATGTTGAGAGATACGGGTCTGTGACAATGGATAGTTTACCTTCAACTATTAATCTTCAAACTATTAACTAAACAGCACAGTTAAAAAAAAAGATAAATGAAACAGAAGCTAGATTTCCACTTTAACCCCCGTTTTATTCTTATGTTTTATTATATTAACCGTGATAAGTTGACAGGCTTTTATTTATCTGAAGACAATCACATTTAATTAAAAAAAAAAAAAGAAAAGGTTATGATTACAATTTGGTTATAAATACTTAGCAGGTAAGAAAATACAAGGATAAGTATTTTTTATCATATAGAATAATAATATTTCAGGATTACTGACTTGGTATTTATTATTTTTTTTCAATTCAAAAGCAAAGAAAAAATATAATTTTTGCATCTTAAGTGGAAAAATTGATTATCGTAGAAAAACATTGAAATAACATGAATATTTATCTACCAGTAGAGTTTTTGTTGGAGCTAATGACAGTGATTAGTCATTGGGGTTCTCAACCATTTGTTGATGAAAAACCACAAATTCTTTTAAATATTAAATTGTTGATTAGAAAAGGAAAGGTCATTATTCTTTATTAAAACTAGCCTCCATGCTGTCTGCACATTTAACATACACAGTTTTGCTTTTTCTGAATAAATGTTCCTTTGATTTCCTTCATTTTTCTCGATAATGGCCAAAACGCTCAATAAATTATGTGAATCTGCAGTACGATGAATATTACTGACAGAGATACTATGAAAAATCAATAAAAATAATTAAAGAAAAATTTGAGATATTGACTAATGGCTGTAATATTGTTTAACTGGAGTAGATGGATGATTTTTTTTGTTGACTACAAAACATCCCTCTTCAAACTGACATTTATATTTTAGCATAGAACTTTAGTGCTACTGGTTATTTGCAAAAATTCTGATGAAAAGGATAATAAAACAGACCAGTTATTTATATTACCCCATACATACCTTTACTGCTGTTCCAGCAGCAGATCAGGTCCTACAGTGTGTAGCTACTGGCTCGATACACACAGACAAACACTGTGAAAACATACAAACATAATGTGTGGCTGTGTGTATCCATCCTACCGTACATACGGTTATAGGGCCACTTTTTATCCCCAGTCTGGTCTTGAATGCTGGTAGTTAAGGATGGAAAAATGCCTTCCGCACAGTGGTGTACTTGAAGGGGAAGGTCCACCTTGGTTGCCACTTTTTAGGTGGATTCCACACTGGCACAGACCTGCAGCTAGGTGCGGCCGGGGCCGCCACTCTAAGGGGCCTGAGCGGCCCTGGGTCCACTTGCCCGTGAGTTCATTAGTGTGTGTAGTATGAGTGTGTACACGTGTGCGTGTGTTAATATGTGTTCCATTGTGTATGTTAGTTACCTGGGGGAGGCCGATGGGGCCACTTGGCTTTACCTGCCCCTTGAGCCAGAAGGTACCAGCCCTCCCCTGCGGTTGCCTAAGAAGTACTCCACTCAGATGCCACTAGTAAAAAGTATGTATTTTTGCTTATTTTTTGAAATACTGTATATTTGGTCAAACATGTTTTTTCAGAAAAGCTGAATTAAAAGGTGAACATTGCAGTGAACTTGTATATAAAAAAAATGTTTGCCCCATTGATTAGTGTACTGTACATTGATTTAGTTTCTTTTTTAACTAAGAAACAACTGAATATGGGTGAATATCTTGTGGTAATTATGTATGCGTGTTCCCAGCACAAAATGCCTGGAGACCTTCTAAGAAGTAACTAATTAGAAGCAAATTGTGGCCTTTTTTCTCTGTCTGCTGTTTTGGAGATTAGACTTTGAGAGCGCATCCAATGCAGTGCCAGAAGGAGACGGTGTACAAAATTGCAATCCAAGCAAGAAAGATTTATTGGTATTGATGTTAGCTGAGGAAATAATGCTTAGAATGACAATTGCCATATTTAACTTAAAATTGTAGCTGGAAATAATTAATTTTAAAATGACTTCAATACTTTAGATTTTCAGTTTTTACCATAAGGGCCATACTTAATATGTTCCCATAAACGGAATAACCTACTTGACAAAATTCAAATAAATAAATAAATAAATAAATATTTTTAGCAATTTAAAATAAAGTGTCTGTGGGGGTCCTTTTTCATTAAAAAAGTATGTTAAGCTTTTATTATACAGTTGTGCTGAAAAGTTTGCATACCCTTGGAGAATTCTTAATATATGTACCCTTTTTAAAGAAAAAAAAGTGAGCAGGCAAAACACATTTCTTTTATTTCTTATGGGATTCATATTGAACTGTAGGTTATAATGACAAAATCATAAAAAAAAACATGGCAACGAAAATAATTAAATGACCCCTGTTCAAAAGTCTGCATACCATTAGTTCTTAATACTATGTATTTCCCCCTTTAGCATCAATTACAGCATGCACTCCTTTATAATAATTGTCTAATTCTTGCAGGTGGTATAGCTGCCCATTTTTCATGACAAAATTCCTCCAGGTCATGTATGTGTGTGTGTGTGTGTGTGTGTGTGTGTGTAAGAGCAGTGTAGGTATTTGGCTGTTGTAAGCTGGTGTGTGTGTATATGTGTGTGTAAAGGCAGGGGAGTGTGAGGGCAGTGTGTGTGTATGCACATGTGTATGGAAAGGCTTGTGTAAGGACAGTATGCAGCCCCGGACTGGCCATCGAGCACCCGGTGGGCCGGGCAGCCCAGGGCCGGATTGACGTAGGGGCTGATGGAGCTGCAGCTCCGGGCACCTACCTTAAAATAGGCCCAGTCAGGACCGGACTGACTGGGCCTATGCGGCCTCTACGGCCTCATTAACGAAGGGCATAAGGGGCAGCTGCCCCTTAAGCCCGCAGCAACTGCGACCGGGTCCACCACTCTAGGAGGCCGGGCAGCCCCCACCAGGGCCGGCCTTAGGGGTGTGCGGGCTTAAATTAAAACATCTGGTTTTTTTTGTTTTTTTTTTACTTTATTTAACATCCTCCATGTTAAATAAAGTTTTTTTAACTTTATTTAACATGGAGGATGTTAAATAAAGTTAAAAAAAAACAACAAAACCCCCCCGATGTTTTAATTTAAACCCTGTGCGGCCGCACACCCCTAAGGCCGTCCCTGGTGGGGGCTGCCCGGCCTCCTAGAGTGGCGGACCCAGTCGCAGTTGCTGCTTACTCCGGCAACAAGGTAAGTAGGGTGAGGGAAGGGGGTGCAGTGAGAAGGGGCAGAGGGGAGAGAGGGGTTAGGGGAAGGGGGTACATAGTGATAAGGGGGAACATAGTGAGAAGGGGAGGGGTAGATGGGGAGAGGGGGTAGTGTGAATGTGTACTAGAATGAATAAATGTGTGGATGAAGTGTGTGAATGCGTATGAGAATGAATGAATTCATGTGTGGATGAATTGCTTGAATGATTTGTGAGACTGCATTAATGAATATGTGTTAATGATTTGTGTGAATGAGTGAGTAAGTGTTTGCGTCTATCATGAATGTTTAAGTGATTTGGGGAAATGCAAAGATGGTACATGAAGGGTGGGCTTTAACAATAAATAAAAAAAAATAAAAATGGGCTGCTCAGTCTTAAATGCCCGGGCCTATTTTTTGTCCCAGTCCGGGCCTGACAGTATGTATGGGCAGGTGTGTGTAAGGGCAGTGTGTAAGGGCAGTGTATGTGTATACATGTGTGTAAGCTGGTGTGTGTATGGGCAGTGTGTGTGAAAAAGCAGTGTAGGTATTTGTATGTTTGTAAACTGGTGTGTGTATATGTGTGTAAAGGCAGGGTGTAAGGGCAGTGTATGTGTATACGTGTGTAAATGGGCAGATGTGTGTAAAGGCAGTGTGTATGTGTGTTTATGGACAGGTGTGTATAAATGCAATAGCTGGGGGCACAATTTTCCATCCTTGCCTTAGGCGCAAAAGGAGCTACCTACGGCTCTGATTTTAATTGCCAAGGCTAGATTGCGAAATTATACAGGAAGGACCACTTCTCTGGATTTCCTGCCTTTATCAAGGTCTTTTTCCCTTTTCTTCTTTCTGACTCTTGCAGTTTTATTTCCTTATACTATATCCCAGTCCACATTCTACAAATATTACTCGAGATTTATTAAAATTTGACTCGCTGATATTTTAACAATCTTTAATTTCATATAATATTTTATTGTGCATGTTTTAATGGTAGAGACCTGTACACCGGTTGTTTATTGCTTGTGCATGTATTTCTAAATAATATGTTTTATAATGATTACATCTTGACATATTGATATTTCTATCATTCTTAATTCTACTCTCGTGTTTTATTTAGAGAGCCTAAGTAATTAATAAAATATTGTAGCAAATGCAACAATTTAAGACAGTACCAATAAAAATCATAATGAGCTAGAATGTTCCACTAAAGAAATATGGAGGTTGAGGCTGCTTTCACATTACTCCATGTTAAGAGACAAGGAATGCATCATTACTTGCACATTTGTGCTCTTAAAATACATCATTTCGTTTTACGAGAATGAACAGGATTCTCTCCAAAAATGAAAGAGCATTACCGCAGACTAAAACATAGAAATCAGCTCCTAAAATGTTTATATATGTAAATCTTGATATAAATTTTAATGCGATACTAGCGCATTTTGTAAATTACGTTACATTTTTGTGGTGGTGGTGGTGGTGGTGGTAGTTTAATAAATGGATTTGCATAAGGCAAATAAGGCTTTTCTTTCTTATGTTTTAACTCTGTACTACATACAGTTTGTCTGTGCCCTTTCTGCACAGGTCCTACAAGAAATTACCATTTTAAATACATTTTGCTTCCAGTTATTATTAAAGGTTGGAAACAATTAAATATTCTTGTCTTATCACCTATACTTTGGAGTTAACCTAAATAAGTAATCCTTTAATGCTTAATCTGCATATCAACTTTTCTTTGAACTCTTCTAATGATCCATTAAATCAAAAATCTAAAATCATTACCTTCTCCTTCTATTTAGAACAGCATTTTAAACTCATGTCCTCACGGCCTCCCTACAGGACAGATTTCAGGACAACCAAATCAAATTACTTCAGTTTAAACATAATTAGACTTTGAGTGTATTTGAATTGGGCTCATGCAGTGATGCACTTAAGATCTGGCCTGCCTTGACACCCCAGGGTTTGGAGTTGGTGAAATAGATAACATTTACTGAGAAAAAGTAGCTTCAGTACATTACTTGTAAGCAAGTAGCTGAAATGTTTATTCATAATAATTCTTTGTCAAGATTTACTATACTTTTCTTTAATCATGTTGACAACTTACTTTGGTGTGTTAGATCTATTAAGAGTATATCTACATTCTGTTCACGTGTTCTGACATTAAATGCTCTGTCTAGCCTATGGAATGTTTTCATGATCTACATATTCCCCCAATTACATTCATAGTGGCAGAATTAAATAATATATGGAAGGAAACAGTAGAGGTAATTGCCACCCTTCCATCCTGGGGCAAGAGATAATGTTTTGCTCTGCTTCTTGTCCGCTTCAAGGAGCCCCCTTAGGAGTTGCCTTAAGTCCCATCTTTTAGTTATCAAGGCCCAATGTGTCACCTAGGTCCTCATTGGCTCTGTTTAATGCAAAATGAGTACCAATCTCTAGTCTCTAAAGGTTTCTACTGTAACATGCGCTCTGAATTAGACAAAAGAAGAACTTAATGCCTTGGTAACTCTTTGTTGTTGCAGCCTTAGGATTGGTCACAGAGACTCTCACTAGGATTTGAGATGCTGTGCAGTCTGGAAGTTTACATTTCGGCCTGTTAGTCTTTCCCAGGAGGTTGGTGGTTCTTGGATCCAATGTTGGCATGTTTTTTTGTCAGCAGTTAGGAGGGTTAAGTCATTTGCACTTTTGTAGGACATCTCCGTTTGTGCCCTTTGATGAAATATCTAAGCTTCTCTTATGTTGTAGAACTTAGCTTTGGTTGGCCTTAACTTCAGATGACTAAAAGATTTATTATACAAAAATGATGCTTTGATCAGTCCATAAGTGGTTTCCTAAAATAGCTTTTTAATTGGAATTGGGAGTTGGTGGGGCATTTATTTTTCCTTTCAGAGAAATACACGCATTAGCACAATGTAGACGTTAGTCAGTGCTTTTCATTGTTTATCTCTATGGCAACCTTGTGGCCTTCCTATAAGCTACTTGTGCTTTTACAGGATCTTGTAAAAGTCAGGCTACAGTTGTACTGACTTTTAATAAATAGATTTTAACTGACATCTCTAAAGTATATCAGCCCATAGCTATTCCATTTCCAGGAGGTCTCAAAGCTCATTGAACAAAGGCAATTTGTCCTTCTTGGGCAGCCACAACTTAGACTTCTTTGGGAAGTTTGTAGAGGCACTACATGACCATCAGTAAACAACTTCATCAGATACATTCTGGATGTTAGAGTTCCTTCAGATTACATTATTGTTTGGAATGTCCTGTAGTCTGATAGGCACTAAGGCACTGACTGAGGGCCAGAGAACATCTTCCTTCTAACCAGCCCAAAATCAAGGAAGCAGGAGGTCTTGCGATGCACACTGGCTACTGATGCTGAGTGCTGGGATATGATGTCACAGGGAGACATTGTGAGAATGTGAGAAAGCATGAGTAAGTGTGTGAAAAAGTGTGAGTATCATTTGCGTTATGGTGTACCACCATCAGTGCCTGGCTCAGTATAAAGTGATGAGAATTATGTTATGTCACAATCATTGTTTGGCACGGTTTTAAGTGATGGGCATTATGTGTACCACCATCGGTGCCTGGCTCAGTACATAGTGATTGGAGTTATGCTGTACCACGGTCAGTGCCTGGCTTAGTATAAAGTGATGTGAGTTATGCAGGCTCAGTATATACCCATACTCTTACACAGCGTGCACAAGTGGCATATGTTCCACCACTACACTGCATAGGTGGCCAACAGTCACGTGGGCTTTCTGCTACTAGGCACTTCCCTCACACAATCTCCTCCTACTTGTGACAAGCAGGGAAGCACTGGTAAGGCAAACTCATCTGGATGAAGGCCCTGGACTCAGGACTGAGAAAATTGAACATAAGACAGTGAACAAGCAGTCTCAGCGCCAGCAGGTTTCAATCCAGACACCCCCTTAAAGGCCCATCCCTGCCCTAAGCTGCCATCACCCCCTTGGGGACTCAGTCTGCAGTGAAGGGGTAAATCTACAGGGGGTGACAGCAGCTCAGGGGGTTGATGTACCCAAGCACCTTCTTGAGGGCCAATCACTACCTGAAGCTGCCTTCAAGTAGATGTCTAGAATGTCATCTCCTTGAGGGCCCATCACTCCCCTGAGCATGTAAGCCATATTTACCATTTTCTCGTTTTAGTTATACTTCATTGTAGCAATTACATTCCTTCCCTGGGTTTGAGATGTACTAACTCATATTGAAGATTTGTTGCTGATGAGGCATTGATTTCTCTCTGTCGTATCAACTGGCATAAATATAGTCCATTTAGCTAGATGGAGATGAGAAAATATTTTTGATAAAATCATTTAGTGGCAGAACAAAAGTGCACTATGTATAATATATACCATCTAAACGCATTATTTACACTCCGTGTCCTTAATATGATACCAACACTTTGGGGTCATTTTGTGCAGAAGAACAAAATATTTCACATCATTATATATAAAGTGCACTTAAATGTGTTGTGTCAACAATGAACAATGCAAGCTAAAAGCAAGTGAATATGTATCAAACAGCAACATCAATCTATTTCAGCCACTTATTCTCTAGGCTTCTGAAAATGTGAATGTCAGGCTTCAACTGGATGCATTTAAGTGTAATGAATAATGCCTGAATGGTATCTTTAATGAGTTATGTTAGGTACTTTACTTGTTTTTACACTACTAATGTAAGCAGCATAAAAACAATATTTAGAGCTTTTTATTAACCTAATGCAGGACTCAATTCTTTGAGTACTTTGTAGATAAACTCACTGATATCAGCAAGTACAGGTGCACATGGAGATAATGTGGATTGAAATAGTTTTTCAGTTGGTAGAATTATATTACATGACTTTAATTACGTGGATATATAACTTCAATACAGATGTTGGCAAGGTGTCAGTAAGCCAACCCAGTGTCTGCCACCACAATTGGTGGTGTCCACCACCCTGCTGGCTCTCTCCAGAGGCAGACTGGACATCCCAACGCTGGAGCAGCAGGGCGGGTTGGGGAGATCATGGATCTCCCTCTAACTGGCCCAAAATAAAGTGAGCTCCCTAGCAATGCCTGCTACCAATTGATGCTGACCACCGGGATATGATGTCAGCACCGAAGCTGTGCACTAAGTAGCACTTAGCACTTCCACCAAAGGACTGCTACATTTAGAAGAAAGAAAAGGAGAGGGACAATGGTAAGATATGGGGAGAGATTGAGACTGAGAAAGGGTAGAGATGGAGATAAAGAAAGAGTGAGCGAGGGAGGAATAGTGAGAAAGTGTAAAGATAAAGTGAAAGGGTAGAGATAAGGAGAAATAGTGAGAAAAAGGGGACATGGGAAATAAGGAGGGAGAGGAAGACATTGGAAGAGATAATGAGAAGGAAGAGAGATGGAAAGGAGAGACAAAGAGAAAGAAAAGAGGGAGTGAGAAAGCGTGCAACACAATAAAGAGGAGAGATAAAGAGAAATGGTATAGATAATGAAACAGAAGAGAAACAATGAGTAAAGGGAGAGATGGGGAGAAAATGCAGAGATAAAGAACAGGAGCAGGAGAGGTAAAAAGAAAAGGAAAGGATAATGAAAAGTACATATAATGATACATACATGTAATTGATATACTCTTAGTTTAGATATCTAGTTGGACAATCAGGTTGCATTGCGCCTTCTGATGCCACAGAATAGCATGATGATAATGGTAATAATAATTATAAAATGAAAAAGATGGAATTTGGAAGATCAGTAATGGTTATTGAGGAATGAGGAGCAAATATATGTCTAAGTGACAAGGCAAATAATGATATGGGGAGATGAGAAAGTGAAACCTTATGCACAGTTTTTTTATTTATTAAGCTCTAACAAATGTTCTTAACACTTAACAGTAGACTGTGTAATAAAATGGTGGTACAATAAGTTCAGAATATAAGTACAGAGGTATACATTTTGATTGGGGCATAATAGGTATGAATACAGTAGGAGAGGAGGTCCTTGCTCCATATAGCTTATAGTCTGAAATAATATATATATACATATATATATATATATATATATATATATATATATATATATACACACACATATAGTAGAAGAGCTGAAGTAAGGAGAGGTGCATTGAGTGAAGAATGAGAATAAAGTATGGAGAAGTCATGGAAGGCAAAGGGGTTTTAGGTATTTACTATGATTGTAAGGGAAACATCTGATTGCATGTGGGAAGAAAGTTTGTTAGATAGATGAGTAAGAAGAAGATGTGCAAATCCATTAAGAGACAAGAAGAAGTAGTAAAGTTAATAATGGCGTGGAAGCAAAAACTATATAGTAGTATAAATCTGGGGCTATTTCTAAAAGCTGTAAGTTGGTTATCTAGATTTCATATGTAAATAGATTTTATGGTGTCAACTTCTTTATTCAAAGTGAGCACGAATGCATTGGTTTTCTATGTACACTGTACTTTATAGCATATTCAAAGATCTATAAAATCTATTTGCCAATAGTGTTTTTTCCTTTTATTGTACTGGAGTATTCTCCTTGAACATAATCGTTGTGACACCAGCAATCTCCTTTCAGGGCAAGTAAGCTTCTGTATCATTAATCCAGATGCAGCTAAAACACACACTGTTACCTGATCACTCGCCAAGAAAGGGGGAAAACCTGCCAAATAAAAGCACAGAGCTATCCTATCATACAAAACAATAATTATCCATATCTCTGCAGGATTCACTATTTCAACTGTATCTAAAGTACCTTTGGGCTTAGCAGGAGTTAAATCCAAAATGTCTCTGATCCACTTTATTCTATTTCTAACATTTTTACCCTACTTAAGTTATATTATATCATGCAGCATCATAACACGATTTTGGTAAACATTCCCCTGTATGCCATAAATCACCTGCATAGTAACCTGTTTCTCTTTTCTTTATTGTTCTTTTCTTTATTCTAATTCTGCAAGATAAAGCTATGGAAGCTGAATTTGAAAACTAAGCATTTTTCTAAATTATTTATGTATTATTCATACATCTTGCTAGTTTGGTGGAAATTAACGGCATATATTTTAAATAAAATGATCTTAATTCAGTGACCCATTTTAACCTTAATTTGTACAAACGGTGGTTGAAAATGCATAGTTTTCAATCTCGTTCACTAAAGCACAAATAGCAGTTGTGGATTCTAGGCACTAAAAAAAGCTACACTGAATTTAACAGAAAACAACGTCTGCTAATTGATTCAATAAAGTGTGCAGAGTTATAGCGTGACTTAAATAGACACAGGTCTGGGCCAGCACCTTCTAGTCCAGGGGGCAAGTAGCAACACATCCTAACACTCTAACACACATATTAATATTGTCTGTGAACTATCCTCATAGTTGCTCACACACTTTTCAAGCAGCTATAACTTCACTGAGCACCTGCCTCCAAGGCAATTAGGACCAGCCCTTCCTGAATAGATACATTTTTATGTGTATATTTCATGTCATGGTTTGCCGCAACGTCACTTCCAGGTCAGAGTCTTAACAAGAAGTTGCTGCAGAAATGTTGTTGGAGAGGGAAGCGTGGGTAATAAAGTCAATGCCCCAAAACTGCAGGCTTATTCATTCAGTCTTGAAATCTACCAGTTAATATGTTGTACATATCCTGTGACATTTAGTGTTAATTATAGAAATGATTTTGTTTAAATATACTATGAAATAGATGTACTAAAATTATAACAGGGATATCTTTTTTCAATTTTGATAACGATTCCCTAAAGGATCCCAGTGTGTACCTCTTTTGTAATCTTAGCAACACTTCCTAGTAACCCACCTATTTTGGGGACTTTTGACTCGTATTACTGAGGCTCTGTTACAAACCCATATACTTTTCTGTCTACTTGTGATTTTATTTATTCATGTCGTGTCTTACAGTGGCTTTTTTCCCCATTTGGTGCAATAAAGGAGGCTCTTAACAAATGGCTATGTCTAGTGGCGAAACATCCAGGGTGGCAGGGGTCGCGACTGCGACCGGGCCCTGGAGTTCTGCCAGTCATGGGGGCCCAAGGGGTGCCGAGCAGTCGTTTTCAGCAACCGCTCGGCGCCCCTCTGTCTCCTCTGCTCCCTGCCTCCACCTGCCACCCCAAATCAAAAAACATCTCACCTTGTAACATAATTTACAATAGTCTCACAAAAGTTGTTATCAATAAATAGGCATATATTATTGTTAACTAAAAATAAATTATTTATTAACATTAAAGTTAATGGCTATTATATGAATGCTACTGTATTTGTTAACATTGAGGTGGAGTACACTGATGTTTTACAACTGTTGAATAGCTGCCTAAGCTTTCATGCACTTCAATTGTAAAGAAGTAGCAATTATTTCAGCTTGGTGAAACCCATGGCAACAGGAACATTATTCATCATTCTTTAATGCCACTTGAAACTGTAAGCACTGGTCCCTGGTATAAGTGTTTGCCACTGTTGCTGGTGGAGCCACTTTAATATAAAAGGGAGAGAATACTGTGTTAAGGGATCTATTGTACACTGATTCAATTGTAACTGTCTCCTACACATGTAATCTACATATGGTTGTTGCTGAAACTGTGAATATAATTACAATGTGTGGATTAATCAATTGTTATTGTAAATAATTATTCATAGAATAGCAATATAACATTTTTACTAAGATAGACAGGCATGGAGCAATTCTTTACTTATCCCTTGTGTTTCAACGCTGAGCAAAAATTCATATTGAAATCTTTTTAAATCCATATATTTCTATTGTGACAAATAAATCAGTAAATTAAAAGAGTAGAATCATTTTGCCATATTGTGTCTGTACTGAAGCACAGATGTTTTTATTGTAAAATATATTATGTATTTTGCATATGAAAATAGGTTGTAAGCTTTCAAGGTCAGGGCCCTCTTCTTCTGTATTTCTTAAACAAATGTTAATGTTGTTGGCAATTTCTTATATTGCCTTTTTTATATTATTAATTATATTATTATTTTTTATTCTCTACTATGGTAATAGTGCTACGGAACATGCTAGTGCCCTATGAATATACTGTAGTGTAATATTACTTTGTCAGGCACTGCAAAGTTAAAGCAATATTTACTAGACTTGCATTCGGTTTAGTATGAATTGCAAATTTACAGAATTTTGGTAAATTTGGTGATACATACGAAGCCCGAAAATGCAAATTGGATGAAAATGAAGCAAAAAGCTCAGAATTTTCATACCTAGCAGGAACAAAATCGGGGGAGAGGACGTCACATAAAGCACCATCATTTTGCCCTCACTTGAACTCGGACAACATGGTGGCATTTGCGGTAACAATCGCTCTGTTTTCTGTATGAGACTCACATCATTGTGTAGGAATTTTGACCCGCTCTTCTTAACAATGTTGCCTCAGTTTATTGAGGTTTGTGGTCATTTGTAAATGCACAGTTCTGTTAAGGTCCAGCTACAGCATTTCAATCGGGTTGAGGTCTGGACTTTGACTGGACCATCGCAAAACCTTGATTTGTTTCTTCATCAGCCATTCTATTGTAGATTTGCTCATGTGCTTGGAATCATTTTCCTTTTGCATGACCCAATAGAAAGCTGTCAGACAGATGTCGGCCTCACATTGGACTCTATAATAATTTGGTATACAGAGGAGTTTATGGTGGACTCAATGACGGCAAGGTTCCCAGGTCTTGGGACTGTGGCCTTATTACCCTTCCCAGATTGATGGGTAGCAACAATTGCTTCTCTATGATCATCACTGATGTCTTTCCTCCTTGGCACCTAGAAAAAGTGCAAAGGAGGGCTCCCCAAGGGGATTGGGAGATACTAGTTATGAAGAGAAACTAAAAAAGTTAAAATGCCAAGGGAGGTGGTGTTATCAAATACTTTAGAAGCCTTCAAAAGGGGTCTGGATATTTTTTTTAGAAAGGCATACAAGGCTATAAATAGAGTAACATTAATATTTTAGAGCTTCTTGATCCAAGGAGAAATCCGATTGCCTCTTGGAGTTAAGAAGGAATTTTTGTCCTCTGATGGCAGAATTCTTAGTAGCTTATTTAGGTTTTTTTGCCTTCTTTTGGATCAAGAATAGGAAGGTTAGGTAGAAGGGTTGAACTTGATGGGCTTAGGTCTTTTTTCAACCCTATGAACCATGTAACTATGTAACCCTCCAGGCCAAAACCTCTTACACGTACCTAGTAAAAAAACTTGCTCACTTGCAGAAGCAGATTTCAACATCTAGGATTCCACCACCTCTCCAACATTGCTGAAATGGAGAGAACTTGAGGCTGCAGTGCGCAAGTTCAAAATGGCTGGTAGTAAGCAAAAGACTAACCTGGATCATTAGGACTTTTGGAACAGGTCAGATTGTGTGTGCCCATCACTACTTAATGGTATAGTTAATGAATTACCCCCCCAAAAAAATCAGACATTTCTTGAATCAGTGATATAATCTTTGTAAATATCAAAATATATCCTGAAGCTTTATTTATCACCACTGAATGCTGATACAGGTCCTTACTAATACAAATACCATGTTCCTTGTACTGCTCTTAAGCATATTCTACAATATCCATTGTGCATTCCCTTATACCTTCATCAGACAGAGAGGCATTCCAGCAAGGTGCCAAATAAACTCAGGTTCTAAGCTGTAATGTTATTTTCTTATTTCCAGAGTACGTGCAATTAATAATGGTGTCCAGTCACTTTTATTGAATGCTCGGTTATATCCATAGTTGTTCCATTGTACTGTGGATGCCTTATATGGTTAATGAACAAATCAAACCGGCAAGTTTTTCAAGCATGAGTTTAATAGGTGCACATCAACAGTGGCAAACCATAATTAGCACTTAACAGTATCCACAGGGAAATATGCTGTTTTCAAAGTACATGCCACAATGAAATTAGACATGCATTTCCATGTAAACTTTGCTTCGGGTAAACTTCTCATAATAATTCTCATGCCAGCTTGCTCTAAGCATAAGTCCCAAAATGGACACTTGGTAACGCAATCATTTTTTGTTTAAGATTTCGGCTACATATGTTATTACCGTATTTTCTTGATTATTAGACAAGGTTTTTTTCAGAGGACATGTTCTTAAAAATAACCATAGTCTTATATTCAAGGTTGTCTTGTAATCAGACCTCAAATAGAGGTCTGACTATAGGACTAAGATCCTGATCCCCCCCAGCGCCGAAGGGGACCTGAATTCCTCTCTCTGGCAGCCGGTAGACGTCTGTGCAATGCATGCAGACAGCCTCCGCTGCTGCCGGCACTTCCTCTGGGGCTTCTGTGATGGAGCACCGGCATCACATGACCTTCCGGTGCTCATTCATAGAAGCCCCGGTAGCAGTGCTGGCAGCAGCGGAGGATGTCTGCGCGCATCTTGCAGAACTCCACTGGCTGCCCCACTAGACACCAAGGAATCTGAAGCATGGGGAACAAGTCTAGGGATGCACTGGTAAGTCAAGGGAGGGTAAGAGTGGCATACGGGGGGTATAAGGGCTTTCTGGAGGCAGAGTGGCATATAGGGGGTTAAAAGGCATATCTGGGAGGCAGAGTGGCATATAGAGGGTATAAGGCATATCTGGGGGGCAGAGTGGCAAAATGGGTGTCACGAGGCATATCTAGGAGGCAGAGTGGCATATAGGGGGTATAAGGCATATCTAGCAGCAGAGTGGCATATCAGGAAAGCAGAGTGGCATATAGGGGGTATAAGGCATTTCTGGGGAGCAGAGTAGCATCTAAGGGAGTATAAGGCATATCTGGGAGGCAGATGTGCATAACTGGGGGAAGGTTGGCAAATAAAAGGAAATAAAAACAAAAATGCATTTTTTTCAAATATAGTTTTTATTAAATATGAAAAAAATAGTTTACATGTGAATTAATATTTACTAGTAAAACTTTTTTCTTATAGGGTAGTCTTATATTCAGGCTTTTTCTTTTTTTCTAAATTAATATTCAAATTTTGGGGGGTCGTCTTATAATCAGGGTTGTCTTATAATCAAGCAAATATGGTAAGTATATTTAGAGCTTCAGCAATTAAGGAATATAACCCAAAAATGTTATATTATGTCAGAGGAAAATATGTTATTCCTTCCTTGTTTAAAACGTAACCTTTATTAAAACTACCATCAAATGTTGTGGGATAATCTGTGATAAAAAAAGCAAAAGATATATTTATGGTGCTTTGGTACGTATAATAAAAAAAAAATGAAACCAAGTCTGGTCGTGTTTGTATTATTGTATATTAACCTTAATAGTTATATATTATACCCTTTATTCATAGATACTATAGTGGAATTGGGGAGAAGTTTAAAATTAATGTCAGTGTACTTGATATTTGATGGATTCATATATAGCTAAATAGTTGCCCTTAGACATACTGTATATTGATCTATAAATACAATTATTGCTACTACTATTGTGTTGCAGTTTAGCTGCAATTTTCTCATTTACTATACCCACACAAATGATATATATTTTTAGGACAAGAAGGGATTTATTTAGATACTGTTATTTTGATCATCTAATTTGCTATAAAGAAATTAAATATGGTGAAAAAAATCAAAATGTTATTTGGAATTTTTTTTTACCCACCTTCAAAAGCTGATTCAAAACTTCTAAATATTAATATTTGCCCTGAGTTTAAAATAGCCAATGTTTTTGTTTTTATGCAAGTTATACTGCAAAAAGTATAGGCATAGCAAATTACTATTTAAAAAAAAAAGTAAATCTGGTCATTCTGCCCACATGTCCTATTTGAGCCATCTTTGAAGCCCATCAGTTCTGTTTACCCTCATCAAATCATATATGTTTGAAAACTAGACACCCCGGGGTATGTCAAATGCTAGTATTTAAACTCTTTTCATGCACAACTTTTACCTCTACTCTTTGTCAAAATTTGCAGTAGTCTTTTTTGTGTTTTCACACACATTCTACTGTAGGTATGCATTTACAGCTCCTGGTATGTGTCACTGTTTGAAAAACACAAACGCTGATGGAAGGAGTTGAGTTCTCAATCCCGATTGGTTCCTGGTGGTCATATTACTTCCATCTCCTAGGTAGCTGTCCTAAACATTCCTAGACTTACAGGCGTCTCTGCCCCCCTTGGCTGATAAATATTGCACCAAATAACACTTGGACATTTTAATACACTCCCCTGCCTTGTGTTCATAACACAAAACATCAGTGAGCCGTCCAAAACATCAGCACTTACACTTTGGTTACAAAATATTTTTAATGATCGCAAATTGTGCCTCATCTAACTTTAAAGTAATTGTGCGGTATTCATTGGGATTGTATTTATGATTGTGATAATCCCTTACACTTTTAAAATTGCTGTATATGTAATTTTCTGCTATCTGTATTTTTCGGATGTTTATTTAAATATGCGCTTCTGTTAAAATAAGAAAATCACTATGATATAACAAAATGCATGAACATATACCTCTTGGTCTCTCGACACTCAAAATAATGACTTTTTTTATAGTAACAGAGCACCGAAGAAGCATGAAAAATTACATAATCATCCAAATGGCGCTAAACATTTTTGTGAAAGTTTTAACTTTTGCAATATTGGACTTAAAATGTAATATAAATGGAAAGAAAATGGTAATCTGGTTTTACCCTGTAGACCATTATTTTAATCTTATCTATTGACCTGCAAAGGTGTGTCACCTATTAATCCCTTGTTTTATGCAGTCTTGAGCCCTGCTCTTTGATTTCTTTATAGAGCATTCCCTGTCAATAAAGCTTCTGGAATGTTCCCAGAAGGTGCTTTCTTTTCAAAGCATCTGAGGCATTTTGCATACTTATTTTGTATCCTACCTATCCTAGTGTAGTGGAAAGAACAGCACCTCTAATGTCTCAGACTTAGGCAGCTCTATGTCTTCTTCTCACATTGCATCCAGGACAATTGAGAATGGGGTGTCACTGTTTAAATTACTTTTTACAACCCATCTCTGGCTTAAATGATGGCCTGCATTTAACGCACACAAATTAAACCATAATGTGCACTCTAATTTTTCTCTGATTGTTGCTTTTTCTCATTCTCTGGAATAACTCATCTTTTGATCTGGGTTGACACTTTTGTCTGCAGAATGGTGGAAATAATTGCTTGTGAAAGACGTTCATCTAACAATATAAATATTACTTCTAAAGTATATTCTAAACAATATGTATCTTTTACTTACATGTTGGCTGTTATATCTTCCCAGCTTCTATACATTGTTTATTTGGGTCATTCTCATTGCCAATATACCACAGTGTTATGAGCTGCCTCGTATGACTTTTGTCACTTTTATTTTGAAAGTTATTCTCCCAATAGTAACTACTTGGCAACATTACACATAAAATCAGTGTTGGACCAATGGACTACTTATAGCTATGGGTGTATAAAAAACAAACACACTATTTTTTTAATCACTGGTAACTTGTGACTGTTAGCATGTTTATCACCTTGAAGGAAACTCCTTGATAAAACAGTGTCAATTTTCTGAAGCTTTCTGATATTTAAGTAACTCCCCAGCAGTAAAGATTATTTGCCAATTTATGTGACACTGGAGATGATTTGCATACTACTTAATTTTAAACATACTGTTAACCCTGTTATTTTGTATGCAAGGTACATGGATTAAGGTCATGCAGCTAGATTGTGATCTGTGTGGACTGTGTATGACAGTGTGATCTATGTGGACTGTGTATGACAGTGTGATCTGTGTGGACTGTGTATGACAGTGTGATCTATGTGGACTGTGTATGACAGTGTGATCTATGTGGACTGTGTATGACAGTGTGATCTATGTGGACTGTGTATGACAGTGTGATCTATGTGGACTGTGTATGACAGTGTGATCTGTGTGGCTGAGAGGCATAAGTGGTGTCTGTGGTTGAGAGTGATTTGTGTGTCTTGAGAGTGGTTTGTGTGTGTGTGTAATTTCACTGCCCATTAACACAGTACACACTGTTGGAGTGGTGTGTTTGGCTGAATGTGATCTGTGTGGTTGACCTTGGTTTGTGTGGCTGAGAGTAGTGTGTGTGTGTGTGTGTGTGTGCAACTTCACTACCCTTAACACACAGGGTTCTAGCCTTAACTTTAAACATTTGCTTGTCTCTCCAATGAAAGTGACATTTGGGTGGATTGACATATGTCTGACAGTGTTTGCATTGTGAGCTGCAAGTAGATGCTTATGTGTTGCCTGTTGACATCAGCATTTAAGTTGATATAGAACTTCTGCCATCCATGTGAAGCACAGAAGCTAATACTTGCTTAATTGCTTGTAGATTCTTGTTGTTTTTGTCAGCAGTTTAGATTCAGTCTTTGTCATTAGGGCTTATTTATCAAGACCACCAAAACACAAGTAAGCAGTTGCATTTTAGGACTTGGAAAAACACTGCGGCTCAAATTAAATGCTAAATGTTGCATGGCAACATTGTACCTTGTTATACAGTTGGTTTAAGAAAGATGAACATTCAGAAATTGTTACACTGCAAGCAATTTTATAGTGTGTTCAGTAGAAGCACTACATGGTAAGAAGACTGGTAATAGCAAGACTTTTCCTCATCGGATTTTTTAGTTGAGTATCTAATTTAAAAGCAAATTGTCCACAATGATATGTTAACACATAGTGTTAAAACATATTGGGCTGCATGTTTCACAAAACCCCAGCGCAATGTGAATACAACTAAGGTTATTTTATGACTTAGTACTACTAATACCCAGGGTGATATAAGTGTAGCTGCTTTTCTTCTGATTTCCTTATGATTGCCATATACATGTAGCTGTGGAAGCTGCAAGTGTAACATTCCATAATTGATGCTTAGTTTTAGTTATACTAAGAATTGTAATAAAACATTAGGAAATTAATTATTTGCCTTCATTGTTGGGACACATCATTTCCCAGTTGGGAGACTAGTATGACTCATTATGTGAAAGAAATTAGGGTACACATGCATAGTATAACAGTTTAATCCCCCAGAGCAATGTTAGGCCAGGATTTATGCCAGGTAGTATGGATCCTCATCAGGCTTCAGCTTTTTACGCTAACCAGGGGAGATTTTTCCCTCTCACTCTGAGATTCCATTAAAACCTTCTAGGTTTTAGATAATGTTCATGCATGAGGGTTTAAGGAGAAAGAGCATTAAACAACAGGAGATCTCTTAAACACAAAAAATTAAGTTTACTTGTCCTCGTGGTGGCACAGAATTCATTGAGATTTAGCTGGGAGCCTACTGCACCTTGTACCAGCCAGGAACATAGGGTTAGGATCCAGCCAGGCCCTAGGCTATGTTCTACATGACTAGGCTGTCTAAAGATTTGCATCGTAGATATTGCAAAACTCTATTTATACATCTCTAGAGAACATTCGTGGAACTCCCCTCTCCCAATTCTAACTTCCTAGGCCTTCAATCAAAGTTGCATGTGGTTAAACTGCTTGAGGAAACACCAGCATTAGAATGGCTGACCCAATGTTAGTAGTAAATAACCAAATTAAGTCAGACAATGTATATTCTCATTTTTTGTGAAGTAAAAACATATGTCAAATGAGTTCTGCACTTCTATTCATTCCTATATTAAATTTGGTAAAGTGTGGACCAAATTAACTCGACATCGTAACCATTTGATTGCAGTTGTTGCCGCCAAGGGTGTGATTACGATTAATGGGGCAACAGCATTTTCACATGGGTGATAAAGGTTTTGATAAACTCTTTACCTTCAATAAATGAAAACATCATTTAAAAGCTACTTTTTGTGTTATCTTATATGAAACTTAGTTGGGTAGACGGCCCTGGCTTGTGTAAAGCAGTGTGTCTTTCTGACAGGTTGTTCAGCAGGTATCCATTTCAACCAAGCTCCATTTGGGAACACTTATCAGGCACCTACCATCACTCTGAAACACTGCTTCCAAATCTAATAGGAACTCTTTATTTCTCAGCCCGATTTTAAATGTTGCTTCCAAGCGCATTTGTTATCTACAAGTGGAGCCACACTGCTGTCTACTTCATATTTTGATGCATCAAAAATACCCAACCCACTTTTTTTTACTTTTTGTAAAATATGTATGTAATACATAATTCTACAGGCAGAATGTAGCATGAGAACACTTTTTTAATATCACTTTTACTGTACCTATTTAAATAGTTATCAGTATCACTGAATTTAATAATGGGTTAAATATTTACCTTTAATCTATTGCATTTTTTGCAATCCCACACAAGATGCCACTTGGGTAATCATTTTGTCTAAGTGATGAGAATAATTACAGTATGCAGTATTACAAAACAGAGCACAAAGTAAAACCAATTGAGTATTACTAAAGTGTGTGTCAAACACATATAAAATGATATAACTTTGTAGTTATGGATGTAAAAATACACTTATTAATATACAATTGTGCGTCTGAGTAGTCTTCTTTCTTTATTTTTGTATTGGTTTACAGCAAAGGGACACATGTGATAGTTTACATTTTGAACCCATATTGTCAGCTAGGTTTGACAGTTAATGTACAAGAGTTGGAGCTAGCAGGGGAGCTGTAGTTTCAGCTCTCTGTATTATAAAGGACCATAACCTGTGAAATTTCACTGCAGAAAAACTGAACTACAGTATCCCTGCACAATGCAAAGTTCAGTCGGTGAGGTGACTTTCAAGAAATCCTGCTGATTTAAATATGCTTTGCACAGGGCCAAAGCTATTCTTGGAGTTGCTACTTCATAATGTTAAATAAAGCCAGTCAGATGAAACTATAGCTCTTTGATAAACTCTAGTGAATAAACACTCTGTACAAGATTCAGATGAGCTGTTGGAGTTGGTATAAACCATTACCAATGGTGCTTTTGGCATTGGGGTAAATAAGGCAATATTATAGTTTGTGTACGACTATCTCTCTGACACCCATGATAGATATGATTGTTAGAAATGGGTTTCGTGTTTACAATTAGTATCCTTTCTTTCTCATGCAGTTTACCTTACTGTAGCAATTGGCGAAAACAACTACAAACCCCAAGTAAATGTCCTTATAAGCTTGTCTTAAGTCATAAATGTTTACAGGCGATGTTATTGTTGCCCTGCATGATGATTTTATTATGGCTGTATATTATAGTTAGTGTATCTTCCCTAGGTAAAAGGGCCATCTATTAGCCTTATGTGACGTTTTGTTTATGATCTCTTTTCAGTCAAGGTACAATGCTTCTAGAAGAGATGGGTGCAGGGACTTTATGTTTTGTACCGCGCACAACACCCACTCATAAATGTATTTGTGTCAATGAATGGTGTTAATTAAAACAACTGAACTTTCAAGATTAATTGAGGAAAGAGTAACAAAAAAGAGCCTTTCATTAAATCCCATTCAGCCTACTTTTTTACAAAAAACAAAATAAAATAGCATGCCTGAAAGTAAGACATTCTATGGAAAAGAGCCTTTCGTGAGTTTTCTTAATTAATATTAACTTCTTCAAGATTTTTATATGTGGTAATACACAGTGATATTGAAGATTTCGAAGAAACTTTCTTGTTGCAAGTGTTTAGATATGTTGTTGAAGGCACTTAATCACCACCTGACTGAAACCTTTATAGAGTTTGTTTCATAACGGGAAAGCGGAAGTCATTTTATAGTTTAAGTGCCTCTCGTGTAACATTATAAAACTGGTCAGAAGATGAATATTCTTTTATTTGACATAAGAGAACACAATAAAATATATAGAAAACCCATCTGTGGGTGTTTTTCAATGAATACCCATTTTAATGACTAGACTACCAGCATTTTCTGTTTGCTAGCAATAAAAGTATCAAGGACTGAAGATCAAATTGTGTGCTATATCACTTCATAAGAAAAGGTTTCTTACCAATGAGCCAACTCCCTTGTTACCATTAAGACTTCCTCAGGATTGAATGTGGTTTTATTGTCCTACATGGAAACATTGGTGCTGGAAATGTGTTTGCACCCTTGAATTAAACATATCCGTGTCCACGATCCTGTAGCCATGTAAAAATTACTAGCGCACATTTTATAATGTATTGAGAAATGCTTTACTTTGTTTAGGCATTCGTGTATAATTGTATCTATTTCAACTATTTAAACCTATTATTCCCTGATGAAGGATTCCTATTTATTGTTTTTCTATTTTTTTGGTTTGCTTGTTTAGGGCCAGTGTAATGAATGCATAGTAGACCAGGTCTTGCATTTATTGTTGGGGAAAAAAGGAACAAGGATTAACTTTTTGTTTTCTACCACTAATGACATTTTTAAATGTAGAATGCAAATGGACCATGAAAATTGCCCAGTTATAAACCTTTCAATTGTTTTACTGATATGTTAATCATAATTTATGAAAAGCCTAAACATTCTCAAAATTCTTCCTAATCATTTTGTAGTACTAATACTTTCCCATATAAACTTGTAGTCTAGCATTCTACCATGGGAAGTTATGACAATCATTTACATATACTTGTTCTAGTGTTCCTTTTAACATAAAAAAATGTGCCTTAGGCATTATTTAACCACTTAACATATTGCAAGTTTCTCTTATGTTATGTTGTTATTTTATAGTGATTTTAGTCATATAACATGATTATCTTCCCTCAAAGTTGGCTGACTAGGCCTCCCTAGTACGTTGAACTCTTTAAGACTTTATGAGGCAAAGTGGCAGGATATTATATCATATCCTGTTGCTCAGCAGAGAAGGCCGATGCTTCTTAGGTATGTGCTAAGGAGCGACTCGAGCCACCGCCTTGGTTTAGGCCTAAGGCAGTGCCTAACCTGTATACACCATTAGTCACAGATGCAAATTGTGCTAACTAGGCTAAGGCCAATTTTCTAAATAGCCAATAGAAAATAATGCATACCAAGAGCTCAATTAATTAAGAAGTAATACCTCTTAATTAGTTAAAACTAAAAAGCAGGTTTTTTTTTGGTGATAATCCATAAATGCAGATCTAAAGAAAGTGTCACACATTTTAACAAAATTGTACAATTTTTTATTTTATATACTTGCTTTTTTATTATATAATGTTCTTTTTTTATATATATTTGCTCACTCCAACACATCAATATTGCACATTCTTTCTTAGCATTCGAGAATTGCTCTTTGGAGTTGGTAGCAGCTATTGTACTTATACAATATTCAGTTTCTTTGATTTATTTCTCTTCTTTATTTTCCTTTTCCCTGGTGCATATTTATACAGAATTCCTCTTAGCCTCTACTACAGTTGTAGTGCATTATGGCTATTTATTAAACAGTTTTAGCTTATCGATACCATTCAAAATACAAATAAACAAGACACGTGTTATACCCATTATGCCCTTAAGAAAAAAAATCTAGATTAGTGGCTTTAATTTGTTCATCTTTTTAAGCACACTTCATTAATTATTGCTATCAATCTGCTTGAAGAGATAAGGGAATTATCATTTAGGTAATCTCACCACTGACAAAAAGTTCTCTCTAAGGAAAAGAGTGTTTAATTTGAACATGCATGAATCAGGATCCACAGAAATTACAATGCGCACTTTGTGTTTTATTACGCTGTGTTAAAATTAGATTCTAAGGTGAATTAAAATTGTGATACTAATTTAAAAGTAGAAATGTCTTTTCAAATACACTGCTTCTTTTTCATAATTTAATTATTCTTGTAAACTTTATCCATTGTAATATAGAAATTAAAATCTGGGTTCCCTAGTCTGACTGGTAGATATAATTTAAATATAAAAGAGAGTACAATTCAAAGTAGTAATTACCACTCTAAGGGTATTTTATGCTTAAAACATTGGTGCCTTGTGCCACCTGGTGGATTTATTTATTTTTTTTGAATATTTTTTCCATACTTATAACAAAAATTAAAAAAATGATCTCAATATGAAATATTATCGGTATATTATAAAGAAATATTATATTAACAAAATGCTGTCTTGCATTTTTGTTATATGAGACATTACATTACTTTTTAGTAAAATGAGTCCAAAGGAAATAACTTTTTACTCTATTGGCTGGGAAGATTTGATATAGGATAATGCTTTGAATGTACTTATCTGGAAAGAACTGAATCATGCACAGTTATTGGGGTAAAGCACAATAATCAATGCAATGTTACAGATTCAATATAAAGTTAAGATAAAAGTGACTTATACTTGGGGGAAAAAAGAACTAAAATTGAACATTTAATTTTAATTAATTCATGTGTTTGGTAGTGGTAAAAAATTCCTGTTATCAAGCTTTCCACCTGCAAAACCTACTATAATAGCATTCACTTGAAATAAAAATATATCCATTTCTGAAAATGTGTTTCCGTTTACAATTTCTCTATGTTATATGTAGGGTCTTGTTTTAATGTTAGTAAATAATGAAGTGGCTAAACCTATGTATACGGTGAATTGGTTTAATGTGCCCATTCCTTCCCCCACAGGTATGGTGATATGGTTCCAAAGACCATTGCTGGAAAGATTTTTGGTTCCATATGTTCCCTGAGTGGAGTGTTGGTCATTGCCTTGCCCGTCCCTGTAATCGTTTCCAACTTCAGTCGGATTTACCACCAGAATCAACGAGCAGATAAAAGACGAGCGCAAAAGGTAATACATATTAATTGCATACATCCGATGCCACAGTTTGTAAGAAAGATTTATATCCCTGTGTCCTGTCAGTTTTAATACGGTAATTTAGTAATCTTTTACAAAATCAGATTGCTGCAGAAAAAAAATAATGGTAAAAAACACATTAGAACATAAGCATCATATTACAGTATTTCCTATAATATATTATTCACCTCTTAAGAGATAAAGTACCCCACCCCCAATAGTGTCTGCCTTTATATTCTAAATATAAACCAACAGTTCAATTTTTTTATACTCTTATTTGTGCAATTTTGGTGGATTTTGTATTCCAAAAATTGCAGTAGGACATTGCCACCTGGCATTTTGTGGAAACTAGTTTACTACAGGGATAGGTTTGGCAAAAACTGCATAGATTCTTGTGCATATAGTATTGATATAGTGCTAAGATTTGACTGTAACTATTATAAAATTAACAATTACTTTCTCATTTTTAACTATGTAGCCCAACATTGAGCTAATACATCAGCCGTATAAGCCACAAAGGAATTATTTACGAACATAGCAATTTGCCTTTCTGCTAAACCAGATGTCAAAATGGTAGCAAGGCAGTCTCAGTTTAAATTAAAGACATAGGTAAAGAATTGAACATCAAGTAGACATTGCATTAACTCAAATTTTCATGGGAATACCTTGATAATTAATTTAAAAAAATCAATTTATTTTACAGAAACAACACGTCCCTAGAATAAAATCCAAATGAAATATTAGAGCAGTGTAGAATTTTCTTATTGAACATCCCACGTGTACATGTATTTTCCTTTTAGACATGTGCGTGATAAATGTGTTACACCAAGACGCTTTTTGTTATATTTATATGTGTTATTTCTTTATTTTTGCAGAAAGCAAGGCTTGCAAGGATTCGTGTGGCAAAGAGTGGAAGTGCAAATGCCTTTTTACAGAGTAAACGCAATGGTTTATTAAGCAAAATGGTGCAGGTAAAGTATCGTGTTCATACTTTTGATTCTGTATAGCATTTGCCAGCTTTCTAGAACATCAAAAGAAGCTTTCTTATTAATATCTGAAGAATTCTAGTGAAACGGTTTTTTTTTTCTAACCACTTTATTTAATAATAATAAAATATTATGTGAGTATGTGTATATCTGTGTACCTTGAACCTTTGCTATGTGTTTGCTGAAACCGGCTAGTATTATGTGCTGGGGGTGAGGGCCTTCCAGATTTGTATGTGCCAAGTAGGGGCTTACTCGATAGTGTTCTGGGGGGAGAATAAATGCACATATGCCATGTGACCCCGCTGTGTTCTTGTTTCCCCTGGGCGGTAAAAGAGAGGTTGTGCACAGCCCAGTGGACCAGTGCGTGCCAATGTTGTCGCAAGTAGAAAGCTACAGATGAGGCAAGGGTAATAGAACAGAAAATGAATGAACAAATAAATTAATGACTTTGTGAATCACTATGTATGAATGATTATGTGTGAATGAATGAGTATGTGTGAATGAGTATATATAAGTGTGTGTTAGAATAGATGTGAATTTATAAGTGTTTGGGGCAAAGATGGCTCAGGCAGGCTATTAGGGGCCACAGACATTCTGTTTGGGGTCAACGATGGCACAGTCATGCTGTTTTGGTGCAAAGATGGTGTGGGCAGGCTGTTTGGGGGCAATGCTGGCACAGACAGGCTGTTTGGGGGCAATGCTGGCACAGGCAGGCTGTTTGGGTAAAACACTGGCACAGACAGGATGTTTGGGTACAACAATGGCACAGACAGGATGTTTGGGTACAACAATGGCACAGACAGGATGCTTGGGTGCAAAGATGGCACAGGCAGGTTATTTGGGTGCAACAATGCCACAGGCACTGTTTTCTTGAAAGCATGGCACATACATGCTGTTTGGGGGCAAAGATGGGACAGACATGCTGTCCTGTGGATGCAATCTTGGTGCTGAATCAAATACAGGGCTTATACAATTGATTTATACCTATAATGCTGTGTTTCCATGTATTGGAAAAAGGGACTCTGGGGGTGATGACGGGGGTCCAATCAATATTATACACAAACCCAAAGTTACATTCGCGTTTAAACCATGGATTTTGCATAGGCCGCCCCAGCTTTTTATGCAGGTGAAATGTACTAACCTTGGCCCCTTGTAATGCAAGGTAAAGTTACTCAGTTAAAAAACTGTTCCCTGTAGTTTGTGACATCTAAATGTCTTACATATGAGAGTACTGTACATTTCAGACACTAAGTACTCAAAACAGTATCTTGAGTTGCATACCCCTCTCAAACAGTAGGAGACGTTGTCATTGCAAGAATAAAGTCACAGTAAGTGTGTGCGCTGAAATGCTGTATCTATCACACCTGCATGTTTAGCTCTGGAGAATGTCTTTTGACAACTCAAAGCTGCCACTGCTTGTGAGATTTTTTCCTGCGGAGCAGATAGTCAGACCGAGAAGAGAATTGTATGTTCTGTGACTACCTCATCCCAGGTTGCCAACATCTGTCCATAGCACACCTGCGTATCTATTCTGCCTGGCTACACAGTGTAACGTAATTAACTTTTCTATATGGAAGCACATTGTGGTTCAAAATTTGAATGATGTACATTTTTTTTCTTATTTTTTAAAAAAAACAAACTTTGATTAAAAAATTTGGTTGAAGCTGCGAATGTAGTGTAGTCGATTTTCAGGTTTGAAAAAAAAAAAAATTAACGTAATACTTGTAATAAAGCATTTTAGTTGCAGTAGCCTTTTAAAGTTATCTGTGTGCAGTTTTATATATATATATATATATTTATATATATATATATATATATATATATATATATATATATATATATATGCAAATGAGTGACATTTCAGAAAGCTCTTGTGTCTGGCCGTATTACATGGATCATAATTCCTCTAGAAAGTATCTTTTCAATGCACTACTGTACACTTACCAAATAAAATTATTTATTTTAATAAGATTCAATATGAAAGACATGCCAGAGGATATAACATTTGTATACACCAGGTCAAGCTAAAACAGGGCTCATATTCTGTTATTTTTAAATGTTAGGGCCAATTTGTAGGGCAATGAGCATGCAATTAGTGTATCTGTTTTAATATGTTTAAACTGCTTAATGAAAATCATGCATTATTTTGATTTGTAGGGTTCCAGAGAAGAGGAGCAAGCAATTGTTAACAAATGTGGCTCTACATTTGCCACACAGCACTATCACTTGCTTCATTGCCTTGAAAAAACCACGGTAAGGACAAACTGGGAGATCACATTTTATTTATTATTCTTGTATGATATTTAAAAGTGTTTGTTTTTGTGATATGCCTTAATCACGTGTTTGTATTTTCTTATACTGTGAAATGAAGGGGGGGTTTATCTTTCCAAGGCCATGTTTAGGGTATTAAGAATGCACTCTGATACTTTTACTTAAAATATAAATTCACTTAGTTTAAAAAAAAAAAAAAAAAAAAAAAAAAAGCATATGCTTGTTTATCGATATACACAAAAGTGATTGAGCCAATAAATCTCTATGTGTTTATTCACTGAACTGCAGGAAGAAAGGACCGGTGATTAAAAAGCTACGTGCATAATCATTTTCTTACATTACAGGTCCTCGGGGGGCCCAGATATTTTTTTGATGATTGGCATTAAAACTATACAAGTAAAATGCAGACACAAGCGTAATGAGGCACACTTCTAACCTGAATTATTTTAAGCTGGGCTAGGTAAATCCCAGGAGCAAACTGGCCACTTGCTACTCAAATGTAACTCCTGGCACCTACATGTTCTATTATCTCTCTGTGGAAAATATTATTTCCTGGCTTCTATAAAAGAACCTGGCTCCTAAATTCTATATAAATCTGTGCAGCCCCAAGGAACCATCAAACCTAAGTAGATCAAAATGCCAACATAGGCAGTAAACCACCAGATAAATTGACAGAGTTAACAGGCGACGGTGGTTCCCAAAATGCTAAATATATGACTCTCTGACACCTTTTTAGATGTCGTCCTTACCATAAATTTAAATAGAGCACAATATGTGTTAAACATTAAATAAATACAAAAAAACAGGAGTGTGTGTTACTCCATTTATATTCGTCAATTATTATTTCCAAGAATAATCAATGAGATGGAGGTACATTTTAACTGTACTTTTAAGATGGCTCAAATTCCTTTTATTCTCAAGTGTGTAATTATCTTTCTTTTGTCTTTGTTTTCTCTTTGTCTGTCATCTATATAATCCCTGTTCCCTTATTTTCCTTGTCACTGCATTACCATATAGGGGTTATCTCATGTTTTGGATGATCCCATCTTACCAATAAGCAGTTCACCAATCATTAAGGTACCATTTCAACTTTGCTTGTGATTTTGGAAGATTTAGATTCACCTTCCTTCAGTGTGACCCCAATATCTGTAATCAACAAAGTATCTCGCTGATTAATGGAACAAGACATTCAAATGTGTTTAAGTTGCTGATATTTTGAAGGTGATCTATGTCTGAAAAAATCAGTCATTTTGTGTGCATGTGAAAATGTTTGTTTCACTTGTTTTAACATTGTATTCCATATCACAGTTGCATATTATCACTGCTGTTATGTTTTTTTCATTATTAATACTTACTTTCATTATTAATTGGATGATCTCACTAAAAGGTCAACATAGCAGATAAAATATATATATATATATATTAAATTTGGTGTCTAATGTGCATTGAAGGTCAAATAGCACCATTATGCAGTGAGAAATAGACTTTTATAATAACAGGTTCACAACTCTCAACATTTTAGGTGGCCAAAGAAAAGCCTTTTTTTGTGGGATCCTTGTTATCAGTGGCATATTCTGCCCTAGACTACTGCTCCTGGCCTAGTTATGCTGCTGCATAACAGTGGCAATGTTCTATTGTTCAGCTAATAGGGAGATCAACGATCTCCCAAACCGATCAATTAACACCGGCCAGAGTAACCCAGAGACCCTGGAGAGCCTGATTTACATTGCCAAAACTTAAACTGGAAACAAGGCCTTACTGGCCATACTGTTAGGGATATTAATGAGACAAAATAGGTAAAACCAATATTTTATCACACTGAGGCAGCGCTGACTTTTTAATGGCAGCCAACAGCCAGTAATGTACCCTGCCTAAGACAGCAGGTCCAGGGGGTGGCAGCACCCTCAATGTGCCACTGCTCAATGGGCTGGTTGCCGGGGTCCCCAACTGGCCCATTTACTCTATAGAGGCTGTGCTGACTTGGTACAGCCTCCATAGACTATATTAGTAGGAGATGTGTGCCTTTAAGACATGGAGTGCTGAGAAATGACGTCTTACCGCAGTGCTGCATTCTTAAAGGTACAGCGTACTTTTAAATGCGGTGCAGACGCTGACCGAGGAGAGGGCAGTTGGTGGAGCTGCGCTAGGTCGGGCCTAGGGCAGCGCAAAAGGTAAAAAGCGTGCGGCCGGGCATATGCAGCCGGTGGCTGGACACTGCAGCACCTGATCTGCTGCTGAGTGTGTGGCACTGTCAGACAGTGGCCCACCGGGCATTTGCCATGGGTGCCTGATGGCTAGTCGGGGCCTGACTGGAAATCATTGACAAGTAGTCGTATCAATAATTATTGCTAAAAAGATCACACACAGGGGTTAAGGACAAGGAAGTAACTATAAACTAATACAAGCAATGCATCATTTTAATTATTAGAAATATCTGTTCCATGACACAGATGGCATGATTTGCTATCTGTGGCATTTTTGTTATTTGAAAAAGTTACATCATTAGATTCTCAGAGTCTCTATGTGTAAGTGTAAATGTTATGTCAAAACTAAATTAAATGTAAGCCAAACATCTATTTCCATGCGTTTGCCTGAAAGAAACGGTTAATTTACAGATAACGCTCAGCTATCATATGCATTGTTGCATATGATGGCAGGAGTGTTCCTATAAATTCACATTTTATGGGTAGTCATGGGTTGTAGATGGGAAGAACAGTTCCGTGGAGAGTATTGATTAAGAGGTTCAATACAGGTATAAATGGAGCAACACGTTGATGTCCTGGACCTCTGCAACAACCCTCTTTATTATTACTGTATTCCATAAATCACCAAACCTTTCACATGTTTTAAACTACATTATTCATTTTACATGCATGGAGTACGGACTCTAACGCTTACCACTAAATCTCTTTTCCGTTTGCAATTATCCATACGTTCATGATCTTTTAATCAGTCTTGTTAAAATTAGTATCAGTTTATGATTTCTAATCACTCTAAATAATTGAGTCAGTCATTAGATCTCATTAGTTTTAAAGGGAAGCTGTCAGTCATTTCATTCATTTACCATTAGATGTTTGGTAATGCTACACTTAACCATTTTTTTAAGCTAACTACGTGTTCCTTGCATAAGAATCGGATTTTAAACGCATAATCTTTACAGAGTAATACTGTATATTGTGTATGACTCACTGTGGAAGAATGACCAATGATCTGGGCAGGCTATTTGGAACACCAGTGAAATGCCCAGTGGGCCAGTGGCTGATAGGACCACATAGTTACCCTTACTGCTGCTCTAGCAGCAGATTGGGTCCAGCGATGTAGGGCCACTGGCTAGATACACGTGGCCATATGCTGCATGAGTATAAATGTAATGCATGACCATTGGCATTAAAGTGGCATAAGTATTGGGGATTCTGTCACACTATGTGGCCATAAATTGCTTAGCCAACCACTACGTCAAAGTACCCCAATTTTGTCCCGTCTAATTTATTATAGCTATATTGCTGACAAAGGAGCTGAATCAGTAGGAGTGCATTGCATTTTAACCCAATGAGACCCTCTTGCAAGTTAAGCCTTCTCTGGACACCATTAATGAGGCACATGTGTGGCAGTTTGGGCTGCAATGAGGGTAACATAGACATCCTTGCCTATGGAGCTCGAAAGCCTTTTTTCATTCCCTAAATATAATGACGTTAAAATAGAATGCTGAAGACAAAATGAACGTTAATATGCGTTTACGTATTATAAGTGACAATAAAGGGCATTTTAACATGTTTTTCTATAACTATAGCATACGACCAGCCTTCATTGTGCAGCTTTTAGTGCATCATTCATTTTACCCAGTATTGGCTGGAAATGGGTTTATAAACTAATTTCAATCTCAATTAACTACAGTTTCCAGATCTGCTCTATAATTCAGGAAATTAGTTTGGAACCAGTTACATAGTCATATTACAATGAATTTATAATACATACAAAAAGTTTAATTAACACAGAGCTGCATATTGATTCATTGCCCATATTGTTTATTTCTCCGACCAAACCTAATTACGATAGATAGATCTTGGAGCTCTCTAGATTTCTTAGTGCCTGTACTAGCTGTACAAATACCTCTGAGGATTTCCAATAGATCTGACAATGCCCAGAATGTACAGTTCAGGACATTAACTAAACCTATGTAATGGTATTTATAGGTTAAACTAAACAATATATGTATGAGAAACCTACCTTACATGTATACTATGGAACTCTCATCTTAATATCAGTATCTGTGTTATTATTTTTATTCTCCATTACATTACTCTTTGCACTATTAAGTTGTTGATTCATTGTTTAATTTGGACAGCCTCTGCGAGGGTAATAAAAAGAAATGTAATGTCATGAAATTGGTTACAAAATGCTAGCTGTAACATAGCCTGTCATCAATCTCCATGATGCAAACTTTTATACTAAATATCTCTAAACAGTTACACTGATTGGCAAACAAAAGTATAGGTATTTAATATATAAATGTAGTTATGATAACAAGCATTAGTTTAAAGGGACAATAAAACAGCATGGCATGTAAGCCATAGCAGTGTATTGACTTTAAAGCTTCCATGTTGCAGACAGCTGACACAAGCTACTCTTTGACATTGAACAGGATTGTTACATTCATAATTCAAAACAAGTAAGATCAGGACCGGACCGGCAATGGCCAGGCAACCCTAGTGATTTAAGCTGGCGCTTGTCTGATGACATAAATGCGGCCAACAGGTGGTTATGCTTGGCAACACGCTACTTTTTTCTGTTCTTGTAGAATGCCGGCCAGTGTGCCAGATGGCCAATCTGGGCCTAAGCAGGATGCAATCACACATCACCTGCCATGTCAAGGTAGTCCATATTCACTTGGTCAAAAAGTCCAACCATTTGATGTTAACTTAGTAACGCAATTTTTTTCTCACCTCTTATTTGTTCTGATTTGGTCAAAATGCTAAAATCTTGTGTTTATCTACATACATATTGTTGGCAGTTTCCCTTGAAATATATCATGAATTTAACTGAAGGATGTGCTGTTGTCTGGATGTGGTTTTAATACAGTAGAATGAAAATGTGACCAGTCTCTGTTAGAAATGCAACACTTTTTATATCAGTCTTACATAATATTAAACTGAGAAAGAGAAAATTAAACGTATTCCCTTGGTAGTCACTTAATTTTTCAATTGACTGTGTTTTTTTTGAAAACTGAGACGGAAATGATTATCAACATAATTATTACAAACAAATTAAAAAGTACCTAAAAATTTTCAGTGTGCTGTGTGCGTACTTATGCTGTCATTACCATTACACATGTGTGACACCCTTATGCTTTAAAACCAATTTACTTTTTTACAGGCATATTTTTCTGCCCTTTTTTTTTCGTGCCGCCGTTTTGTAATTACGTCTAATGGCATTTGTCTCAGTTGATGGCAGTGCATTCACAGCTGTTGGTAGATTTTTGTTGTACCCAACAGCACACCAGAGGCTATATATATATGTTTTACCCCCAGTTTATTAGCGTGCTGTAGTATTATAATGATTCTGATGTCTCTGTCTTACGCACTGCTGACAAATGCGCTCACAGCCATCAAATGGCACTAAATGGAGCATGGAGTCGATATAATTTTTACTTTGATAAAAATCACTTTGTATATGAAATTACATTTGTTGTGGGCACTTATGTGCTCAGAAATAAAGACTTGCAAATGCCATGGTTTCTGCTGATGATTTAGATAAAGGTTTTCACAATGCCATAATGTTCTCATGTAGTTTGGCTTCCAACATATTTGCAGCATGAGTTATATATGTACTTTAAAACCAATTGGACAAGAAGTATATGATGATGCTCTAAATGGAGTTTAAACCAGCTTAATATGTTTCTGCCCATGCTTTCTATTCGGAAAAAGAAGCTGAATGTTCTAAGATTACATTCAGTTTTTTTTATTTTGTAAGATTAATGTTGATGTCAAGGATGTAAGTATTACAAGCTAGAAGAAAACAGTCCCTGAGAGCTTTGTAACTATCTTACTACATTAAAGAATATTAATAATGCTCATGGTTATGATGTAAAATGAGAAAGGTGACTACTAATTTCAAAGTGCCATTAAAAAGACATTGAAAACCATGTAAATACCAAGAAGATGTCTTGGCCTAGACAGACTTTAAGAAAGCAACCATAATTTTTAAGTGTAAAGAGACAAGGCATAGCATAGTATATTTTTATTATGAAATCAGACAAATGGAAGTATTATTTTTTATTTCATCCCCTTATTTAGATGTTTCATATTGGGTATACTGCTGTAACCTATACTGTTTATACTATTGCTTGGTAGAAAACTCTGCTGACTTTTTGTGAGTCTACTGGGTTCTTTATAATTGAAACTTTAGTGCCCAGTGACTTTATGTTGGAGTTTAAACCAGCGGGATCTCTGTCTTGCAGTCATTTAGTTGCAATAGTCTAGAAAGAAACTGCTATTTATATCACTATATAGGACAAAGCAGAGGAAATCAGGTAGAAAAGTTGAGAAGGGTTGCCATATTAGCATTTAAAGTTGGACACCTGTGAGTTCTGCATGCTGCAGGGCAGCGGTAGGTAGAATTTATACACGCATTTAACTTTTTTATGCTAGTGGGTGAATTTAAATACTTCTGGGTATCACTTGCTACAGACTGTCCTGTAGCTAATGGTAAATGAATTGTAAATATAATGCCATACTTGGTTGGTGGGGTTACATGTATGGAACAGTAGGCAAATGGTATGGATTTCTTTAAATAGCGATGTTTTCTAGCATTCACAAGTCAGAGATCACCAGTTACTATGAAAGCTCGAGAGCTTGATTTCTTCCTGTATCCCACTATAGTGCATCCCAGTCACTGACGCTGTACAGTCCAATGGAGGAAGAAAGGACTTCACTATAAACATAATCTAACTTTGTTACACAATTCATGATAACAAATTAATAACTCGTCTGTCAATTCTGAATAACATGTGTGTTGTTGTTTGTTTTTGTCTTTTATTAATTTCACTTGTGGCCCAGAATCATGAGTTTGTAGATGAACAAACATATGAAGACAGCTGTATGGAAGTATCTACAATAAACAAACCTACAAACCATAGTCCTTCTCTGTCATCACAACACAGTGTTAGCCATTTCTGCTGTTCTCGACGGACTAAAAAGAACACAAGGATCCCAAATGCAAATGTTCAAAAATGCAGTCACCATGAGAGTCTTCAGGAGCTCAGCGCCATACAGATCCAATGTATGGAAAGAGCCCCGTTGTCGAACAGGTACAGTATTTTATTTTATTAGTGATAAAATTATAGAATGGTTAAATATATTTCTGATGTCCCCTTTTTGTGAAACGTTGGCATGCTGTTACGTGTAATAATAAGTAAAATACTAAAATCAACAAACACATAACATACTAGTGGACCTGTGGAACCCTTAAAACATTCACTACTGTAGATTGGTAAGTGGTCTTTCACGCTTGTTTTTCTGTATGCAGTAGAACACAGGCTAAGAAAGCATATTTACAATAAGATATGAGAGGTGTATGTGCTAAGTAGGCAATGAATAGGTTTGAATTTCAGTCTAGGAGTAGGTCATACTTTATAAAATGTCAGATGGTGAATAAGGGACTTGGGACCTGCTAAACCTAGAGCATTTAGGGAAAACCCTAGAAAGTTCTGGTATCATAGAAAATTGCCTTACTGACACACCTCTAGCAGATGAGTTAGATTGACTGCTAAAATGTAAATTAAAATATTCTAATGATCCTAATGTAAATTAAAACGAATTAAAGGGAACATATAAAATTAAGTTGGATATAGTTGCATTTGTAGAAAAAAAATTGTTTACAAAAAAATTTGTGTACTGAGGAGGGTTAGTCAAAAATGAATTTTCTATGATGGTACAACTACACACATTGCACGGGATACCTGCTAGTCACATCTAACCTTCACTTGTCGTTTTTCATGAACAGCAGATCCAGTTTAAATGCCAAAGTGGAAGAGAATGTTAAACTCAACTGTGAGCCGCCTTATGTCACCACAGCAATAATAAGTATCCCAACGCCACAAGGGACAACGAGAGAGGAGGATGGAAGATCAGGAACTCCTGACTACACACAACGGAACATTGTACGAGTGTCTGCTCTATAACTCACTCCACAAAAGTCTTTTTTTTAAATAAATAAATACCATGACATCTGCAGATAGCTCAAAGGGAAATGATGAAAACTTCCCTACCCGTCTGATGTTTTCAAGCAGCAACTGATTTGAATATTAATAACATAAACATGTTGGAACAACACAATGGGGCGATACATCAGATCTTCCAAACCATACAACAGGGTAATTGTGGGACTACATACATGAGCACAATGAAAGATCTCCCATTGATGACTTTTTTCCTTCAATGCAAAATTTTTATAAGGAAAGGGAAATCAACAAATAAAAAAAAAAAATGATAAATAAAGTGGAACACTTTTCCGAACATTAGAAAAAGCATTACAGCAATGGAAACATTTTGATTACCATATCCCGAGAGGATACAATGAACATTACACAAAGTAATGAATATGAAAGTACAGGCATTGCCAGTATATTTGTACTTATTTAAATGACAGCTGTAACGCATGCAGATATTGTTTGGAGCAGACATCCGAAATAATTGAAACTGTTTCCATGAAGCATTATTTTACAGGAAGGCTTTTCGGGCTCATTAACAGCAACTGGATGAATAATGTTTACACTAGCTAAACGAAGACAAAAAAAAAAAAATCATTTTGGGAATGGAACAATATTTATTAGTGTATCACCCGTGAGTTAGATTATATATTGTACATAACATAGATTTTTTTTTTGTTGCTGTTGTTGAGCTACCTTGTTTCTGTAACAGCTGCAATAATGAATTGTATGTTGGCTTCATCAGGACATTCAATATTTATTTACATATACTCCACACGCGTTACAGAAAACTGCAATGAAAAATTGCCTAGGGTTTACTTTTTTACTTTTTCAGGTCTTTTGCGTTTATTAAAAGGAAAACAGTCATTTGAGCAAAGATGAGAGCTATATTAGCTGCCTGGTATTTTTACATGAAAGAATTTTAAACTACTCGGGGTCTTTGTTTTTTCTTTCTTTTTTTGGAAAACTGCATGACAATTGTTTGTGATCGGTCCTGAATGCTTGCAAAAAATGCTTTGTTTCATTGTTAATTATTTTGTAGTGCTAATAGTGTCAGTTTTGTTGTGTATATATGTGTGTATATGTGACTCCACCAAGTCAAACGTCAAATAAAAGGGCAAATCTCAAACTGACAATATCAATAACGAATGTGTAGATAGGGCTGCAGAGCAAAACAATGCATTGTTTCCCTAGGGCCCGAATTACCAACTTCCTTAGTCTTCTTTGTGTCACCCTGTCATATTATATGCACAAGCATGAGACGTTGCAAGGCCTCCTTCCTCCCTTCCATCCCTTTTTGCAGTGCCTGATTCAGGAATTGTGGGTGTGCAAATGTGCTAGCAGTCCCAATAAATAAATACAAAGCCTGCATCCTCAGTATAACCATGCTAAATTGGGCTAGATACCCAACCGTGTTCTTTTTGTTCAGTCATACTGCTGCTTTTCCGTCACATACTATGAGGTATTGTGACACATCAGGTGAGCTTTTGTTCTTTAGCTACACTACAGTCCTAAAGTCTCAGATTTATGTAAAGTATGTGCTTGTAGGTATGGTATTAGAAACTGATAATTTTCCTTACTTTTTGTAATATGATCTATGATATGTCAATTATGCTTGGCTTAACTTGCCAGAAGGTGCTAGCCCTCCACAAGCTGTTTCCCTGTTATAAGACATGGATTTCCAAGTAAATCATTGTGGCTCTGTCCTGTGAACAACACATTTATTGCCATCAGTCACAATGCTGTGCTTTGAAACAACAGACTAAAGAAATGTCCAATTTAACATCAGATACAACCCTACCTATAGACAAGGTAGATGCCAGCCTAGAGTGCAGATAGCTTGTGCCGCCTTTGCAGCAGGCTGGTCCATCAGCTGCTGGAGGAACAGTGCCTGCTGGGCAGATCATTTATCTCCCTCTAACCGTCAGTGCGCTTAACATCACTGCTGTCATATCCCGGGGCTCAGCATTACTCCCTAGCAGCGTTGAGACATTTTTTTTTGCCTTTCATTGCTCACTTGGAATGCTGCCAACAAGTAATCATGATGCGCCTCACTGCAGAGCACCAGTATATGATGTCATATTCTGTCACTCTGCGGTGAGGTTGAGCACACCATAATGGAGGTCTGTAGGAAGAAGGACTTCAGAATGGTGAAAGGTAAGTGATGGAGAGAGATAAAGAGAAATATATATGGGAGAGATAGAGAGAGGGAGGAAGCAATATTGAAAAAGGGGGATTAATAATGAATAAGGAGAGGTGGAGAAACATGGTGAAATAGGAGGGATGAGATATAAAAAAAGAAAGAGAATGATAAAGGAGAGATAAACAAAAAGGAGACCGGAGATAGACATAGGAGAGACTTGGAAGCAGGGTGAGGTAAAGATAAAGAAGGACAAATAAGGAGAAAGAGGAGAAAAGGGAGATAAATAAAGAGAAGGGTGGGGAGATAAAGAGAACAAAGAGATAAAAAGGGGATATTTAAAAAACAAAAAAGAAGATAATGGGAGAATAGAAGGGGAAATAAAGAGAAAGGGAAGCAATAGGAACAAATGGAGCAGTAACTAGAAAGAGAAGGAGAAAGAAAGAGAAAGGGAAGGAACAAAGAAGTGTAGAGATAAAGAGAAAGGGAGGGTAATGTGAAAGGGGAGAGATGGGTAGAAAGGGTATAGATAATGAGAAAAGGGTAACATAATGAGAAAGGGGGAGAGAGAGTGTGTGTTTTGACAGTGTATGTTGGAGCACGTTTGTCTAAAGGCAAACAAGTGAGGCTGCAATCGCAAGTGAAAGGATGTTTCTGTGTAGGGGCAAGATTGAATGTGCATGTGTTCATGGGGAGGCATTTGTAAGGGTAGTGCATTTGTGTATATTCTGACAGTCTATCCAGTACTGTTCCTGTTTTGGGCCTAAAAGGTATAGAATGAATAAACCATGCACATGACCCTGACTGAGAGGAGACATGAGACTCTGAAAGGAGGGTGCAATATGGGTGGTGGGCAAATCCTGTGGATGCAATCTGGGCAAGTCCTGTGTTTGTGTGTAATCTAGGTCCTGCGGCAAGTCCTTATGTGTGCAATATGGGTGCTGCCATTATCATAAATATTGTATTCAACAATATTTGTGCTACTTGCTGAATAAGGGCAGAAAAGGCTAGGATAAAATGTAAGGCATTTAATATAAAAATCCACGAAAAAGCAGCTCTGTGCTTCATTTACTATAGAAACAAATGCAATAAGTACATATTTTTATGGAACAACCAGAATCTGAAATCCTGATGCTCCAGGAAAGAGTATGAAAACAAACTGTGTACTAATTTTAAACTTGCATTATCTCTACTCTATAATAGCACAGCGATCCATTTTCATAAAAAAAGAACTAAAATATACGAATTTAAATAATAACAAAAGAAGGCTGAAAATCCAGAACTTTATTTAGGAACAAAATCTGCTTTAATCTTCTGTGTTTTTGATGTTTTCTTGTGCTTATATACTTTTACAATTATATTTCATAGTCCAAGCATTATATTTAATGCCCAGGCAAAATCAGAAAAAAAATAGTTTAATACTCTGAATAGAACAGTTGATACAATGGCTGATTTTAACAAGCTGTATGTGACATTCATATGTTCATGTAATTGTTACATATTATTGAAATATAGCTATCATAGCATGTGTTAAATTGGTTATCATTTGTCCTATTTTCACGATTACCAATTGAGTGCAATATATTACATAGAAACCTAGAATATGGGAGCAGATAACCATTCCATCCATCTGGTCTGCCTATTTTTCCTGATATAAAGACTCAGATCATAATCAGTCCTGGGTCTTGTCTTGAATTCAAGGTAGCCATATGTCTATCCTATTTATGTTAAAATTCCCTCATTGTATTAGAATCTACTACTTCTGCTGCGACACTGTTTCACCTATCAACCACCATCTTTTGTTTGGATCCTTTTATTTGGAAAAAAGCATAAATACTACGGAGGAAAAGACAAATACTTTCATGGTTATGGTGTGAAAAAATCAACAACCATAACAAAACAGTGTTTCGCCAAACAGAGTTAGATAAAGTCGAGATATACACATATTGTGTTAAGGGTTTAGTGTTCATTTATTCATGAATCCTACTTATGCTTTTATGGAGGGGGGGTATTTTCATTTTTTTCTTTAAAATGTCAAATGCTGTTGCATAGTCTTTTTCTTCTCTCTTCTCTATGTATATTCCTACAGAATCAGATTATAATTTAATAGCATCAATAGGCCACTGCTTGGTTTTGATTTGTTTAGAAATGTCTTCTTGTGTTAACTTTATTGTCTGTCTCTTATAAAAGAAAGAAAAAAGGGTCTTTTAACAGAACACATCTTGATTAGCTGGGATGCCTTATGTTCTGTGAGGTTATTTTATGAACATTAAAGCTGTGTACATATTCTGCATTGTATTGTAAACTTCAAAGCTAATTAGCATGTCTCTGTTTTAATTGTACCCAGGTGTACATCATCCTGTTACTGTAAAAAACTATGAAATTATTTGAGGATCGGGCTGAAACATCCGCTTGCATTGTAATTTGTACATTAAATTCATTTGTGATATTAATAAAGTGCTATTACTTAGTCCCTAGAAACCCACAAGGATGAGGAAAGGTAAAATCATAATGGTATTTTTATAAACATGGGAAGATGTTTGGTTTACACAACAAAGTGCAACTATTCTTATAATATAGAAGACAAAATATTCTATGTCATAGCTGCCATATTTTAAAGTGAGCCTAAATATCCGTAAAATAAATATACATTTAGTGGAAATGTTTTACCCAACAAGAAATAATACTAAGTATGTAATTCAAACAGGGCCGGTTCTACTTGAACCGGATCAGCCTTGGAGGTGGTAGCCATAACTGGGAACTTTCAGGGGTTGACCCTGAGTCTCAGGGTTTTGTCCCAGGGTCAGATTCCCAGGGTCAGATTCCCAGGGTCAGATTCCCAGGGTCACACAGTCTGGAGCTGACTCCTTCCTATTCTACACTGCTGTGATCATATATAAGAATCTGAGAAGGTGTTTTTGCCCACAGTATGTTATTGTTGATATAGTTGCTTGAATGCAGGCAAAGAGGCTGCATTAAGTGTATCTTTAATTACTAGCAAGTCAGGGTTCTGATGAGGATCAGTACTGGAGCCATTTGGGTAACACATTTGATGAGTCACTACATAGAATCTTCAGGGGTTAATATTTCAAGAGTCTCGGGGTGAGCTGATTAAGAAAGCTCCCATGGTGGTAGCTCAAGTGCGGCTGCTCACACAGCAGCTGTCAGAATAGTTTCTGGGGCAAAGTAAGGGTGACATGTAAGAGGTGTGAGAGAGTGTTGCATGAGAGATAGAGTGGGGTAAAATGGAGTGAGTATGTTTTAATGTAACTATGTGAGAGGGATTGTGTACATGTGTCTGTTACAGAAGATGTGTAAGTATAAGTGTGTGTATATGTGTGACAGTGTGTAACTTAGTCACTGTGGGGCAAGGCAGAGGGGCCTCTCAGCTGTTCCTGCCTTCCATGCCAAAGTGTACCAGCCATACCCTGTTGCTATATATCTCACCATTTACTAAAACAAAGAGGTGGCATTATAGATTAATACATTAAAGTTTTCTGTACACACTGAGAACCCCCCGACCCTATGAAATTTTGAGATAGTTTAGAATGGCAATGTCCTGAATTTATCATTATAGGAGCGAATAGTTTGTTGTTGTAGTACAGATGAAACCAGGTGACTGGAGAAGGCTTATCTACTTTGCGCTACACAATATATTAAAGGTGCTGTTCCCCTTAGACAACATACTGATTGTGTTCTCTTGTATATTAAGCAAATATACCGTAGCAGTTCTTATATTCTTTCCTGTTAAGGTTTAACGTTAAAACAAGTCAGAGATTTTTAGGAAGCTTTTTTTTTTAATTTCTTTGACAATGATTGCTTGCTTTTATGTCACATAATTTCTGACAAAAATGAGAAAAAATTGAATGAGATAAAATGTTTATGATTTAAGAACAGTTTTAGGAATGTTCCTAATGCTGCATTAAAAAAAAACATTATGAAAGTGTTACGTTAAGAATAGGTGGAACAGCACCTTTAGCACACAAACTAAACATTTTCTTCAGTGTGAATGTGCATCAGATAATTAAAACTTCTGAAAACATTTATGGCTTTGAGATGAAATGATTTCACAAACAATAAAAAGATATTTTGTGAACACTTATCCCATCATGCAGCACATTGCTTTTACAGGATACCTTCTGGAATAACTTGGAGGGCCTTGCCCACCCTTGTCACGTTGTCCCCATTTACTGCAGCCATTTTGTTTAGTTTGATTGCTTAGTAACCTGTCAATGATATGGTTAACATGAAATGTGTGACGTTTATCTTACACTAATGATACTTGTTTATTCTCCACAAAACTGCAGAAAACATTATTCGTGTAAAAGTTGCATTTATTGTTGCTTCAGTGGAGAATGACTGGTGATGATTGTATAAAATAAAGTAAAGAAATGTACATTATATGCATTTTTCTGTGTTTCATGAAAAGCAACTAAGATTAGTGTTTTATGATTATTTTCTTTGAAAGATAGCGCTGTCATGATATATACATTATGCTGAATGATTAGCTATTGGGAGTGGACTATAAACCTTAAGTGTTAGATCTTCTTTACGGCAAACAAAGGGTTCTATAAAACATCTGCATGAGCAATCTGGACATACTGCTTCTGCTCCGACTACAGTCTAAAACTCATGGATCACCATCATTTGTATCATTTAGAGCAAATTACATGTGGATGTTTTAATTGTTAAGAGACATTTATGATTCAAGTTTTAATCTGAGAATACTTTTCCAATAAAAATAAAAATAAGCCATGTCTCTCTTTTTATGCAAAGCTTCTTAAACATATATTTATATATTTTCATTAATGGGAAATGTAAACATGAATGAATGAAAACAGGGGTGAGTCTAGGGTTAATGGTGCCTCAGTGTAGTATTTCCTCAGAACCCCCTGGTAATTAACAAAACACACGCACATACTAATACAATATATATATATATATATATATATATATATATATATATATATATATATATATATATATATATATATATATATATATATATATATATATATATCCCTTCTCTCCCTTGGACAATTAACCTTGAGGCTCACTCCTGACACTCTCACACCATATGTTGACACACACTCAATACAAGTAACTTAATCAATACTAATAATACATTCACAAACACACTCATGCTAACACTAAACTAAGACACACTCTAACATCATATGCTGACACACACACTCATGCTAACACTAATGTATGTGTCTTTACTGTAGCCTCTGACTCTGTTGCTGCCCTACTAACAAAATTTACACAATTTAAGAAACAGTTCTAGGAATGATGTTTCTAATGCTGCACTATAATAATATTACATAGTTACATAGTTATATAGGCTGAAAAAAGACATGCCTCCATCAAGTTCAGCCTTTCCTATATCTGTTAATTTGTTGCTGTTGATCCAAAAGAAGGCAAAAAAAACAGTTTGGCACTAACCAGAGAAAAAAATCCTTATTGACCCCAAAATGGCAGTCAGATTTCTCCTTGGATCAATAAGCTGTTTCCCCATAATTAAAGATTATATCCCTAATATGTTTTTCCAAGTATTCATCCAGTTGCTGTTTAAACGTCTGTACAGACTCCGATAAAACTACCTCTGCAGGCAGAGAATTCCACATCCTTATTGTCCTTACTGTAAAAAAACCCTTTCCTCTGCCTTAGACTAAATCTCCTTTCTTCCAGTTTAAACGCATGACCTCCTGTCTTATGCATAGTCCTGTTTATGAACAAATATATTTATATAATGTTATCATATCCCCTCTGAGGCGCCGTTTTTCTAAACTAAACAGATTTAAATTAGTTAACCTTTCTTCATAACTATAGTGCTCCATTCCTTTTATTAATTTTGTAGCCCGCCTCTGCACCCTTTCTAGTGCTATGATATCCTTCTTTAGAATAGGTGCCCAAAATTGCACAGCATATTCAAGGTGTGGCCTTACCATTGATTTATACAGAGGCAAAATTATATTTGTATCCCGCAAATTGATGCCCCTTTTTATACATGACAATACCTTACTGGCCTTAGCAACTGCTGACTGACATTGCACATTGTTGCCTCGTTTGTTGTCTATAACAATTCCCAAATCCTTCTCATTTGTCGTTACCCCTAATTCACTACCGTTTAGGGTGTAGGTTGCTTGTGCATTCCCTACCCCGAAGTGCATAACTTTACATTTATCTACATTGAATTTTATCTGCCATTAGTGTGCCCAGTCCCCCAGTCTATCTAGATCCCTCTGCAGCACAGTAATATCCTGCTCGCGCTGTATTACTTTACCTAGTTTAGTGTCATCTGCAAACACAGAAACATGACTTTCAACGCCTATTGCCAGGTCATTTATAAATATGTTGAATAAAATTGGTCCCAGAACAGAACCCTGAGGGACACCACTTACCACTTTTGACCAGCTAGAAAATTTACCATTTATAACAACTCCCTGTTCTCTATCTCTAAGCCAATGTTCTACCCAAGAACAAGAATTTGCATCTAGACCAATTTCCTTCAGTTTGAATACTAACCTATTGTGTGGAACCGCGTCAAACGCCTTGGCAAAATCCAAGTAGATTACATCCATTGCAACACCCTGATCTACACTTCTACTTACTTCTTCGTAGAATGCAATTCAATTAGTCTGACAGGACCTGTGTTTCATAAAACCTTGCTGATTTTTGCTAATAAGACTGTTCTTCCCAATTAATTCCTGAATATTATCCCTTAATAAGCCTTCAAATATTTTCTGATCCACAGAAGTTAAGCTCACAGGTCTATAATTTCCGGACACAGAGTTTGAACCCTTTTTGAATATAGGAGCCACATCTGCCTTGCTCCAATCCTCTGGTACAATTCCTGAAAGTAAGGAATCAAGAAAGATTAGAAACAGAGGTTCACTTAATTCCTGACTCAGCTCCTTAAGTACACGTGGGTGAATACCGTCAGGCCCCAGAGCTTTGTTGACATTAACTTTCTTTAGTTGCTGCATCACCATGTCCTGAGCCATCGAATCAGCGTTTGACTGCAATTTGGGGTTAGTTTTGCTCTCTTTGGCAATCACTCTCTCATTTTCTAGTTTAGCCCATCTAATCACCTTTTTGCATGCTTTATTGGCTTCCTTATATCTTATATAGGATGCCTCTGATTCGTCTGATTTAAATGCTCTAAAAGCCATTTTCTTATTTTTAATTTTCTGCTTAACGTCCCCACTAAGCCACATCGGTTTCAATTTGTTTCTTTCATATTTGTTTCCTAGTGGTACATACTGAGAAGTGTACCCTGCTAATATTTGTTTGAAAATACTCAATTTTCCCTCAGTGTTTTTATCCCTAAAGAGTTTATGCCAGTCATTATGAATGACTATTATTATGAAAGTGTTAAATTCAGCAGATTAGGTGGAACAACACCTTTAGGACGCAAAACATTTTCTTAATAGTTTCTTCAGTGTGGATTTCTATCAAATAATAAAAACTTTTGTAAACATTTAAACATTGCTTTGAGTCACATCATGCACGTTACCAGGTTACCAGGCAATTGGGTGCCCCTACTTATACAGTATATGCATTCAAATTTGTCAAAATCTCTTGAATGCATATAACACACTGGCATAATGGAACCCCACACAGGCCCTGCATTGTGGAGGCCCCTGTAAGAGGGTGCAGAATAAACACTGCTAGCCATTTGCTAAACAGGAAATAGAATTAGTGGTATATTTACCTTTGGGCTAACCCTAGGCTCCAACCTAGGGAAGCACCCCTAGTCACCCCCACCTCTGTGGTCATATCTCTGGTACACTAAAAGGCAATTTGGGGCCTTTGAATCTGCTCACAATCTGCTGTACTATTTTATTACTAAGTACACATTTATACGTACATTAACGTATCAACATTATTGAGCATTATTGCATTTATTTGCTCCATAATGTATCATATTATGAACAATGCTCCATAATGTAAGTCCTCAAAGGTAAGCACTAATTTCACACATTCAATAACATGGTTCAAGACACAGCCTTTTTAGACCCAAAACAGGATCCCAGGATTCTGTTGTATGCTACTGTTTGGGGGTAGCAGTGGGATGTTATCTCAAAGTATATGTTTTTTAAATGTTATCTGTGTCTTGCATGAATAAATCTTGTAGACGTAAAAATTTAATTTCTATGCAAAAATCTCTAACATCTACCCCCAAATATATAGGGTCACCTTTTGTGTTAAACAAACCATAGTGACTATATAAATACTATTTAGAATTAATGTTACAACACAAACAAGAACCTGCTTATCATCTTTACAGGAAGGCTTACACTTTCAACACTTGTAGTGTCTCCTAAATGCATAGCAGTAAAACACATAACTACAAACTAAAAACTTCATAGACAATATTTTAACATTTAGTACTAGAACATAAAAAATTATATATGATAATGCTATAACCAACAACCACTGGCTTCTTCTGACAAACTGCATACCTTCCAAGGTTTACTCTTTAGTAGGAATAATCCCACTTGGACTTGTCTGTCCCACTTTCCTTCCTCTGTTCTTTCTATGTTGTAGCTGCCACATTTGATACACTCACAGTTTTCTACAGCCCTTTAAGTCACAATAATGCGCACAGAAGCAACAGGAAATAGATGTATAATGAAATTGCAGAAAATATAGTGTCCTTCTTTTAAATAAACAGTAATTAATAGATCCCAAATACACATAAAATGGTTTGGTAAAGTTCACATGCTAGCTACTTTTCTTACCAAACCTGTTGTACTTAAACCCTCCACCTTTAACCACTTTAACTGCTGGGTGGAGATGGGGGGGTTTCCCCTTATCAATGTTGAGTGGCTACGTGTATTTTTGCTTTCGTAAGTCAATTCCCCTTCTACTTGCACATGTATAGGTCATATTGTTAATTTTTCATATGTATCTAGCCTCCTTGTTAAAATTATCTTTAGTAGTAAAAGTGACAGCATCATATCTTCACCAACCCGTTCCATGCATTATCTGAGAACATGAGGAGTCCACATAGTTTATCTAATCGTGTGAGGCTTTCAGAAATGAAACTATATCTACAGGAATTTTCTGATGGTTGACACTTTGTTGAACTATAATGCTTGCTTGGTTGCTTTTTAGTTGTATGTCAGTTTGAATAAAGTGTATCTATCAAAATGGTCTAATATTTAATGGCTCGTTTTGTATGGTTACGTTTGAAGGAAAGGGGGTAACGCAGTTCCCTTCAGGTCTTTGGGGGCCCCCAAAGCTTCATAGCCCAGATGGAAAATTGTCCTAAATCTTATGTGATATTTTATTACTGAGCATACAGAAAATACATTTGTCCTATAAGTTTATATAAATGAACGCTACTTACACACACTTTCAATAATAGGTCCTTTCTTTGCTTACCTGACCATATTAAAATGGCAGCTAAACTAGTTGCATATACATGCATCAAGTAAGCTACCCAACTCTCCATTATAATTGCAAATTCTCTCCCATCTTTCTTCTGTTTATATACAGACCACTATATACACATAAAGAACAAAGTAAGTTGTTTCATTCTATGGTGCTTCTGCAGCATGGCTTAAGCCTAACCGTGGAAAGTGCTTTTGGACAGTGCTTGAGGTTTAGTGTGCTCACATGAGATCAAGTTCTTGCTAATCACTGTTCTAAATGAACACAAGTGATGTTCAGAAACATTCATTGCAACTGATTACGGCTACGGTCTCTGAATGGGGTTCAAAAGTTTTTTGCAAACAAAAATCCAACTAAGCCTTTATTATCGATACTAACATGTCATATGAGTTTGCCCTCCCCGCTGGTTTCACTGACATAGAAAGAAGATCCTAAGGCAGTACCTTTCTCACTGACTGCCCATTAAGACTGCAATAAAGTGACTCTTCCTTGGTTATATTTCGAGGTCCTCAGAAAGCAGTAATAAGTTGCACACACTAACAACCATAGCTAGCAACATCAAATACAACAACATTTTCTGTTAGGAATGTTCATCATATCCCTGACTTACATTACAGCTGTAGAGTGCTAGAGCAATCTTAGGATTTGGGCTCCCATGCGTGAAAATCTAAATTACATTCCATTAAAACACTATAACATTTTTATGGATGGGTTCATTTATTTTTTTGATGCTTTTTATAATTTATGCCATACAAATCCATTTCTGAATCTTCAAACCAAGATATTATAATCACAAACATACAATGTATTTGTTTTTACTCCAAAATATGTCTACAAACCTTTATATATTAGAGAAAGAATACAAAAAATAATTCTTCTGTTTGTTGTTTTATAAAATCCCTTAAACAAATCTAATCTTTACAACTAGTGACATTTTTCTTTATTTTCTTGACTCTAAATATATACATACAAATCTTCATATATACTCTGATTCCACGCATGCACTGTACTGCAGTGGAGGACAAAATTCTACCATTGTACTCCCTGAAAATGACATACAGTAGGAGACAGGGTGTATCCAGCAGATAACAGCTCCGTGCAGAATTCTGCCCGACAAGCGTATACTCAAATAGCTTGATTCCAGATCACGGCAAGAAATCTCATGGAGGGAGTCACGAAAGTGAACAGTAATGTCGTATTTTTAATAGCTTCCAAATTGCTGTGCTCAGAAGCTGTTAGGCTGTGATAGAGCCCAGTCATTTATCTCACATACAACAGTTAGGTATGTAACAGAAAATTATAAGGTAAATCATTGTGTGAATCGGGATCATTTACCATGAACTGTGAAAATGTAACTGTGTACTAGCAATGAGATACGGATCACAATTTTTACCTAGACGGTATGTTAAACTTGGCCAGTCTAGGGATTGCGGTTGGCAAGATGTGGGGACTAGCAGGGTTTAAGCCACTAGTGAGTTGAGTCAGGGTTTGGCCATTCCCCCACGATACAGGAAGAGTAACCTTACAGCGCTCAACTGCTTAACATTGCCAGGTAGCCATATGAGAGCAGCTTTGTAGAAACTCTATGGCCATTATCTTCACTGCCAATAAAGGTTGGTTGGACTGTTGGGATATATACTTGCGTATTAAGCAAGCATGGGACAGGCATAAGGCTAAGCTAGATATACGATAAGGCCAGGGACTAAGGAAAGTGGTCAGAGGTTGTGCAGACCAGATAGGCCAACTTGTTCTTATCTGCCTTCACTTTCTATGTTTCTATGTTACTCGTACTCTTTTGCAGTGTGCAAGTTGCGTGTATCCAGCCATTAGCCCCATGGTAAATGACAGGGACTGCCGTATGAGCAGCAATAAATCTACATATGTGGTGCCATTGGGCACTAGGCCACTGGGTATTTGCTGGGTTTGCCAGAAGGCCTGTTCAGGATTGCAATTAAGGCACAGTTAAGGTCCACTTAATAGCACTTAAAGTCACCAATGGCAGAGCAGTTTTGTTTTGGCACCTTCAATGTGTTAGCATATACCTCACTTTTTATATGAACAAGAAGCAGGTGCTACATAAGACTGTATATTTATCAAACAATGGGACCAATGCATGAAAGGTTTGAGATCCATACTATGACCCAAAATCAATTATTTTCAATCAGTTGAAAATGCATCTCACAATGTATTAGTCGCCCTGGTTCTACTCAAATTGCACAACACTGCGCTGTACAGTTTCATAACAATTAAATTGCATTATTTGTGATGGAAATGTACATTGAAATAAGTGCAACCACAGTACTCCATACAACATTCTCATTTGGCAAAAGTGATCAATTGCTATAAACAGCAGCGGTATCATTTTAATTAAATGACATTTACAGGTTTGGCTATATATATATTTCTCTGGATGTAATGGAAACCAGTGCACTTGCACTAAAATTATAATACTATTACTCTACCATACTTAACCTTTGGTGATCTAGAAAGATGAGCAATGTATTTATATTATCCCTTTTTCCAGGAGTGCAGGAAATTCTCACTATTTAGGAAACACTTCTGTTAGAACCATTTACAATTCCCCCATTTCAAAATAGGTGCCAGACCCATTGACTGTAGTTCTTTGATCACAAGTCCGTGAGAGGTCTGGTTTCAGTGGCTCCGCTGTATGGCCGTTGTAGTGAGCAGTGTCATTATTCAATGGTATTACTTCTTTGGTAGGGCACTTCCTATCATAATACAGTGCCCACAACAAGGTGACGGTGAGGATCATTGCCAGGATTTGTGTAACGCCAATGGAAATCCCTAGAAATCTCAGAACTTGCAACTGTTTGGTTCCTCTCAGGAAGCTGTACATTTTTCTTCCACATCCCTAAAACAATGCATAAAAAGGGTTAATTTGTCAAGTTTACCATGTGTAACAAAAAGGAGACTTTAAAATCATAGACTATTAAAAATAAGACTTAGAAAGTTAAAGCAGAGGCCCATTATGTCTGAAGAAGAGCTAAGTATCAGAGCTCAAATACTAACCTGTGAATACATATGTTGTGCTATGTTAAGCACAAGGTGAAATAAAGCAGGTTTTAAATTCAAGTACACAATAAACACACGTCCTTAAAAAGGCTGCATATGGGAAGAGAAAACAAGAGAGGTAACAGGGGTGGAAAGGCGTCAATACAAAACAAATCCATCCATATTAAATGGTGTGTTTGCATATTTGACAATATTCTTCCTGTGCCAGTTGGGGCAGAATATGGCAGTGATGTTGTCAAGGAGCAGAGGCCAGGCTGGCTTTAGGTGACAACATTGGTTGGCACCTGGTACAACAAATAAACAGGCCCATGGAATAGCCAGTGACATTTGCTTGGGGTGTGTGTTTATTTCCATTAAGATGGATCCCAACACAAAAAAGGGAAAAATCTGGAAAATATATGGAAACATTGTTTTTTTTTGCCTTCTACCACTCTGTTCCAAGCTATTATAATAACCTAGGCCTTTGACCAACTGTTTAACCCCTTAAGGACAATGGGCGGTCCCTAAACCCATTGAAAGCAATGTATTTTGAGCCCGTACATGTACGTGCTTTGTCATTAAGGGGTTAAACAAATAGAAGGCTAATAACTGATATTTTTATGCTATGCAATGAAAAGCTGAATCATTATTTTTTTGGTTTTGGTGCAGTTAACACAATAAAAATGAATTTACAGCCTATTTCCAATGCATGCCAGTGTAAACAGGGCTACTAAATGAAAAATCTTTTATTCTATTCTTTTAATCTATAGACATACGTTTATCTACAGATAAAACAGAAAATAGGAATAAATTAAGTATTCCACTAGCTATATGTTCTGCTAAATGGACTTTTGTTCAGCTAGGTAGAGATTTATGAGGAAATGCAGAAGCTACAATTTCCTGTTAGTTTGGCTAGACTTGGCAAGTCTCCATAGACCACTGTTTTCCAATATGTGGTACTTGAACCCTTGTGTTACCCAAAAGGTACTTTAAACCCTGTTTAGTTCAAAGAATTAATGGAGTTTGGTCACTCAAAAACAGGGTAACTTACTAAGGGAAAAAACATACAATGGCAGCTCTACACTTACACATACATACACATGTACCCACGCTAACACTTTTCACATACATATGCAGACACATAGCCACTCTAGAACCATACACTCATACATACATACATACACCACTCTCACTGATCATCCATGTAGTTCACACAATCCTGCAACCTCCCTCTTATATTTGGTAAATTGTTTAAGGGGAGCTACATGTTTATTTGCAGTGTTTATTATCTACTGTGAAAATGATTTCTGTGTTTGAAAGAACTTTGCTTTCAGCAATTTATGTACATAAACTTGAAAATTGTTAATTCTATATTTTTTTTTTGCATGTTTGGACTATACAGGTGCTTTCTCAATTGGTTCTAACCCATTACATGATGTCATGATGTCACCGTGATATTAGTTACTGTCTGATTTCATAATCTTATTAATGACTAATGTGAAAGATACTTTGAAAGATACTTTAAAAATCCATGGTTTATCTCTATACTGAACAAAAATATATTGGGACTGGGACCCCACATATACGCCACGTGCACAATAATAGGATTTAGTTTGACGTTGTGTATGGTTATTCCTGTTGTTAAGTGTTCCTCGGTGATAACACGCGTTTTATTGTTTTTACCTTGACCACAGTGATAAACTCTATTGTGAGTGAGCGGGCGACTGTGACAAAATGAGAATTAGATTTTTTCACGGAAGAGGGTGACACCACCATGATAAATATCTTGGGGGGAAAAACATCTAAAAAAGTTTCCTGATTTTGTTTCATCTCTACAGAATACGAGTACAATTGATCGCTGTATACATGTGGGTTAAAAAGGCAAGTAGCAATATTCGACCTAATGAAATAGATAAATAGTTATAGTTCCATACCTCCTGATAAAGATCACTTAGATCTCCGTGATGTGCTTGTCTAGAGCAGCCTGGGAACTCTTTAACACAGCACGAATCCGGTGGCCAGTCCATCTCTGTCATCTCCAGCCAGTCTGTTAGATATACCACTCCACAGCACTTGAACTGTTTAGAAAAACAACACCATTCTTTATTGTTCACATAATTGTGCTACTGACCATGAAACAAACTGCAAGCAATCATCCACCGCTAAAAAGCCAAAGCCTGCCACATATCGACAAAACCATTCTGCATAATGGAAGGATTTTAGCCTTAACTAATGCACTGTACACGCTGCAATAAATAACACCACTATTTTATTTAACGACTGCTGTATGAGTCTAAATCTTTTCACATTTTTTATACTGGACAAATGAAAACAAAACGCTGATTCAGTGTCTGAGCAATAAACATGCCCCCCCCCCCCGGGCCCTGGTAGTTCAAATATAAATCATATCGACATGTTTTTTTAATTTTATGACAATCTTTATTTCCATAGGTGTTAGGGAAGTATCAGTTTCTAGATCTAAAATATTCCAATATGTAAGTAGGCAAAAATTCATTAACTATAAAAATGGGTTAAAAAAAGTCTAACTGCAGGGTGTTTTTAATGTCGTTTTTAAACACTTTTAACTGGGACATGCAGATTTTATGTGTTCCCCGTGCCCTGTTCAATGATGGATTTATCAAGCATGTTCAACGAAAGACTCATAAAACTGGCTTAAGAATCTAAAAGTAATATGCTACTGGGAGAATTTGAGTGTAAATCTGTTTTTTTTAATTAAACTTGTGCAAGGATTAAACAAATATCAAAGTTTCTTATGCTCTATTACATTTTTAAATCTATTTGTTCGGATACTTGCTATTCATGTATATAATAGTTTTAAACATTCATCTTTTTAACAACAGCTAATGGTCTAAAAATTAGGCCTGACAGAAACTTTTAAGACGCTCTTTCCGCTTCCATGGCAACAACCTAACAGTTGTCTTCGGGGCACATGAAAATGAAGTGCTCCTGGCAAAAAAATGTTTTACATGATTAAATAATTATTACCAGGGTTCCAACAGAGCATTCAGCAGTAATACGAATTATGCTTTTAACGCTCTATTAGTTGCAAAAGCGCTACATTCACCATAATGGTGGGGGTTTTTTTTTGCGTATTTAAAAGTCATACTTGCATATTAACTACCACCTGGGAAGTTTGAAGGGCCAGCTCGGCACATCCCGCAGGGAACACTCACCAAGTGTCCCAACGTAGTGAATAGTGAATACAATGTAGTTAATAGTGAAACAAGATGAGAAATCCAGCAGGCCGGCTAGATGGGCCCACATATCGACATTATATGTATCTATCTTTTAAATGAAGTTGCAGCACCTAAAATACCTTTAGCAAAGGAATATTGTGCTTTGCGGAAAGAAAACAGATAGACATAAAGTATTATGATAAGAATAATGATTGATAAGGTGCTGATTAATAAATTATGTGCGTTTCAACTTGTCCAGTCACTAATAGAGCTAGGTTTCCTGGAAGCTCAGGTCATCCCACTTAGACAGAATATAAATCTTGCTGGTGTTTTTAATCACTGTGCTCACCTTATATTTACCTAAATGCAAGCTTCATAAATCTTTGTCAATGCCAGTTATATAGCCTGTCTTAATTTGTCAATGTCCCGAATCTTATGTTTAATTTACTACAATTACAGGAAATACCTCCAAATGTAAAACATTTGAAGGTGAGTAGATCAATCTGCTGCTAGCTTTCAATTTTCACACAGCCAATTAAATAATTAAAATTCTGCATCTCAATGTTTAATGATTCGAGCTGATTAGCAAGTGTACATCAGAGGCGAGACCAGCATTGGATCTGTACGTTTCATTTATTGTGCATGTCTTAAGCATTAAAAACAATTATTTTAAGTTGATTCATAATTTCTAAATCAGTCATCAAGGGAAGCAATACATGTACCTGCCAGGCATACAACTATATTCAGATGTTTAAAGGGCAAGTCCCTGGAAGTAAATGGTTTTCTCCTTGAGCATATAAAATACATTGTGTTGCAAAGCATTCACAAAAACCTGATTTTATGTTTCAGTTCTACAGGTTCTCCAAGGAAACTATTCTTGTGGGTGCCAATGCAGCCACAACATATTACATGCGCATATGATGAAATGTTATTAAGACATACAAAATATCACATGAATATGTGAAACAATACGGTAGGTTGCATACAATTACACACACTTCAACACACACACTCTCCCATGCAAACACACACACACATACTGGTATGGAATCAACCTGTGGCAAAACAGACAAGTGTCTGAATATAAAAATAACTATTTACTATAATACTCATACATAGATCCTATTGCTTCAGTTGCCTAATATAATTCCCTTACTATACTGCTATAGCATAAATATTTAAATGCTATTCCTTTTAGCCAAGGTTAAATTATCAAGATGTTAACCTCATGGAAACATAGAATTTGATAGCAGTTAAGAACAAACCAGCTCATCTAGTTTGTCCATTTTTCCTGATCCATGTTCTTTATAAATGTATGGTAATAAGTTTCAGTGGCACCACAGTAAATTCAGAAGATAAACGATCACAAGTATAAAAAAAAATCCAAGTATTTAGGACATGGGACTGAACACTTATGGTTCAAGTTACTGGAAGGCATTTTATACTGAAATTTAACCAGTCTAGACAAGTGCGTGTCTGCATCTGAACGTAAGAATAGTGGTACACCAGTAGCTGTGGGATATTTTTATTATTTCACATATGCTCTTTAAGTTTTGATATCGTAGACAGTAAAATAGTGGTAAAATGTGTTTTAAACAGTGGTTTGTAATTTTACAGGTATAGTTGTCCCTTAAAATCAGATGCCGAGTTCCAGTGTTTGCCTCTGCAACAGAGTGTTCAGTGCTCAAGGTCAAAATATGACAAGTCAGTAATGAGAGTTGCCATCCCATAACAAATAATTTCCAGCACAGTCAAAGGTTAGCAGGCACTAAAGTGTAACCGTTAGCAGAATCCCACTCTCGAGCTGTAGTCTGCCTTAAAATTCACTTATGGTACATGCCAGTGTCAGCAACACTTAAATTTTCATTGTTATACTTTGCGGAAAATAAACCAGAATCTTACAGCAGGGAATCACCTTAAATTTATTATTCCCTATAAGTACTTACGTAGTGTAATTAATTTCATCAAGTTTAAAGGTGCTGTTCCACTTGCATGCTGTATTGACACTTTTATAATGAAATGCATCATTAGAAAGATAAATCCTAGCACTGAACAATGCCTAAACCTTTCCTAGGAAAAAATTTTAAACCATGTAAATGAAGTCATATTTTTTTCCCGAAACACATCATGGGACACAAAAGGACAAAATAATAGGCTGTTGCCAGATAAATCTAAAAAGGATTTTAAAAGTTTGCGTGTTGTTTTATGTGGTTTTATGTAATTCTTCAGAGGAAAAATGAGATGACAGATCTACTAAGGTTTATTTGCTTAGCATTCTAAAGCTTGCAATTAATTCTTCATCTAAGTGAAACAGCACCTTTAAAGCACCTTACACATAAATGTTTATTTATAATATCCTGCTACCAGTATTATATTGATTTACAAAAGGTGAAGCCTAACTGACGTTCATCGATTTACTGAAGACTATAATATAAGAAAATGTATTTGGCATTAAAATATTGGTTATTATTCCATACTAATAACAGCAAATGTCAACAACCTGGTGAACAAACCTTTAATAGTTTGCTGTGCTGCTTTCATCTTTAATTGTTCCTGTAAGTGGCTCAGAACATTTCTCCTCTTTACAGCACAGTTACTATACGGAAACACATTAGACTCCAATGCTAAACACGGAGAGACAACTAAAACAACAATACTTACATCAGCGATGCATTAAAACCTAGTTTTAAAAGAAAAGAGGCTCGGTGGTAATAATTAAGCTTATTCTCTAGCAGGAGGGTTTTAAATATCTCAGTAGCCAACATTTGGCTCAGTTTGAGTAAATGGCAAATGCGGTAAGTTTGTCCCAATATAAGGCCTTAAACAATTAGTCCTGCTTGATCATGCTTTATTATTTGTGTAACACTGACAATGCGTTCTTGATGGTTTACCTGCTTTGACTAAAATATGCTGTGTTTCTATACGTGGGAACTTCACACACGAGGTCTTCTGCATCCATGCATGACATGATACATTCTCCTTTAGTGATAAGATTCAGGGCTAGAAATGAAATCATCTCACATTTCGAAACTCAAGATGATTAAATGAAATGAGAATAAACAATGTGTCCTACTGCTATAAAACTACATTATCCTTCACACATATACAAAAAGTGTCCATGCTACCAAAAATATTTTGCGATTGACACATATGCAGAAAACTCAAAGGAATAGAATATTTTGTTTAAAGGAAATGGCTGCATTTCTAAAAATCCCAGATACCAAGAAAAAAGTGGATTAACTCCATAGATATAAATAGGATAATCTAAGTTAGAAAGAAGAAAGCTTGCTACAAGCCAGCACCCATGGGACTGAAAGGAAAAAGATATGTACGTTTTAAAAATTCTGAATAACAATTAAATAATTCAACATAATACAGTTATGTATTAAAAGTTAATTGTTAATGATGCATTTGTTTGATAGCATCTGTTTCCCTGCCCATAAAGTGTATGTTTAGCTCCAGTACCCAGTGTTATACAAAGATGTGTCTACCTGGTAGCAAAGTGTCCTTGGAATTTTACAAACACAAGAAATTGCAAAATGTGTTAAAAATAAATGAATCTGACTGCACAAGTCTAGCCAACAGCGGTATATATATATATATATATATATATATATACACATATCTATCTATCTATCTATCTATCTATCTATCTATCTATCTATCTATCTATATATATATCAAACTGTTCCACATAGTGGGTCTCTTAAAATATCCGCAGATAACTTCTGCATCATGTGGAGAGATGTAAAGGAAAGCTGTCATATTGTTTTTTTTCTCCTTAATGTTCTGTCTCTTAAAAACACTACAGTTGCCTAGCATTCCTCCAAAGCCCTCTCTCTCCTATGCATAGCATCACAGCGGCCAGTCCTACCTGCCAATTTATGCTCATGCATGTGAACCTGCAAAGATTTACCAATCCACATTTAAACAGTGATGGACAGTGGATGTGATTGAGTAAGGTGCTCTGTGTGATAGGCGTGATTAGAGTTATAAGAAGAGCTTAAAAGTAACGCAACTTCTGTGATGTCAGAGATGACAGGCTTAGCAATGAACATAAACAGGATTCAGAGATCCCTTTTTCAATAAGAAAATACAGCAAAATGGTATGTTATTTTTAACAAAAAAAAGGATTTTACGTATTTAAGATTAGTACATTATAATATAAAAATCTAGGAATGTTGGAGGGAAAAAAAAGAAATTTGTGGCAGCTCTGGTTACTTAGCTACTATATTTTCAGTTCAGACAGAGAAGAATGGAGTACTAGCCCCATACCCTTAAATGGTCCTATTTGTGGGGATCCACATGTGGTAGGGATCCATACACCTATAGGAATAACCTGCTCATGGATGCCTTAAATAGTTTATTAACCTTATGCATTCTATGTTTTGTATGCACTTTGCAGGCTAAATAAATTGCATTAATTAAAACATCTAATGCATGATGTGTGGAAATGCAATGTCAATATTTATTTTTTTATGATATTTTTGTTTTTTCAAGACATTAATGTATGGATGGCAACAATCAATCTGTATTGTTAGTGATTTGCCACTAAGATTTTTCTCTATACTGTTTTCTATGTTTTTGAAACACCAAATGTTTTTATTTATTTAACAATGTTACCATTTTCATGGGCTACATTACTTAGGTTGCTGCAAAACTAGCCATCCTTTTTTAGGACACTTGTAAGTTTTAGAGTGGTATATATTAAGGGACCACTTATGCTATAACATGTACGACCACCAGATGTCACTGTTTCTTACTGTGATTATTCACCTCATTAGTCTCCAGAGCAATCATGTCTACTCCATTGGAGTGGAAAAGAAGAAATAGATGTATAACTGTATTAATGTGTTGCTGCAAAGTATACGCAGATTGAATGAATAAGACAATACATTCAGGTGTGAAAAAAACAAATTGAGACAATCCGCACTTATAATTACTCACAGTAGGAATGCAATTTATGTAGCACATAAACACAGAGCGATGAACAGATGATATAGAGAGAAAATGCGGAAATGGCAAGAATAAAGGCAGTGCCAGCCTGGTAAATGCACAACTGTAGGTGTTTTTAAAGGGACTTTACCAAGAATAAATACACCAGGCCATAGAATATATTTCTTGGATCATTGAACAATGCGTACAAACTCTCTCATCACACTAAACACCTTAATCTGCAAGTGTATCCTTACATAGAGGGGGCTTGGGAACAAAAAACATATAAAACATAAAGGTTTGCTTGACAATTAGCAAGAAATAATAACATTTCATGAAAACAGGTGGATGAATATTTAACTTGACCCTTGTTATGTCCAAAGCAGCCCAATCAATTCACAGTCAGGAAATAGTTCATTTAACAGGAAATGTGTGGAACAATGGTTTTCTTTAACACCATGACAAGGCCAGCAGACTGATAAGAACTGTATGGGTTTTTTTTATTTCCCGTGTTTAACCATATATCTACAGTTTGTCATCTTTTCTCTTTTACACTTCCTCTTACAAGAGTAGTGAAGATGCATAGTCCCAAACTGCGCTACCATCATACAATGTGAGAGACAGGAACAATATCATTTTACATATTATCACATAAGAAAAAAAATATGAGCAGTGTGTGGTGTGTTCCCTGGATTTATAAGGCTCATTTACCACTAGGATTGGTCCTTCTACACACAATGCTTTATCTATCCAAAGAATAAAATTCCGATTTCCAGTGATTCTCAGCACTTGATAAATGTAGGCCATTGTCTCAGATAATCATTCATATTGAGTACTTTCAGCATGCACATTGATGGCACTGCAGTGCTTCCCCCCCTATAGTGTATAACAACTCAAACAAAAAGATGGTTGGATTGCAGAGAGAGAGAGAATTACTTAAAATGCTGCTTACGCTCTTACCATTAATTTAGGTCAGACAATAAATAATAATAATCAGAAGTGATTTTTCAGTTTGTTACATTGTAATATGTATTCCGGGTCATGTGTATCAAAGGCAGAACAAGAGCTACATTCATTGATCACCAAGGAGTGTTTCTGCTGATTGATTCAGATTTTTGCATTTTCACATTATAAACATACTCGGTTAATATAACAGTCTTGTATGAAGTGTACTTTGTTATTCTTGTTTGTAAAAAATCCAAATAAAATATATTTAAGGTGGTTGAAGGATATGCATGTGATGGTCTGGCACAGAAGGTCACAGGAGCTATATTGGTAGATTAGTACATCGGGAAGTGAGGCTGCTGATAACCTGACCACAAAGCTCGCTAAACTATTGTGGGGTGGGAGACTGACCAGTACTTTCTGTTTTCTGTCTACAGTGGAAGGATAGGAGTAGCACTAGGGCAAATCATTTGAAATGTGTGTGTGTATATATATATATATATATATATATATATATATATATATATATATATATATATATATATATATATATATACACACACATACATAAATGCATCTACATGCTTGAGACATGCTTATGAATATACGTATTTCAGGGCATGTAACTAACGCTATGAACGTATTTATAGATATGCCATGTAGCAGCTGTTAAAGGTTACTCACGAACAGGTTGGAGTTAAACTTTCAATTAGAACTAGAGGTGTTTACTATTTGTGGGAATAACATAGGGAAGGGGTTCGGATGTATATATATATATATATATATATATATATATATATAAATATATATATATATATATATATAAATAAATATATATATAAAGAAATAAATATATATATATATATAAATATATATATATATATATATATATATATATATATGTGCTGCCTCAGAATGTTAAATTATGTGACCTCCCTTTGGCTCTACTCATCCTACCATAAGGTGTTTAGTCCTTTCCTAGATTTTCTAAACTTTATTTTATTAAATCATGGGGGGAAATGCAGTTCTATATGGTGCAATAGAGATAGTGAGGGATCATAACAAGTATGGCATATTTTAACATCCCGCAAGGGAAGGCTCCAGGTGGTCAGAGCGCAGAAGTTCCCAGGTATGCTTATGCCCATGCATTCAAAATCAGACAAATAAATCCTCCCTTTGAAAAAAAAAGTCTTACCTCTCTCTGGAAAAAATTCCAAGCATTAGTTAGCCAGTGGTATCTGGGAAACCCATAGTTTGGCATTCTAGCCTTCAAACTGACCATGTCTGACCACTGAACTTGAGCCTGGAATGAAAAAAAATATATATATATATTCACAATAATACTGTTTTTTCAGGCATCAGTGAAGAATGTATTGTTTAGATTGCATACACACACGCTGGGGCCTATTCACTAAATGGAGAGTTTTTGTTTCAACTCTGTCAATTCACTGTGAATTATGTAAGGCCAACCCCAGTGAGTGTCAGCTGCGGTATGAACTTGGCTGGCTTTGTATAATGTATAGTTAAACCGGAGTTATCCAAAGTCTCCTCATCCATTGGTTTATATATTATGCAGGGCCAGCTAAGCCCTTCACAATTGAGAAACCTGCTATTGTCGGCCATTAATAATGAATAATGACAAGATGAAGCTAAAACCACAACTCTCCTGGCAACTATCCCTTTAGTGCAGTGGTTCTCAACTCATGGGTCGTGACCCAAAAGTGGGTCGCGACCCTGTCTTCAGTGGGTCGCGGAGGGTCAGGGCCCGGACTGGAGGCATACTGGGAAAATTTCACTTTCCTGGGGCTGCCTTACACATTCTAGCGGCAATCCGCGAGCAGCAGGCTGTCAGGACCGCAGCCACAACAATCAGGGCCATCAGGCAGCCTCCGGTCTGGCGTGTACTTTAGTATTACTCCCCGACCGCAAAGCAAGTTGCTTGATTGATTTGCGGTTGCTGTCTGCTTCTAGTGGGAGGTGAATAAAGTTTTTCTCTGATTGCTCCTCCCCTCTTCCTGCTGCAGCCCGCGGACAGCCTTTCCACTCCCTCATCTTTTCTGAGGTTATTTTTGGGTCGCGACTTAATGACCAAAGACAAATGTGGGTCCTGAGGATACACGGGTTGAGAACCACTGCTTTAGTGAATAAACCCCATTGACATTGCTGGGTACATGCATTCATGTGAACTTACATTTACTTAAAATTATTAAATCTAAAAAACTTTGGCAGACAGGAATTTTCGTTGTAGCCTGTGAAAATTGGCAGCTTTTGGGTAGATGAAAGCTTTTTCTATTTGATTTTTTTAGTACAAAGGGACAAAGTGTGTCCCGGGTTTTAGTCAATTCAATGTTACACGTAATATTCTATGCCGTTATTAAGTTATTGCAGTTTGCATTATTTCAAAGCCAACAACTTTAACAATAAAATTACTACCACTTCAGCAGTAAATTAAACTAAATATGATGTGGTGAATTAATGATCAGAATTTTTAAATCAAATCCAAGGACATTTTAAATGTTTTATTATTTTCTTCCAAATTATGACCAAGGAAGCAGGAATGATTAATTGTATTTTATTGTACCGATGGGATGATTAAAGAAATGTACAATAATTGGCAAATTGGCATCAGAAATAAGCATGTTTTTGACTTCATAACCAAAGGTAGTTTGTACACTAAAGACCAGGGCTTCGTGGACATTTTACGACATGTTAGTTCCGACAAAAACAATATTGATTTTCAAGGCTAAATAGGGCTTTTGATCATGCTCATATACAATATTTTTTAGGATTAAAATATAAAAAAGATTGACAAAACTTATCCACAGTGGGACATGTCCCAGTGTTCATTGCAACCACAATTTATCAAGATATCATAGTACATCCTATAGGTGCAACCTGAGCCTCCAAACTATTGGAATTATTGAAGTACCTGGTCCCCTATTTTAGCGCTCAATTCGTTGGTAGGTTATTCTGGGTGAATAACTCCTATAGTGTGTGCTACTGTTACTGGCATTGTGGCACTGACAAGAGAATACTGGTCAAGCTTCCTCATTTATAAGCTCTGTAAGCAACTGCTTCCCATCCCACATATGCTGTTCCTACAAATTATTTTTAAGTGTGTAGGAAAATTCTTTATATTATTCTCAGCCCTGATTCAGTGTCTATGTATGCAGGGCAGGAATGGCCCTAATATTATTAATGCGGGCCCCAGTGGTGTAACGCTGCAGGGCTTGCATGCTGTGCGAGCAACCTCTCTTTTACCACCCTGGGGTAATAGTAACTCAGCAGGGTCCCATTGCTTGACCCTGCTGTGTTCCTGCTTAACCTGGGTGGCAAAAGAAAAGATGCTTGCATGGTGTGCAACCTCCACAGAGAAAACTACAGATGAGATAAGGGGGTGTTAGCATGGAAGTGTTTGAGGGGCAAAGATAGCACAGACAGGTTTTTTGGGAGGCAGAAACGACACAGGCAGGCTGTTTGGGGGCAGAAATGGCACAGGCAGGCTTTCTGGGTCGGTAAAGGTGGCACAGGAAGGCTGTTTGTAGGGAAAGATCACAGAAGCAGGCTGGGGGGTAGAAATGGCACATCCAGGCTGTTTGGAGGGCAAACATAGCATAGCCAGTCTGTTTGGGGGCAAAGTTGGCACATGCAGACTGTCCTGGGGGGGGGAACAAGGCCTGTGCTTTATAAAAAGGTGTCCTGTGCTAAATGAAAATGGATAGACAGACAGTGGCGTCTCCAGCTTTCATATTTAGGGGGGGCACATGGGGGGCCAGGGACCAAAGTAGGGGGGCCAATTATAAAACGGTACATATACACTATATATATATATATATATATACACACACACTATATATATATATATATACACATATACACACACACACGTTAGGCAGTTATTTCTCATTCTTTAATATTAGCCCCTGCTGACAAATATATATAAATATTAGACCCTGATGCCGATATATAGAAATATTACACCCTGCTTCTGATATAAATTAATATTAACCCCTGCTGCGGATATATATTGATATTAGCCCCTGCTGCGGATATATACTTATATTATACCCTCCTGCCGATATACATAAAAATTATACCCTGCTGCCGATATATATTAATATTTGACCCTGCTACCAGTATATATTAATATTAGCCCCTACTGCCAATATATATTATTAGTCCCTGCAGCCAATATATATAAAATTAGCCCCTGCAGCCAATATATATTAATATTAGCCCCTGCTGCCGATATACATATATAAATACTAGACCCTGCTGCCAATAAATATTAATATTAGCCCCTGCTGCCAATATATGTTAATATCTCCATCTCCCTCCCAATCTATCCTATCTATCCCCTCTCCCTCCCAATCTATCCTCTCTCCCTCCCAATCTATCCTATCTATCCCCTCTCCCTCCCAATCTATCCTATTTACCCCCTCTCCCTCCCAATCTATCCTATCTATCCCCTCTCCCTCCCAATCTATCCTATCTATCCCCTCTCCCTCCCAATCTATCCCCTCTCTCTCCCAATCTATCCTAACTACCCCCTCTCCCTCCCAATCTATCCTAACTACCCCCTCTCTCCCTCCCAATCTATCCCTATCTACCTCTTCTCACTTCCTATCTACCTCTTTTCACTCTCTAACCCCCTCCTAACTTTCTACCCCCCCTAACTTTCTACCCCCCCTTCCCCTTTGAAGTTCACTTACCTTGGGCTTGTAGAAGTCCAGCGGCAGGATCGCAAGGTCTCTGTCTTCCTGGTTCTGCCGCAGTGTGCGCGGCTTCATTGCTGAGCGCCGGATATGACATCATACACGGCGCTCGGCTTGAAATGCCGGCACTGCGACCAAGGCAGAGGCCTCGCGGTCGCGGAGAAGAGTGAGGGGCGCCGAACGGTCGCTGAGAACTTATTCCTCAGCGACCGCTCGGCGCCTCTCTATCCTCCGGATCTATTAAAAAAAAAAAGACGGCGTTTCAATTGGGGGGGCACACCGGGGGGCACAGCATGATGTAGGGGGGCCATGGCCCCCTCTGCCCCCCCCCTGCCGACGCCACTGTAGACAGACAGGCTGTTTGGCGATAGCATATACAGGCTGTTTGTAGGTAAAGATCACAGAGGCAGGCTATTTGGGGGGTGAAGATGACACAGACAGGCTGTTTGGGGGCACAGACAAGCTGCTTGGAGACAAAAGATGGAAAAGACAAGCTGTTTGGGGAAAAGATGGAACGGTAAAGCTGTTTGGGGCACTGACAAGCTATTTGGGGGCTAAGATGGCACAGACAGCTTGGGGCAAAAAAGTACATACAAGCTGCTTGTGGGCAAATATAGCACAGACAAGCTGCTTGGGGGAACAGATGGCACAGACAAGCTGTTTGGGGATAAAGGTGACACAGACAAGCTGTTGGGGAGGTCAAAAGTGGCACTGTGAGACATGTTTCTTGTGATGTCGGGGAAAAAAGTTTCCCAGGTACTTATTTGGGCCTTTTAACACTTTTGGTTTCTGGGATTTTAATAATAATGTGGTATTCTGTTATCATTAAGGAACAATTTTATATAATTTTAATAAATAATGATTTATAGCTATTCGAATGGCAAATAGTGTGATTCAGATAGGTATGTATAAGGGGTGTGGGCACAAGAGCTTGGCCATGTGTTGGCGTCCACAAATTACCACGGCTGCTTTTTATTCTCAGTCCGGCTTTTATGTACAGTGCTGGGCAGTCCACTTATCAAAATACTGCCAAATTCTACCAAATACGTATGATTCCTCTCTTTGCTGCTCCATTTTGTTTCATACCACCTTGCCCAAAAAAATTACAGCAGACATCTGTTTTCTATTATAATTGTGACGGGTAACATATAGCCATTGGGAGAAAAACAATGTTGTGTCCTTTGTATGCCTTATTTAATAGCATGTTTTTGTTGCTGTTTCCAGACATTACCCTATCAGTAAAATGTGAGTAATAAAACAAGCAAAAACTGTTTAACTTGGCAGTGTTACTGACAACTTAAAAGCTGGGAGCAGACTTGTGTTGTACAAGACATGTTATGGTCTACACCAGATAAATTAAAAAAAATATATAAACTAGAAAGATTGTTCTTATAAATAACATTAACTGCTACTTACAAGTCAGTTATTAAAGTCCTATAACAAAAGGAGAAAGAGGTGTGGGAACCACTGGTCCTGCAACTCTTAACACCCAGGCATAAAAACGTGATCCAGAAAAGGTGGTCTTAACATCCTAACAAAAAATATACAGAAAGGGGACCGCACAACCAAAAAAGTATAAGAGGCATACACATTTAGATTCCCGGGTTGCTGCCAGAGGTATCAGATTAATTATAATATTACAGAAAGATAACCCAAGTAAATACAAAAATGCAGTTTTTAAATGAGGATTTCTTGTAAAAAAGCTATTCAACCCTCAAGGGCCCACAGGGGGTGATCTATGGCCCCAAAAAAATCTAAAAAATTTATGTGGGGAGGCAATGGGAAAGAAGAAGAGACAGGAGGATGATACTGGGATGCTGGAGGCAGCACCTAGATATGAAAAAAGTGGATCTATAGATGACTTTACTTACAAGCAACGAGACATAGCCCTTTTTAACAAAGGGTTGTTTACTGGCATAGTTACATTTGAAGCAACAGTTTTAGGAAGGTCTCCAGAATACACCAAGAACAGTACATTTCCACTTGCTTCGCTTTTTTTTGTTTTCACATACCGAAATTTCCTGCTCATACGTCCAGACACCACACGCCAGCTCAATGCAGAAAATGACCAACAAGCTCCCGAAATACTGAAAAACAAAAGCAAAGCAAATGACGAAGTAGTCTGGTGCTCTATGGAAAAAATCTGGAAACTGGTTTTAAGAACAAAGTTAGCATCAGTTAGAAGAATAGGACCAATCAATTATAAACATTGATATTTAGAGTGCTTCAATTGCGAACATTCATTTATAGAAAGTATATATTTATTCGCATGACTGTGCATACAGTGAATAAACTTACCAAATGTAATCCAAATTAATGGGAAAAGTAAACCAAAACGATTAATGAGCGTTCTAAATATAAGCTTACAATTTATTTACAATTTATACTTGCTATTTAGGAAGGACAGATACACTTTAACTATAAAATCTCTGAATTCCAAAGGTTCTTAAGGTCTACTGAAAATTTTAATTCAGAATTTTGAATTCAGAAAATACGCCCATAGTGACACACACATATAATTAATAGCGCTGTGAAAAAGTAGTTCCCCCTTCATGATTTTGTCTATTTTTGCTTATTTGTCAGCATGAACTGGCTTTTTAAGGTCATCCTACAGCATCTCAATCGGATAGGCCACTCCAAAACCTTAATTTTGTTTCTTTTAAGCCATTAAGAGATGGACTTGCTTGCATGCTTTGGATCATTGCCCTGCTGCATAACCCAACTAAACTGTGGGTCACCAACTGATGGCTGGATATTCTCCTGATGGATTTTTTGGTAGAGAGCAGAATTCATGGTTCCATAATTTTTTTACTTGCACATATATATATATATATATATATATATATATATATATATATATATATATAATATGAATGAGAGCTTGTATGTGAATGCATCCAGTCTAGGCACTAGAGGATTTGCAGTTTGTGCACATTTAAGGATCTACAATAGGGAGAAGTCAACCGCTAAGGAAAAGTAATCACTGCTGCCTCCGGTCACTCAGCCATTCTACGTTTTGTTGGCTTATATATAATTCATCTTGAATTAATTCAAAAATGTTATGTCCAATGTTAAGAGTAAAATGCATTCTTCTCTAAGATCAAGCTTTCAGGCTTCTTTTCATTTTTCATGAATAAATGCACTGTGCATAACTTGAGATAAAGGTTGCTTTGGCTGCTGTGTAAATACTCAGATGTGCGTTATAGGCGACTGAGACAGCGATGCTTAAGGATGGAAAACACACAAGTGACACCTACTGCCATACTTCAAGGTTCTGTTGCTTTTTTGTGCAGTACTGAAGAGTGAAAACGGCCTAATATTATTTAATTTTTTATTTATTATTATGGACATACATTTGAAACAGAAACATAGGAAGTGAGGAGAGAATAACAATTTAAACTTTATAAATATATACATGTGCTATCAAAGTGACAAGGGGACAAATTTTAGCTCAGATGTAAGACTAATATCAGTAAGAACAAGGCCCAAATGGAGTTACCAATTAGACGCAATATGAATAGAAATTTTTGTAGCCTGGGGGGAATTGCTCCTCCATCATCACTTCGGACCGGTTTACATAGGAATTCCTTTTGGGTATTTACACAATACAAAAGAACACCTGGCCAAATGTGATGTGGGCTGAGTAACATAGGAGTTGCAGTTCCACAACAAGCTATGGTTGTCCATTCTGAATGTTCACAGAGCATGTTTTGATGCATCATGAATGCCATGAGAGGTTCACACGTAATTCCGCTTTCTAGGGGAGGCTATGGAAACAAATGGAACTTGAAAAACTAGTAAAAATAATAGTAAATAGTTTTTTTCCTCAAGAACAATATGTTTTTACAGAGAAAAAAATATCCTTTTATATCCAGTAAATATTTTTCCAGAGGGTTAAGTTTACCCAGAGCTGACTAGTAAGTCCAGTAAGAAAAAAAACAAACAATCGAGAAAAGAAAATGTTATTACTACAGGAGCACTACATAACTCATGTGTGAAGAAGGGCAGTGAAGTGCAGACAGAATCGCAGAATTCTCTTATCCAGTAAAAGCAACATAAAACATGAACATAAAAACAGCATTCCGTAATGGTAGGCAAAACTTCAGAACCGCAAACAAGGTGCTGACCCAACAACACCTGTTGACCTTTCATTCCTACATTAAACTTTACCTGGGTTTGTTAGGAGGAAAAACAATATTCTTCCTTTCATACACCTATTAATATTACTATTATACTTTATTTATTAATGCGCCGACAGATTCCGCAGAGCTGTACAAAGAAAATGATACAGATAACAACAAGTACAATACAGCAATTGACATACAGATACAAGAGAAATGAAGGGCCCTGTTCCGGCAGGAACTTACAATCTAGGTATAGACAGATAGGCACACACTCATAACATGTTTCTACTAATGCTTTTAGAAACTCTGTTTGTTTTTTTTAGAGATTTAAGATTCATTTCCATTCCCATGTATTTATTATATTCGGGCTGAATACAGTGAAAGTAAGAGAGATTATTTGAATGTCAATGTGTTTTTTCAAACCCATGTGCTAAATGGAAGCATACCAATCATTATGCATTAGAGATGTATGTGAAGAGAATTCCCATGACTGTGTTTTGAACAGGGAATATTGATTGAAAGCAGTCGGCTTTTTCCAGTTTTCCCCTTCAAAACTCTTTTTTTCTTCATTCCATCCTACGTGACATTTCAAAATTCTAAGATGCACAGATCTGTAATTGCTGCCAAGCAGTGAGGAGATAATTCAAAGCAACAGACATATTGGCTTTGGCACCTATTTATCAAGAGCGGCGTGTGGTGTGAAAGTGAACGCCTAGACGATTTGTCTAATTTATAAGTATTATTTTACTAATGAAGTTTAACAAGGAAGACAGATAACATACTGTCTGTGAAAATGTATTGACTGGCAAAGAGAATAATTCCCTACCTGTTTTTACCAGAGATACGGCTTGAGGCCGTTTTTTATTAATATTTGGAACTTGTTTTAATACATACACACATTTACTAGAAGTGATTCTCAATTAACATTGTTACACGATTTCATTTTAATTCAGAAATTATTTTATCACTCACCCTCACTCTCTCACTCACACTCTTTGTCAATGTATCCCTACCTTCTCTGTCAACTGCTTATGCGTCCCCATTTTCTTTTTTCCGCAGCTCAACTTCTGCCTTCTGTATTCTCTCCTTTTTTTGGTACGCTTCATCCTTATATTTGCTGCGTCATCCAGGACTAATGGAGCACTTCTGCAACATGGCGGAGTCTCTCCCCCATTCATCCAATTGTGGGAGAGGGTGTGCACCGAGGATCTGGCCTGTTGCGGAAGTACTACACTAGGCTAGAATAATGGCGATAGATCAGAGGAAAAAGAGAAGCATTCCTATTTTTCTTTTGTTCCGTAAATCTGCATTATTCTGGTCCTCTTGGAGCACTTCTGCAAAAAAACAGAGCCACGAAGCGCCCCACGGGAGCAACCTTTCCCACATTCCTCCAATCGGGGCAAAAGGTATGTGTGGAGGCTCCGCCCTTTTCTGGAAGCGCTAAGGGAGACCCGGTTAATGGAGCGGACAGCGGGGAGCAGCGGACCAAGAAAGAAGACAGAAGAAAAAATACTGAACATCAAGAGGAGTCAAAACAAGAAGCTGCACAAAAGGAGACGGAAGTAGTTGGCGGAGAAGATAGGGGGACATTGAGAGATGCTGTGAGAGACACCCTCTTAGTGGGTGGAGAGTGGGCTAATATGCAAATTTTTTTTTTAAAAAAATGATACAGGTGCCATGGACACCAGGTCTTCATCTGGAGACTCCAGATCAAGCATGGAGAGTTCCTAGTATGGTACCCCAAAATCTGGCTTTGACAACATATGTTTGCATTAAAGTTATTGTGAATTTTGTATGGTCTTAAATTTAATTTTATTATTAATTTTCACTCACCACTTATGTGATAGAGCTACAAAACTGTAAAATCATTTATTATCCCCTCTGCACTTAAACTGAGTACAGCCTGTGGGGGGAAGAAAACTATTTTCCTACTTTTTCAATTACCCACCCAGCCTTGTCAAACAAAGCCCATATCTACTCATCTTCTGGGCCATGGAAAGGGGTAATCCAAAAGTAAAATTAACCCAAAGCAAAAAAGGCAAAAACTGACACAACTACCTGTGCACCACTATTTGACGTTACTTAGCTATATTTTTAATTTTGGGAGTTGAAGTCTATACATAAAAAACCATATACTTTAAAAATATTTCAAATCTGCCAGAATATGGAATATTTGAAATTCAATTTCAGTCTTTTCAACCTTGTTTTGAAAACTATTGTGTAAACTGTTTCATACGCTGAGCACATTTTATATTATGCAATAATTCAGAAAATGCACTAAAAAGTACTTTGACATGTAGCTTTCAGCTGAAAACTCTACATATTGAACAGAAAAAAATTATAAATAGAAGCTTTTAGTGTAGCCGACATTTACTCTGAAAATCACAATTTTCTAAGGAAAAAGCTCAATTTGTGCTCTTGAAAAGCCAGAAACACTAAAAATGTTGCTCACCTTATATAAACTGATACAAACTTGGATCCAATTTACTAAAGATTCCTTTATCTATGTGTACTGACATAAAAGACAGGGAATTGGTGCTTTTTAAGCCTATCAATTTTAATGATTTGTATCCCCATTTTGACAGTCAGCCTCCAAATCCTAACTACCGGTATGTATGGCTCTTTCAAATAAGATGGAGCTTTAAGAGTCTTGCATTCAGATTAACACTAGTCATTATACCTGTCCACAGAGAACAAAATTCAGTTAGATATCTCACAAAAAAAATCACTATTTATATATAGAGGAGCTACCGCATCCAAAGTAAAACCATAAGCATTGAAAACTGTCACATGTGTTATTATTTTTATTTAATAACCTATTTTCAAATTATTCTAATTAATATTCTGTATCCGATATTTCATATGAAAGCAAGCAGTTCAATTAAATACCCTTGAGGTGGTTAATTTAATTGAACACTTACACATTTTCTGTTTTCCAGAGATCTATTCAAACTCTATTATTTAATAATATCATCGGGACAAATATTGGTTCAACCGTAAGGGTTAATTATTGTTATATTGTGTTTGCATTTATCTGCACATGTGTTTGATGTTCGTTCTACCTTTCTATTGTGCATTAGATTTGTTTAGATCATCCAAAGATTTCTTAATCTAGTTTTTGATCATCTAGAATGTATGTGTAAATGTATACATGTAAGACGCTACGCATCGATGGAATCATTTATGTGAAGTGGTTTCCAAATTGATTTCTGTGTGGCTCTTATAGTGACTGCAGTCTCTATTCTACAACCGCAAAAGTTTAATCACAAAACCATGCATTTTTAACCACCATTAATGCCAATTAAGGTTTAGATTGCTAATTCTAATCAGCCCCTGGTGACTTAAGGTGTAAAAGAAACCGCCAAATTGCTGGCGTTTTTCTGCTGGTATATTGATAGAACAGGTATTTCTTAATTTTGGAATTAATCTATTCAGTATAGTATGTTTGGGCCAAACACAGCACAGCTGAGCATGTTCAATTACATAATGTGGAGGATCCCTCATGATCAGTGTTATAAGGGTATATCTAAACATAAGTCTATACTCAGTTCCAGTATGGTTAATGAGAACAAAGCCTGGGGCCTGGGTAAGCAGGCATGGGCACATGTAGCCCCTTGGAGAAAGACTGAATTCCCCCCATATTATAATACATGTATTATTAGAGGTTTGGCTGGTAGTGTAAATAGACACCTGTCTTAAACTACTCAGGAACTGGTTTTAAACTTGAAACAACCGAAAGACAGCCACACTGTGCACAAGGCCAGTACAATGACTACTTTTGTCACAAATCTTAAATAAGGAAAAACTCCCACAGCCATCACAGCCATAATCATCAATGAAACCCCCTCTCATTATAACAGATGGTGCAGGCTACTAACTACTGCCGCTCCCATGGCAGATCAGTGGTATAATGTGCTGCAACATGTTGATATCCCAGTCCGTGGCCGCATGTACATCACTTACCAGACACTGGCCTTAAAGTGCCAGGACTGTATTTTCTCCTCAGTTCGGCCCTGGACTGAACTCACTATCACAGGTAAATTGGGTTAGGCATTTAAAGCCATCGCCTTTTTATATTAACTTGGCCTGGAAGGCCAGTCATTCCGTGTAAACTAAATAATGCTGTTACTTTTCTTGCCTCTCAAGGGGTGCTTGGACATGGCAGGTAAGCTTGTAAGCCAAAATAAAGTACTAAAGCCTCTAGCTTATTGAATATGTGTATATTTGCAGGTTCCCATCGCAGTACCATTAGTTTGTTCTTTATTTTGCGTAATTAAGCCAGATATTTCATAATCAGACAGAGGCGCACACAGTATGTGACTGCTCATAAAATGAGCAACATTATGGAAAACTACGAGGAACATATTGAAATCTTTTTAATTAGTCACCTTCCACCTCAGAAACCATTTGGAGAATGCAATGTGTGAAAGACGCTCTGAAGATTGTGAAAGAAAATAACAAAACAGCTATTAGACAAGTTAGGAAAGGAGGGGGAGGCAGTGTAACTATGTTACATTAGAGAAACAGACATATTATTAGATGAGGGTAATTAGATAGAAAGACAGATATAAAGATCGACAGACAGACAGACAGACAGACAGACAGACAGACAGATAGATAGATCCTTCAATTGAGGGATGTCTGAAGTTCCAATTAGAAAAACAGTATATTATTGCAGAGGCAGTGAAACATGTCCTTGATTCTTTCTATACATCAATGAACCAAATCAATAACTAGCAGAAAGCCGAGGTATTCTGATATGTCTCTATCTTTCAATACACTCTTCTTAAAGATACAAAAACTCCCATTAGACAATCTCAACAAATTCACTTGGAAGCACTGCCTGTGTGTCTCTAACAATCAGACTAGCTGTATTTAGCAGATACCTCTATGCTACTCAAAAGTGTGTAGAACAACCAAGGTAATACTGTTTCTATACCCTGTGACAGTAGTGGAAATGGCTCTGTTATCATTCACATCAAGCAGATGTCCTTATGGGATACATCACACAATATTCATTTAGCACAGCATTATAATATCACCATATGTAATTAGGACCTGAAACAACAAATGTATATACATCAAGGTAGTTTTTTACATTACAGCATCAATGTTTTTTTTTGCATTCGTGTCTCAAAAGAAGAGAGGATCCCTGATATTAGCCCACATTTCTCTGCTTTACTGTTGTCCCTTTTTAGAGTTCACAATATGTCATCTATATAGAAGTATATTAATACTCCAAAATAATACATTGCATAGATTGTAGGAACTATGTTTATAAAAGAGCTTACTTTAAAAAGCTAGAACTATAAAATATATAGCAATGTGTCCAATAGGACCCCCCCAAAAAAGGGGTCCATCTTGGCTGGTGAGTACACTTTTTATTCAAATGCAATTATATTATGGCAATTTGTTTACAACTGCCCAATAAAAGACTGGCAACAACCGTAACATTTATGAATAGGAGATACAGGAACCTGTATATGCTCTTAGTGAATAAACAGAATCATTTTCATGAAGACCTGAATCGGCTGCTTACAAGATATTGGTGAAAGGTCAGAAGTGACAATGGCATATTAATCGGTAATGCCTGCCAGGCCCATTAACCCTGAAATGCATGCACCCAGTACTCTATTTAACCGTAGGAAAGCACCATGGAAACAAAGTTAGGTTGTTTTTTTTTTTTTTTTAAATGTCCTTTGTGAAGTTCTTTGTGCGCAGAAGAAGCTATAAAACAATAGACTTGTATACATTTGATATCCACTGTGCAGCTCC